>NW_005871048.1:30760870-31005775 GCF_000147115.1 Myotis lucifugus | reverse complement strand
TATTGATTTCAGAGAGGAAGAGACAGGGAGAGATAGAAACACCAATAATGAGAGAGAGAATAAGGAATCGAACCGTGACCTCCCAGTTCATAGGTTGACACTCAACCACTGAACTACACCGGCCAGGCAATCCATTCTTATTTAAGTAATATGTCTTTGCTTCCTTATATCTGATTTTATTTGGTTTTACTAAATTAGTGTGAGTACTTTTAACCCAGACTATTTAACAGAAAAAAATAATAGAAGAATTGATTGATCAGTCAAAACTTCTTTCATAATATTTAGACTCTCGAGAACTATGTAAACTTGAGTAAATGCTCATATCCACTCTGAAATGTCATGTGAAAAGAGAATTCTGTAAGCTAGGGCAGCTTTCCTACAATGGGAGCCTCAGTTTCCCTATCGTGGTCAGTTGACATATACTAGAATAGATATCTCTGATTAAAAACACTTGGCAGAGAATTTTTTTAAAATTGCTGAAATTGTCGGGTGACATTGGCTAATAAAATTTTATAGCTTTCAAGTGTATATTTTTATAATACATCATCTGTATATTTTGTTATGTAAATGTAGCACAAAAATGTAGCATTTCACCACCCAAAGTCAAGTCTTCTTCCTTCACCATTTCTGCCCCTCCCCCTTCATTCTATTCTACATCCCCCACTTTCCTTTCCCTCTAGTAATCGCCATACTGTTGTCTGTGTCTGAGTTTTGTTTTTTGCTTAAAACTTTCACCTTTTCACCCAGCCCCCTAATCCTCCTCCCCTCTGATAGCTGTCAGTCAGACAGCTGTTATCTGTATCTATTTTCTTTATTTTGTTCATTAGATTCCATCCACATATAAGTGAAATCAAGTGGCCTTTGTCTTTCTCTGACTGGCTTATTTCACTTAGCATAATACTCTCCAGATCTATCCATGCTGTCCCAAATGGTAAGCTTTTCTTCTTTTTTACAGCTAAGTAATATTTCATTACGTAAATGTAACACAGCTTTTTTATCTACTCATCTACTGATGGGCACTTGGGCTGCTTCCAAATCTTAGCTATCCTATCTAATAATAGACAAACATGGTAATTGACTGTACCTTCGCTACGCCTCCCATTGGCTAATCAGCATGATATGCAAATTAACCGCCAACAAAGATGGCAGTTAATTTGCATATGTAGGCTCCAAGCGGTGGAGGGAAGACTGAAGGTGAGCCGGAGCAGCGAAAATGGAAGACTGAAGGCAGCTCCGGCTGGAGCAACAAAGATGGAAGACTGAAGGCGGCTCCGGCTGGAGCGAAGGCCTGAGTCCGGGGTGCCAGAGGAAAACCTGTGCCGGCAGCCAGGAGAAGGGAAGGCCTATTGCACGAACCTCTTCGTGCAACAGGCCTCTAGTTGTAAATAATGCTGCAATGAACATATGGGTGTGTATATTCTTTCAAATTTGTGTTTTGGGTTTCTTTGATTATACTCCAAGAAGTGGAATTACTGGCAATCTCTCTCTCTATATGTAAAAAGAAATAATATGCAAATGAGGTCAGGACTCCATAACGGTTACGACCAGCTCAGGAGGAGGGTCCAGGCGTGGCCCTGAGCCTGAGAGAACAACATGCAGGTGTGGCCCAGAGCCTGAGAGATCAACACAGAGGAACGCTTGCTCCAAGCCTCTGAGGTGTGGCTGGGGGCAGGCCTCCAGCAGACACACACACACACACACACACACACTCACACATGGGCACCTGCTCCTAGCCTACATGGTGCGGCTAGGGGCAGGCCCCCAGTGGACACACACACACACACACATGGCGCGCCTGCTCTGAACCTCCGTGGCATGGCTTGGGGCAGGCCCCAAGCGGACACACACACACACACACACACACACACACACGGGGGTGCCTGCTCTGAGCCTCCATGGCCAGACTGTGACTTGTGACATCTCCTGAGGGCTCCCAAACTGTGAGAGGGGACAGGCTGAGGGATCTCCATCCCCCAGTGCACAAACTTTGTGCACTGGGCCTCTAGTATATAATACAATTTTTAGAGGAAACTCCATACTGTTATCCACAGTAGCTGCACCAATCTGCATTCCCACCAACATTGCACCAGGGTTCCCTTTTCTCCACATCCATGATACACTATATGGAGAATCCTAAAGATTTTACCAAAACACTTCTGGAACTGATAAATGAAGTCAGTAAAGTAGCAAGATACAAAATAAATATCCAGAAATCAGTTGCATTTTTATACACCATTAGTGAAGTATCAGAAAAGGAAACTCAGAAAACAATCCCATTTACAACTGCATTAAAAAAAGAAACAAAATACCTAGGAATAAATTTAACCAAGGATGCAAAAACAAACAAACCTGTACTTGGAAAATTGTAAGACAAAGAAAATGAAGAGGATACAAACAAGTGGAAGTATATATTGTGTTCACAGGGAGAATTAACATCATTAAAATGCCCATAATATCCAAAGTAATCAGTAGATTCAATGCAATTCCTATCAAAATACCAATGGTATATTTCACAGAACTAGAACCAATATTCCAAAAATAAACGTGGAACCAAAAAGACCCCGAATAGTCATGAAATCTTGAGAAAGAAGAACAAAGTTGGAAGAATTATGCTACAAGGCCATATCAAAGCAGCATGGTACTGGCATAAAAACAGATATGTATATAAAAAGAAACAGATCTTATTAACCAATGTCACCCCAATAAATTTAATAAAAAAACCAGAGAGCTCAGAAATAAACCCATGCCTTTATAGTCAATTAATATTTGACAAAGGAGGCAAGAACATGCAATGAGGTAAAGACAGTCTACTCAATAAATGGTGTTGGGAAAATTGGACAGATACATGCAAAAAATGGAAGAGAATTATTTAACTTGGAATTTTATGACAACAAAAATGGTAATGGAAATGATTAAATTTATATCATGAAATGAAACTGTCTATAACCTAAGATACATTAGACATTGACTTTTAATTAAGTTTAATATCATTATATTTTGCTATATTATATTCCACATTAAAAACCTTAAGCAACCTTAAGCAACTTCTAACAACCCTTTCCTACTCTCACTCTCAACCTCATTTCTAATAAATCTGCTCTTCAAACTCATACAGATCACATTTCTCGAATCTTATCTTCCCTCATTATTTATCCTATTTTTGATTTATTTACTTTTCCCTGCCTGGGAACCACATGGCTGAACATCTTAGTCACTGTCCCTTATCAATATCTGTTACTTGATGTTCCTATTGTTTATTGTACCTGCTCAGCAAGACCACAACTCTGAATCAAATTTTTAATCAAGCTTCTATGCTATTGCTGGCATAGAGTACTCCTAAGTGTATCAAACAACCATATGTCAGCCCAAATTTAGGTCAGTCCAAATTCATGATGCCTAAGTTCATCTGGATTCTTAGTGAAGCTCAACTGTCTTTACTGTGCATGCTTTCTTTTTGTTTGTTTGTTTCTTTTCATACTGACAGGAGTTAGAAACAGAATTAGGCAGGCAGGGTAAGGGGTGAAAGGAAGGAGGAAATATGGATGTGATCGTTAGAGCCAGCTAAAACTGTTACAGGATTCCAGGGCAGGAGAAATAAGAAAACGGTGACAGGAAAGTTAAAACAAGGCCAAACAGAGTGGGCAATTTGCAGCCAGTTTGTAACTAACAAACCATTATCTTCCCCAGCCAAGGACATAGAGCAAATGGTAAAAACAACAACAACGACCTCTCTGATAAGAGAATGCAGAAAGGGAAGGGGGCGTGGGGGGAGGCAGGGAAGGCAGTTTTACTCCCAGAGAAGCCAGCAATCCCAAGGTTTGGCAAGATAAAGTTGCCAGGTGCTTTTCATGAATTCTGGGAAAGCCACAAAAAAGTAAAAAAAAGGACCTTGAGAATGAATCTGTACCAAAATAGTCAGCAGAGGAATTTTGAAGCCTATAGAAGGAGGGTATATAACGCCTTGGACCACCACCCAACTTGCTCTTCAGATTAGCTGAGAGCCTGTCTGTGCTTCATAGGCCAGATGTATAGGTTTGCTTGCTTTGCTTTTACTTTTTTTCAATAAAGATGAATGATTTAATTACTTTAAGTCAATGGCTTTTCACAATGCAGTCAAGTTTTCTCATAAAAATTCCCTTATATGAGAAGACAAGGATCGAGGTTGGGGACAGCCCCTCCCACTGGCTCAGGGGGCTGTCCTGTCTAATAACACTTCTCTGGTGTCAGTGAGAGGTGCCTCTAACAATACTTTTCTGACCAGTTCTTTCTTATATTTCTTAAATTCATTCATCTCTTTCCATACCTTACACACCGAGAGGGTTCATTGAAACGCAGGCAGACAGGGCAGGGGTGCAGTGGAAAAAATGGCAGGTGAAACACAGGCAGGGGCAGACACGGCAGTTTGAGCAGCCTAACCACAGGAACCAACCAAGCAGAAATAATAAAATGTTTCTGGACTAAAAGCGGGAGGCATGGGAAACCAAGGGAGGGCCTGCAGTCACAAGGTGAACGAACGCATAGAAACAGAGAAAGTTCAGCATAGGAACAGAGAAAGAACACACAGAAACAGGGCAAGCTCAGGTCCATTGCTGGGCAAGAACAATTGAGGGAATCAATCAGGCAACGACACAGACAGATATAGAAGCAGGCTCGTAGCAAATATATACCCCTGGACTACAAGGCTTTAACGGGAGCCCATTCTTTGGGCCCCCTCCCCATTGAGGAGTCTGAATCTGCTTGTAATACATTTTCCACACTTTTGCTTGAATCTTCTGGTTGAAGGAGCTAATTCTTCGGAGTCGTGAGACACGGCCCCGGGAAAACACCTCGGCTCACTGTTCTGGTTTTCAATATCAACCCTCATGGTTTTGACTTCTGCATCTGTACTAAAGACTTTCAATTCTACATCTTCCACCCTAAGTTTACCTACACAGACCTTCAGAGTCTTTTACTCTCAATACGAAACAAGAATGATCTGTTAAACTGCAAGTCAGATCATAACACAACTCTGTCACTAGCCCCCAAACACTCCCCATCTTTATCAAAATTGCATCCAGAATCATTATCTGACTCTGAGGATTTGCATTGAGCACTTATACCAGGGACTTACTCTTTTATTAATACATTGCATAATGTTCAACTGACGCTTTTTGGTAAGGCTTTTCCTTACCACTCTAAAACTTCACCCTTTTCTCAACCTTCACAAACACACTCTCTACTCATATTTCCTGCATTGTTTTACTCCACAGCATGAATTACTATCTCTATATTTTTTTTTCTTTATTATATACCTTCTCTCCCATGTTTTCCCTCCCCATGTACAGTGTAAGTTCCATGAGAGCAGGGATTTTTGTCTGTTTTGTTGACATTTCTCCAGAGGCTATTATAGTATAATGCCTGGGAGAGAACAGATTGTTAATTAAGTGGTTGAATAAATGGAAGGATCATAGGCTTGGAATTGTGCTGAGTTCATAAAGACATAAGAAGATTGGGCTCATAGAAGGAACAACTGGCTTTCTTAACCTCAGAAAGATTGTAAGAAACATATCTGGATAAAGGGAAGCTTACATGAACCTCTCTTCTTTGGTAACTAGAGGCCCAATGCATGAAATTTGTGCAAGGAGCTTGGCCCTCACAGCCCTGGCTGCCTTGTGGCCCCAAGGCCCCGCCCACTGGTCGTTCTGGAAGGTCATTCCAACATCATGTCTCATTAGCATATTAGCTCTTTATTTTGTAGGATTGCTGGCATGGGAGCTGAGATAAAAAGGAAAACATTGGGATTCACATTAAATGGAAGACTATTCTTTAAAAACATTAATAATAGTAATAAGGAGGGAAAATAAAGGTTTTTGCTATTTGGTTAGCAAAGCTTGATTTCTTATTTCTGTTTTTGTTCAGAACCAGTCTGTGGCTCCAGCCATGCTATCACCTCTAGTCCTTGTCTTTTTCCGTCTCTCTCCCCTCCAGCTCTCATTCACTCCCTCATCCCTCTTTATCATTTTCTCTTCTTTTCCTTCTACTAATATTGTTATGCAAATATATTTGTGTTACAGTAATGTAATAATATTCTTATGTATTTGTGTTACAATCTTCTGTTCAGAGGTTGATTTGATTATGCTAATGATCTACTGGTGTAATCAATTAAAAAAAACCATTTTGGTATAGCTGTACCACCAGTGCTGTTTAAAATAAATGCAGCAGTCAAATAAAAGAGTTAAGTAAACGAAGACCCTAGAGATATTTTCACTTTAGCACACTACCTAATTATCAAGGAATTTTTACTAATCTAGAAAGTTAGCTGGAGTCTTATGACTAAAGAACAAAGTGTGTAATTTGGTAGTCCATGTAGCCTTATAGCCACAAATATTTTTTTCCCTATGCTATGAATATGTAATTCTCTTTTGAAAGTTGCTGAGGTATTTGGCTCACTAAAATCCTGTGGCAATGACTGCTTTAGCTTTATTAGGCACTCCATAGAAACGTATTTCCTTTGTGTTTTAAATCAGTTGCATTTTAATGTCATTGAACATGCCCTTGTTCTTGTTTCCATTTGTGGTCTTGTATCCAGTGGGAATTTATAGGGCGCAGATTTATTTAAATTATGCTGATGTATTTGATCTTTCAACATACATGGTCCATGGTAAAAATGGGTGTCTGTCCATATCCAAAGATGAAATATGAGGAAAAAGGCATGCTGATAAATTTTCCACTAAATCAGGTTTAATTAGATATCAAAAAGAGATAAAGCCTGGCAAAGTTTCCACTCTAAGTATTACAGAGATCTAAGACCAAAAAAATAGAAGATATTCAAGTGTATATTATAAAACAATTTCTTGACTTTTTTTATACACGGCAAAGCAAAAAAAAATACTTCTCACTTAACCAAGCCACTTGTTGAGCAGAAACTTCCTCCTCATTAATTCTTCCAATTTCATTTTACAAGTAGTTTAGGAAAACCTCTCTATCCAACAAAAAGGTTATTAGGCTTGTACTATCATCATTCTTGCCTAGATTACACCCTAAGAACTGTATTACTGAGCCATATTTGGCATAGCTATGTTTCTGCTTTTGGGATTTGGGCAAAAGTTAATACATTTCTAAAGCATTGTGCATAAGTCAAGTCTTACATTTAGCGCCCTGGGGTTGCTTGCTAATTTTAAAAACAAACAAACCAAACCAAAACAAAAAAACTCAAGAGAAAACATTCATGAAAAGAAGGTCTTCTTTAAAGTAAATATTACAGTAAAGTAAATGAGTTTACTTAAAGTGAGATACAGTCTTATAAGTTTCAAGGATTTGTGTACATATGCACAAAAGTACATTTCCTTGTCACAAAGGCATACGTTGTCTCTCTGTCTACTCTTTTTAACTATCTTCTTCCAAAACATCTGCCAAAGAAAAGAGGACTCCCACTAGAATAGTTGTAGCACCAGAAAGTCATGTCAGAATATGTGGAGGAATAAATGTCATGTGTCCTCATTCCATTTGTGCCCCATGCTCACTCTTCATCCTTGTCTCACTTCCCCTCACACATTTTTTTTTTTTTTTTTGCCTAGGGATTTAGAACATGGCGGACATGAGTGGAGTTAGTTGTAACTAAAGTGGTTGAAAGTATGCTCGAGGTTCTTTTCCACGTCTCTTTTCTAATTATATAAACAAACATACACTGAAATTTAGGACTCACTAAATATGTTGAATGTCTTCACTTAATTTAAAAGCATAGTAGCAAACACAGTGTGTCATGATTGAAGGCACTGTAATACAATTAAATACATGGTATTCGAAATCCTAAAAGAAAAGATCACACGAAAAATGTAATGTCTACATCCCTTAGAGATTTATGTAGATAGCTCATTTCACCAATTCCATTATTTCCTGTGCTAGAGAAGAGTTTCAAAATCTCACTAAAACTTCAGAGTTTCTTATAACTGATTGATTTAATACAGTCCTTCTTAAGATTCCACACCTAGATTTAACTTTCCCTCATATTTCCACAATTCTTTTAAATTCTCATCTATAGTTCTGAGGCTCTGCAATTTCTTCCTGTCCTTCTAATACCCTAATTTGTCTTTCAGTCTGATAGCCACACTCAGCCACCATGGAAACTGCTCCTTTCCTCTATATAAACTATGTAAGTGTTCTCAGTACAAAGTAGATTTCAAACTCAGGATTTATAATTGTGTTACTTTTACTTTTTTGGGTCCATGGTTTAAATCCTTTCTGAAAATAGTAATTCCCTACCATCTCTTTCTGTGCTACTGATTCCATCTCCTTCTGTCCCCTCTGGGATCATTTTCTATCCATCACCCTTTGCTCACAACACCCCTTCAGTCTTTTGTACACTGATTCTTTTTCTCCGTTACTACAAACAAACTGAACACTTTTATTCTAATAGTGTTTACTTCAAGCCTGCCCCCACAAATTAATCTACATTGTCATCACTCCTTTTTTTTCTTATATGTTTAAGGTATTGGTATTTTTCTTAAATCACTACACTTTGCTTCTTATTATCATGAGGATTCAACACAACTACTCTTTTGATTCAGTCCTTGCAACTGTCAAAATAACATTTCAGTGTTTCTCTTCATTTCTCATCCATTCCCAATTTGGGCATATCAAACATGATTTCTGGGAAAATGCTCCTCCTTTGACTTTATTAAGAATTGCTAACCCTATTTTTCTATATGCTTTGAGTGCTTTCTATATGCTACACACTTGCCTAAGGATTTTACACATATTCACTTGGATAATGCTCCATTAAATACCCCTTTTTCACAGATGAAGAAACTGAGACAAAGAGGTTAATTATCTTTCCAAGAATACACTGTGGCAGGACTTGAACTCCGGCAGCCTGGTTCCAGAGACCACTCTACATCTGCTTTTGATGTTAGCTTTTGAGCCGTTTTCCACTGACCACTCTTTTGCTATCTTTATATGTATATGAGAGGATATGTAATAGACATTATACAATTACAAATTATTCATCAATGCATCATTGTAAGAATTTCAGTTACCATAAAAATATATAGAATGAAAAATGAAAGTCTTCTATTATCTCTCTACCCCAATTCTAATTCCATCCCTACAGGAAACAGTTTGTTGTGTGTTCTTCCAGATTTCGATCCATGCATTTACTTATAAAGATAGACATGCATATTTACTAGTTTTAAAAAATTATTAGCAAAAATGAGACTATACTATATGTTTCCCCACGAGTTAGCTTTTTTCACTTAATAATGTACTTGGGAATTAGGGAGACTGAGCTTTTTATTTCAGAAAATACAGATCTGCATCATTCTATTTAATAACAACATAACATTCCATAAGGTGGAAATATGATGTTGACGGACTTTTAGGTTGTTTCCTATTTTTATTATTATAGAACATGATACAATTAGTATTCCTGTATGAATATCTTTGTAAACATGTAAACAAGTCTTCCTATAAAACAAATTTCTATAGGTTGAATTGTCAGGTCAAAGGATATGGTCACTTGAAATGTTAAGTACTAACAAATTTTTCTTTCAAAAAGACTGCACTATTCAAATTCCATCAATCATGTACCAGAAATCTCATTTTTTAAATGTAATTCTACAGAAATAAAATTTTCTATCACTTGATGTTATCGAAAATAAATTTTGCCCATCAAATGGGAAAGTTGTTTTTTTTCCTTATTTTATTGTGTAATTCCCTAATTGAAGCATATCTGTGCCTCTTCATATCATTAGTCCATTAAATAATTATATCTTTTGTAATTTCCTTAAAAATGTATGGGAGGTAGTTAAAATGATTAATTCTTATTGTTTTTGTTATATTTATTATAACTATCTTATCCTATTTTGTTAGTTTTTATTTTCTTTTTCTCTTTTTTATAGTGTTAATATTCCCACTAGCTCCTTGATTTAAAGGTTAATTATTTTGTTATTAAAATACTTTGTTTGCTAATAAAGACATTAAAGCTTCTGAATTTTCCTTTCAATTCTGTTGTCCAGATTTGGTATATAACCCCTTCTCATTGCTACTTACTTCTGAATGTCATATATTTTCCATTTTAATTTCCTCTTTCACCTCAGAGTTACTTAGAAGGGTGTTTACATATTTTTCCAAGAGGGTATATAAAACAATTGCATATAAACTATATATACTTGTTTTACATACATGAGCACATGTTTATTTATAGCTTACTCATGACTTGGTTATAATTCTTTGGGGGGGGGTGCTTTCTAAAATTAGTTTTATGCTGCTTAAGTTACATGTTAATTTGATTTTTTGTTTTTGTAACAGTAATCAGATCCTGAATGTGTCTTCTCAGAATATTTACTAATCAGAGTCAGCGGTATGTGTGACAAACTGATTGAGAGAGGCTTAGCAAGGAGGGCAGCGGGCCGTGGTATACCTCCTTATTTGACTCCAAAGAAGATCACTTAAAAATTCCTTCCCTCCCTTAAGAAAACCATTCTTACTAATAATCATAAAATAAATAGAATATATTTCATGCATAGTCACATATATTTTTCACATTGATAAAATTTGCACTTACAAAAAATGCTACACATCTTTGCACACTGCTTCCATTTTAAGCAAAATTAAAAACTCCATGTGTTCACACGGAATGACAGATTGAGGTAACTCTATTTGTTTCTCTGTCTTTACGACCATTGCACTATCACTGTTTATTTTGAGTCTACTCTTTGAAGGCAGGGATATGTGGTACCTTAGGGGATGAAGATACCAACAGCACTGGAAACAAGACAAAAATCTGCAACCTTTTGGAAATTACTCTCCAAACAAATGCATGTAGCTGAATCCACATCTACATAGGAGGTAACTATTCACTTTCAAGGAGAATACAGCATTTCTTTAGAGGATAAGTAATAAAATTCTACTAATTTGAAGCTTATATATAAATTATAAAATCTCAGCCATAATTGTTTAGAACATACACGTAATAATTTTGGGGAAGCTAATGTTATCACTAACACTGTTTAGAATTGCGGTAGCATGGTGATAATAAAAAGCAGACCCACTCTAAATGGGTTTTATTACTGTTTTGAATTCTCTACAGACACCATCCCCTTATTTCCTACATCTGTAGAGATCCACTTACTCCCCCTGCCGCCTTTGCTATACTACTCAGGGGAAGGAGAGAAACAAACACATAAACAATAAAATAACAACAGCAACTGAAGATTGATGAAGGCTTTTCAATATAGGCTCCTGTACCAGTCTGCTTTGAAAGAAGGTAAAAGGTGCAAAAATCTATGCTGTACTTTTTACAATATTATAGTACATTCCAGAAAAATTTAACAGCATAAAAATTACAAAATACCATAAACCACACCTACTTGAAAGTTCAAGTTAAACAACCAGTTAATTATAAATACCAATCTATAATTCAGCTTAAGAAATTATATTTGAAAGGAAATATGTTAGCATGTAATTCTACAGAAATAAAATTTTCTCCTAGACTCATTACTAGGATGTTTAATGTGTTTTGAATAGAATATCTATTTCTAATATTCCCCTTTGGTGAGGAGATAATATAGAAACCTTGAAAATGCCTGTGTCTTAAAGACCTTAAAATAAGGACTGGTAAAATTCACCTGAGTTTATTCTTTGCCTCCAAGTTTCTTGGAAATTTTTTTTAAATAAGAGAAAGAAATATCTCCTGAACAGAACCTGCATTCTGTACCCAAAAGTAAAAATAAGAATTGATTATTCTTAGAGGGTGTGGGGATTTTGAAGGGGTAGAAATAAGCAGGAATCGGGGAGTCAGAGGTGATGCCCCTTTGGCTTTGATGACTAACTGGTTTCCATCTCCCACATCCTGTAATACTTATTCACTCTGTTCTTTATTGTATAGGTGCCTGAAGTTCATAATATGAAGTTTTCATGTGACAATTGCATAATGATTGGAAAGCCATTATATCTTTCTTTACTCATTATTTTCAATTCTGCAATTGAATCATTCAAAGGTCTTAGTCAGTCTGCAGCCTCCATTAGGGGCATTTAATACTTTATACAGTAAAATGTGGAACACTTATAAGACCTCAGTTAGGATAGAAGAACATTTCTGTCACTGCACTATCACACTATCACAGGCAACATTACAAGCCATGATGAGTTCTATAAAGTCACTATCATGTCTTCCTGTGGCAAATTTAGTTATATGGTAAGGTCCTTACCGTACCTTGTGTATCAAAGACTTATCTCTCTCTCATAATATACCTGTACTCTGAAAACTGTAAGTCACTGATTAAAGAAATTGAAGATAACACAAATAAATGAAAGAACATACTGTGCTGATGGATCAAAAGGATTAATATTGTTAAAATGTCCATACTATCCAAAGTAATCTACAGATTTAATGTAATCCATATCAAAATACCAATGACATTTTTTACAAAACTAGAATAAATAATACTAACATTTATATGGAGCCACAAAAGAACCCAAATTGCCAAAACATTCTAGGTGTTATTCTCCCTAATTTCAAACTAAGCTCTAGTAATAAAAACAACATGGTACTGGCACAAAAACAGACACATAGATCAATGGGACAGAATAGAGAGCCTGGGAATAAACCCACATGTATATGGTCAATTAATCTACAACAGGGAAGATAAGTGTATACAATGGTAAATGACAGTCTCTTCAATAGATGGTGTTGGGAAAACTGGATAGATACATGCAAAACTGAAACTGTAGCACTTTCTTATGCTGTATATAAAAACAAACTCAAAATGGATTAACGTTTAAAATGTAAGACCTGAAACCGTAAAACTTCTAGGTAATAAACTCTTTGATATTGGTCTTAGTAATTTTTCTTTTGGACATGTCTTCCTGAGCAATGGCAACAAAAGAAAAAATAAACAAATTTGATTACATGCAACTAAAAAGCTTTTGCACAGCAAAAACAACCATCAACAAAATGATTACTATTATTTTTTGTTGTTGTTGGACCCTTGGTGGGATCATTTGATTTAGAGACTCATGGCTTTTAGTTCTGGGAAATTTTCTTCTATTATTTTTTGATTACTTCTTTACCTCCCTTTCCCCTATTTCTTCTGGAACTTGTATTACTTAGATGTTTCTGGATTGATTTTATTTTTAAATCTATTTTCTTTTCTTTATTTTTGTATTCTGGTTCTACTTTCTGGATCATTTTAAATATTTATTTCCTAATACCTCTATTGATTTTTTTCATATTTTAATTAGAAAATTTTAATTTTTTAGAGTCCTTTTGTTCTTTAATTGTTCCTTTTTCAGAGAAACCTAATTTCCTATTATGGATGCAATAACATTTCTTACTACTCTTGGCAATATTGTGTATATTCAGTAATTCCTTATGTAGCGGTAGCCTCGCATAAACTCCCACCCCTTTTTAAAAATAACAACTACCCTGAGTTATAATCAAAAATCACAAAATTCACCACTCTAAAGTATATGATTCAACAATTTTTAGTATGTTCACAGAGTTGTGAAACCAATTCCACTATCTAATTTTAGGACATTTCATCACCCCGAAAGAAACTCCATACCCATTAGCAGAAAAATGCCCATTTCCTTCTGCCTTCAGTCCCTGAAAACCACTTATTTACTTTTTATGTATGAAATTGCTTATTCTGGATATTTTGGTTAATGGACTCATACGATATGTGGCCTCTTGTGACTGGCTTCTTTCACTTAGCATAATGTTTTCAATGTCCCTCTTCATTGTTGTATGTGTCCGTACTTCATTTACTTTTATGGCTGAATAATATTCCATTATATAAATGTACCACATTTTGTTTATATATTCACCAGTCGATATACATGTGGGTTGTTTTCACTTTTTAGCTATTATGAGACATGCAGCTATGAACGAACATGCACAAATTTTGGATGGACATATATTTTCAAGTCTCCAGGGTATATATCTAGGAGTGGAATTTCTGGGTCATATGGTAACTCTAAGTTTAACATGTTTAGGAATGACAAAATGTTTTCTGTAGTGGCTGAAAAACCATTTTACATTCAAACCAGTAATATACACCATATTAAAATTGGGTTGTTTACATTTTAATGGTTGATTTATACAAACTCCCCATAGGTTGTGAATACTAAACTCTTATTAGGTACATGGCTCCCAATATTTTCTACCATTCTGTAAATTGTCTTTTCACATTCTTGGTAGTGTTCTCTGAGGTACAATTTTTGTTGTTGTTGTTGTTTTGATGAAATCTAATTTATCTAGTTTTTATTTGATTACTTTATATGTGTTTTGCATTTCATATCTAAGAAACAATTGCCTAATCTAAGATCACTAAGATATATATCTGTTTTCTTCTAAGAGTTCTATTGTTTTAGCTTATATATTTATGTCTTTGATCTATTTTGAGTTAATTTTTGTATATGGTGAGAGGTAGGAGTCCTAATTCATTATTTTTCATGTATATCCAGTTTCCCCAACAAATTCATTGAAAATACTATTCTTCCCCTCTTTGAATTGTCTTGGCACTCTTGTCTAATATCAATTGGCCATAAGTACATGAATTTATTTCTGGAATCTTACTCTATTCCACTGATCTGTGATTATTCTTATTCCAGAATGACACAATATTATAGTGAGTTTTGAATTGGGAAGTGTGAGCACTCCAATTTTGTTCTTTTGTAAATATTGTTTTGGCTATTATGGGCCCCCTGCATTTTCAGATGAATTTTAAGACCAGCTTGTCAATTTCTACAAAATATGGCTACAAGAATTTAGCTGGAGATTGCACTGACTCTGTAGATCAATTTATAGATGGGAAAACTTAATATTGTTAAGGTGGCAACAATCAATAAAGATGAGGGGTCTTTCCAATTAAGTCTTTCTTAATTTATTTCCACAATATTTTGTAGTTTTCAGTGTATGTCTTGAACTTATTCTGTCAAATTGATTCCTAAGTATTTTATTCTTCGTGTTGCTGTGGTAAATAGAATTGCTTAATTTCAATTTTAGAACTTTTATTGGAAGTGTATGAATAAGCAACACAATGGCAAACATCATTTTGCAAATATTAATTTCTAAATTTCTGATTTTCTTAATAGAAACAACTAGAACAGGAGTTACTTAGTCAATGAGTACACATCTTCTCTAGTAGTTCTTGAAATTGGATGTATGCTAGCCAACATACACTTAGCATAAGTTATATTTGGTGATGCAGTAATTGGCTAAAGAATGCTATCTTGGGTTTTTTTCCAGTACCTCTATTAATATTTTTTAATGTTTTAATTAGCAAAAGTTTAATTTATGAGGGAATTCATGGGGCTGAAGTTGGATCTCAAAGAATCAAGTAAATAAAGCATTATGTGCTTAGCAGTAAAACTCACTTATGTCCAGGAGCAGAATGTACATTTTATTGTATTTCAACTTTTGTTTTGAATTAATTTCCTAATAGACAATGAAGTCACCAGTGTTTTAGGTCCAGTTCCCTGGAAGTGGATCCTGAGGGGCATTCTTATGTAGGTGAGTTATTAGGAAGAGCTTGCAGGAAAAGGAGAGTGAGAGAAGTCGGACAGAGTGCTCTGGACTGGGTCTGGCTCCATTCTTATCCCACGGGATCTCAGGAACACAAACTACAGTGAGTTCATCCCACCATGTGAGGCAAGGAGGCAGCTTTCTGGATCTCTGTCAGCCTCCCATCACAGATGGTCTTCTCCATGCGGAGAGTACCAAGAATAGTACATGTTCTGCTATTTTAACAGTTTCAATATCCTTTTTCGTTTTTCTTTTTACATTTAAACTTGTGACCCAACTGATATTTATTTCCATGTATGTAGTTTCCCTAACATTTCCCCTAATATTGCTTATTGAATTACAAATATTTGACATACTGATTTATAATTCAACCTTTACCGCACATTAAATTCTCATATGAAGTTGAGTATATTTCTGGACTTTTAAAATGTCTTCTACTCATGAGTCAGTACTGTACTGTTTCCACTTACATACTTCACAATGCAATTTAATATTTAGGAGGACTATTCACCCTTCACCACTATTTTTTATTTATAATTTCTCTGGTTATTCTCCTTTATTTTTCCACATTAAAAAAAATTAAAAGTCAGTCTAAAAAAATCTCCTTTTTATTTTTATTGGAATTGTGATATGTTTATAAATTAACTTAGAGTTGAAAATATTGTGATATTGAATCTTCCTATCAAGAATCTTCCCATTCTTTGTCTGCATGTTATTTTATTGACTATAGTAGCCTTTCAAGATGTTCTTTATATAGCTCATGCTCATTTCAAATTGTAGCCTTCAATCTATAAAATATGCTGATGATTTCTGTTTATTAATTATGTATCTATCCATCTCTCTTAAATCTCTTGTAATAGTACAAGTAGTCCTATTACCTTTTCCAAGATGCAATTATGCTATCTACAATGACACTCTAGCATTTTCCATTTTAAAGTGAAAATTTCTTCCTTTTTAATACACACATCGACTAGTTTCTGCAGAAAAATGCTAAGTACTTGTTATCCTAGTGGCCATCTTTGCCTTGATCTTGACTTTTATAGTCATGCTTTAGTGTTTTTCATCAAGCATGATGTGCTGAGACATTTAATTAGCTGCCCCTTTAAATTCAGCCTGCAGAGCCAGGGGACCTTCTCGCTGGACTTGCCCAAGGCTGTTCATCAGAAGCACCCGCCTTAACTATCTCCCTTTGACTTGTTTACTTTATCAGATACAAGGCTCACTGGGCCCCTCAGATGCTCCTTTTCTGATGGAAAAAGAGGCTTATTTTCCTTCTGAAGAGGCAGCACCATCCCTCTCAGACTAAATGGTCTTGGACCCAGGGAGTGGCGCTCCCTCAGCCCTGGCTTCCCTCATGCAGCTGCACACAGGGAATTTCTGGAATCTCCGGCCACTACCACATGTAGGGTGGGCTCTGGCATCTGAAGCAGCTGCTGAAGGGGGCCAATACTGAAACCTGAAAGTGTGAGGGGATTAGCAGGCTCTGTGTTGAACTTTGATCATTGAGACACAGGAGATGGGAGGGGCCCGGCAGGTACATTTCCCTTTACCCCTCTCCCAAGAGGACTCCAGGCAGCCTGTCTCTCTTGGCAGCCTCTCTAGAGAAGTCCCCTGCATGCAGCTAATGCATCTGCCACATGGCTTGCGACTTCCCTTGTCACTCTTGTGAAGCAGAATTTAGCACGGTCACGCTCCACTTTAGAGTGCTTCTCATTTTTTCTTACTGCACGTCCCTTTTTCTCACCCATTTCTCAGGACTTCCCAAATATATATTAACCCTTGTCTCAGGGTTTGCTTTCTCAAGAATCCAAGATAAAATGCTCCTTTTAATGCATATCTATTCCTAAACCAGTTTTAATGATATAATAAGTTTTTGTCTGTTATTGTCTTAAATTCTCTCTTTTACCTAGGGAGGCATCTATATTAATAAAAGGGTAATATGCTAATTAGACTGGACATCTTCCGGACATCCTTCAGGACAAAGCCATGGTGGCAGGGGCAAGGCAGAGGCGGTTAGGGGCAATCTGGCCAGCAGGGGAGGGCAGTGAGGGGCAGCATAAACAATTAGCAACCAGGAGGAACAAGCTGAAAACTGCATTGGTCACTCATGGACTCCCACTCCAAGCCTTCAACCTCGCTTCTATGGATAACCTGCTGAAGAAGCTGTTGGTTTGCTTAGGAGCCACATTTGTACCAGGCCCAGAACTTTGAGAAACTGAAAGAAAATATTTGGCAGGAGATGGCTGCTCTGCTAATGCCATTAAAGTGAGGTGCTGGGTTAGTGAAAACATGTGGGCTCCAAACAGGGCCTGAAGGGCATTGACTTCAGACAGTAAACCTTGGATATTCCTGTTTCTGCCTTCTAGATCTCGTGCAAGTTTCTGTTGTGGCAAGTCTAGCTGGAAACTTCAGGGAATTGAATCCTGGCGGATGTAATTGAACTTAGCAAACTAACTCAATGAAACACCAATCTCAGGTATAAATAAAACATGGTAACCCTCTCCCCACAAAAGGATACAATGTCCCATTTTCCATCTTTGGGTGATGTTCATTCTTTATCTGTCTGAATCACACACTCCCTTTTATATCCTTTAACTTAAATATGGCGGTATGAAGTTTACTATTAACATACCTTATTTTAAATGATTGGAGGATAAGAGGAGGGAAGGAAAAAATGGGCAATGCACTCACCAATTTATTCATTATCACAATTAGAAAGGAATGTTTACAACTATTACAGGCCTCATTCTTGCAACTGGTTATATCATTGTAGTTGTTATCTATAACAACTTCACGCACTACTTATTCCAAATCCCCTTTGCCCTCAGCAAGTATCTCAGTTGGTGAGGTTTCCTACATGATGGGGTGACCAAAATCTTTATTCTCAAATGGTCTGAGCCATTAGCAGACTTTCAATTGGGTTTAGTTTTTCATTGACTTTAATTACAGGTCATCAGAGTATTATTAGCTGCCCTGGAGGATTGCCTATATTCCAGACATACTCCTTATCCCATGGTGTGGTAGCAACCCAATTTCCTCTTGGTTGTCAAGACAGATACATCACCCCAGCCAATATTACAGCCCTCTTCTTTGCCTGTTAATTTATTAACATAGAAGCCTAAAGTGGCCATGTGCCAATTTTAACTTCCAGTTTAATGTAATTATTGTTGTGTCCCCTGGTAGAAGAATTCCTCCTTTGAGAGCTAAGATTTCTATACTAGCAGAACCCAGATCTGTGGAGACAAGAAATTGAAATGTTGCTAAGTTATTACTGTGATAAAAGTTAATCCCATTTCCTTCCCGAACCCAGGAATCCTGGCTCTTGGAGAAATAGCATGAAGTACTGATCATGAATTAAGAGCATATACTGTATCCTTGACGACATTGTTCCTGCACTACAAGGTACTGCCACCCTACAGGCTCCTAACTATCTTCAAAAGGTCATCCCGTTGTTCTATCATGCCAACTGCTCTAGAGACATGGTACGACAGGGAATACCATGAGCATGAACATACTGCTGCACTTTACTATAAAATTAGTTCCTTGGTTAGAAATGGTGCTGCGAAAAAGTATATGCTGGTCTTCAAGGCATTTGTAAGTCCACAGATGGTAGTTTTGGCAGAAGCATTGCAGACAGAAAAGGCAAATCCATCGTCAGTGTCTAGTCCAGTAAGAACAAAGCACCGCTCCTTCCATGATGGAAACAATCCAGTTCAATCAACCTACCACCAAGTAGCTGGCTCTTTTGCAGAACTGGTGCTATACCAGGGGCTCAGTGTGGGTCTGTGCTTTTGGAAAACTATTCAGCCCCTGGCTATAGCCAGATGGGTCTTAGTAAGTACAAGTCATGCTGCTTGATCCATGTATAACCCTCCTACCTGCTACCATGGCCACTCTCTTCATGCGCCTATTGAGCAATGAATTAAGAGACTAGAGACGGATGTGGACTGATGTCCTTGGATCAGGTAATCTTCCACCTAATTATCAAAATCATCCTCTGATGAGGAAGCCTTCACATGTGATACAAATATCGTCACACTCTGCCCATTCAGAGGGATTTTCTAAAAGTTTTCTTACCAAGTCTCTGACCACCCATTTAAACTGTTGGCTACAGCTCATGTATTGGTATAGATCTGTGTATCCGGCTATTGCCATTTCCAGGCAAAACAAACCCTTAGGTGCCCTGCTTACAGTTGGCCTCCTGAGGGGACTTCCCTTCAACAGTTCCTTCAGAGCAACCCTGGGTGAGACCTGATGTTGTGCAGAATCATCTCATACCAAGACGAATTTTTTCTTCTTCAATTTGACCATCTTTTTACATCTTTATTAGCAATCCAGGTTTTCTCTTCTTTTATTGGCTGCTCATATCCATTGTCCATTTTTGTATTGGTGACCTCTGAATCGTGGCTGTTCCACATGTTCATCTTCATCCTCCTTTTTCTTGCTGATGGTTTTAACAAGTGTTGGATACTCTGGTTGTCAGAATCCTCTATGAGTGAAAGACGAGAATAAGCTTTCTTTTTATTTAAATGCTTTTTTTCTTCAATAGTCATTGCATTTTGGGGTGGGGGGTATAGAAGGAGGGTTAACTGCTTATTCAGTGTTGACAAGCATGGTTTCCTGGGAAGGTGTATGGAGCAGGCAGCCTCGAGGTCTTCCTGGCTGCAGAAGTAAACGGGACTGTATTCTAGGCGACAGGAGCTTTAGTATTTGACTCCTCAGTGGACCTGACTTTCTTTTTTTCTTCTTCAGTGTGTCATTGAAGGTCGTAGTGATTTTTTATTATTGTTGCCCCAATACCCACTGTGAGACTCTGCCCATAAAGATGGTCACTGTCTTGAGAGAACAGCTCTTGGGTTTTATCCTCCGCCCAAGTTCGACCCTTGCTGCCAATGGGATCATATTCTGTGACATGGAAAGCAGGAAGGGGAAGAGTGGGTCCACTGACTCAGCTGAGCGGAGACCAGCTCTTCAATTAATTACGCTGGGATTGCTCCTGCTGTCTGCATTTGTTGACTTTGAGCAGGGAGATTTTCCATGGCTCCCTGTGGAAGGGCCTGGACAAACATCCTATATCTGAAGCTTGACATAATAGTTTATAAGGATCAAGAGAGTTTTATTTGAATAAAGGTAGTATTAAAGCAAATCCCAGAGAAAAAATTACTCTGGACCAATTACATTTACATATGGTTAGAGAGGAGATTAAGTATAACTTTGGGCAAGTTATATAGCCTTCATGTTCCTCAGACTGGCGTTTTATAGAGTTGATAGTATTGATGTGAAATTACACTAGTTATACTATGTAAAAAGTGATAGAATTATGCCTAGCATAGATGTGCTCTAAATTATTTTATTGTTCTCTATATCACACAATTTAGACTATATAAATATCTTTGTACTTGTAACTGTTTATACAGATGAAACATTGACATTTTAAAAATAATTTTTTTGCCCTGCTGGTGTGGTTCAGTAGTTGAACATTGACCTATGAATCAGGAGGTCATGGTTCAATTCTCGGGTTGCGGCTTGATCCCCAGTGTGGGCATGCAGGAGACAGCCGATCAATGATTCTCTCTCATCATTGATGTTTCTATCTCCCTCTCCCTTCCTCTCTGAAATCAATTAAAATATATATTTTTAAAAATAATGATTTAAAAAAATTTGAAACAACCTCAAACTTACACAAAAGTTGAAATAGAATAAAAAATAACTTTTCCATCGAATCAGTTGAGAATTATTTGCCATGCTGGGCCCCCAAATAGTGTGCATTTCCTGCAAACAAATAGATCATCCCATGTAACCACAGTGCTATTGTCAATATTAAGACATTAACACTGATACTTTACATATAAAATCCTCAGATTCCAGTCAAGCTTCATCAATTATCATTGCAATAATTTTCCTTAGAGGGAAAGGGTACATTTCAGAATCACATTGGTATTTAGCTATTATACCTCCTTCAGCCTGGACCATTCGTCGGTCTTTCCTTGGCTTTCATGACCTTAACACATTTGAAATTGCAGGAGCATTTTCTTGCAGAATGTCGCTCAGTTTGGTTTTGCCTGATAATTCCTCACAATTAGATTCAGGTTAAATATCTTGGGTAAAAATATTACAAAAGCGATGCTGTGTTCTCACCATTATGAGGTGGTGTACACACTTCGATTTGTCCTATTACTTACGATGTTTCCTTGATTGCTGATTAAGGAGTTGTTTGCCAGGATATCTCTTTAAAAGTTACTTTTTAAAAAAACTTTGAAATTAATAAGTATTTTAAGGAAACGCCTAGATTAACATACTTTTTCTCAAAAGCTTTTGATTTATTCATTTGTCAGAATGGACTGTGATTTTCTATTCTATTCAATAGGTTATAATCCACTAGTATCTTTATTTAGAGCTAATATTGTCCAAAATTTGACCATTGGGAGCTCTTTGAAGCTGATTCCTGGGCCTTTTTTGACACGACTCTTAGAGCACTTTATCGCTTTCGGTACAGCAAAATGTTTCAGGCCTGAAATGTTTCAGGTACTTTTCCTGCCCCAGCCCTGGAATCAGACCTTGCTCTCAGGAGGCCTGGTTCCTTTATATGACTAATGATATTTAAAACCGAGATCTGATGCTAGCTCCTAGTATGCTCACTCTTTTGGGAGATTTTCACTGGTACCATGCTTTCTAAGTAGAGCTAAGGAATATGTATGTATGCTATACACACATATATTTATTTATATTTGTACTTTTAAGTATTGAAAACCAGTAGTTCACTGATACCCCTGATTCCAGACCAACACTACAGGACTCAACAAAATTTTTCCCCCTTTTCATATTTGTGATTTTTTTTTCTGACATTGAGAGATTTGGTTAAATGTATTTATTTCAGCATTTCTTTGTAACCCATGTCCCATGCATGTGCCTGCCCCATCCCACTGGCTCTGACAACCTGTTTGGATTCCCTCCTTTCCATACTCTCGCTTCAAACCTCTGCGCTGCTCCGTGTCACAGCACAGGAGCCCTCCTCACCCCACCTGGGCCCCGAAACTCACTCCGGGCCAATGTCCCACCTCACGTGGATTCCTTCCTCATCTCATTTGGGCTTTGATTCTCCACATTGGACCTCTGACCCCACTCCCATCACATGTGGACCCACTTAATGGCTTTCAATTGAATTGTCTCAGGAGGAAAAAGCTAAGAGAAGATGAAGCGCCAGAGAAGACTTTGGCCAGAAGAGATATACATGGGAGTTGTCAGCAAATAGAATGTTTATGCATTAAGTCATTCACTGCTTACCACTTGTAGTTATATCTTTACCCTGAGATGATCATTGGTACCCAGGGCCTATCTCTGGTTAGAAACATCCATGAATCTGCAAAATTTCAGCTCTAGTTTTGTTTCTCTCTTCTTTCTGAAACCCGGAGATTTCCTTGTTTTCATTTTGAACTTGACTCTACATATACAATTTTGGTTATTGTATCCAGCCTATCTATGAGTTTGTAATGAGAAAAATGTGTGTTTTTTTTTGTATTAGTATGGCCCACCATATTGCCAGGTATCCCTTTGAGACAATTTTTAAGTATTTTCCTGTCAGATTTATGTGCTCACTTTCTAAATGATATCCATCAAAGGACAGAAATAGAGGATGACAGATGTTTCTATTTAGAATTTATAAAAAATAATTCCAGCAGGTACTATATTTAGTACCACTGTAATAAAAGTAATTTAGCTTAAGTGTTATCTCTTAAATGGAACATGGTATACTATCTTAATGGCGTACCTCTCATTACAGTTTATAAATCAGTGTGGAATTATACTCTGAAATACTAAAAAACACAGAGGGTTTTCATTTCCATGTCCAGGCTCTCGTCCAGGCAGAGGCCCTATGGGCAAGAGGAACAAGAGAGCAGAGAGAGACGTTGTATTCTTCAGGTTTAAGTTTCACAATCTGCGGTATAAATTTAAGGGAGAAAGAGATCCAGTTATATTATATGATATCCGCTTACCACTCCTGACAGTATTGAGGCAAGGAAGTCTCTATCACTGGATGTTTGAAGGCAACAGCTACTGAAAGTGGTCATTGAGTCAGAAGTGAAAACCCATCCTCTGCCTGAGTGAGCACCACCCAGCACCAGTGTAAGCCACGTGGATGCCAAGTCAGACCCTGCAGACCCTCCAGGCTCCAGGCTCATTCGACCTCCAGGTCGAATGTTGAACCTTGTCTGCACTAACGACTCTGCAACTGCCCTTCGGGATGCTGTGTGATGTGAACAGCATCAATTCCTCTCTCAATGGTCTGAGACCACTTAAGGACCTTCCTTTACCTTCATTCAAAACAGAAGAGGGAAGTCAGACTCCAGTGGGTGTTTGTTCAGGTTGCACGCCACACAAGGAGCCACACCTGAGGGCACACTGGACATCTGGTAGATGTCTTATTAGTTGGAAAAATGTTTGCACTTTTATTATCACTTTGTTGTCTCCACATGTAAGTGATTTTATATTTCTTATGATGATCTTACAGCAGATGGCAGTAGAGTATATTATTCTAACAAATTCAGCATATTACAATAATTTTCTGACAAATGAAAGTAAAATATCTTGTTCTAACAGAATTGATATATTTTTTTTTTCTAGAGGAACATATCCAGTAATTGAAAGACCTTTTTGATATAACATTTCCACAAGGAGCTTCTGCTGCTTTCCCATTGATGTTATGAATGGAATCTTAAAATAATAAACCCTTTTAGTATGAGCGTACTGGCTAACAAGATATTTTTTAATCCTTATCCAAGGACATGTTTACTGACTTTAGAGAAAGGGGCTGGGAGAGAGAGAAACATTCATTGGCTGCCTCCTATCTGTGCCCCAACCAGGGATTAAACCTGCAACCTAGTAATGTGCCCCGACTGGGAACCAAACCCGAAGCCTTTCAATGTATGAGAGGGTGCTCCAACTTACCGAGCCACACCAGCAAGGCATTAATGAGATATTTTAATTTTCAGTTTATATTCTCTGCCATTTGTTTACTGTTAAGTCCCCATTTAAAATTCACAAGTTTCTCCATATGACATGAATCAATATGAAATAATCTATATACATTTACCATTAATAATCCACAAAGTAGGTATTAGCTCAACATAAATTGAGAATTGCAAAATGATGCTTAGCTAATATTATAGAAATTATCTATTAATATGAAACTTTAATAAATATCAAAGTTAGCTGTTAAAATTTAGCAGCTTAATATACACATTTTACTTTAAAAGCTACAAGTTCTAAGATAAAATACTAATTCCTATTAAGGAATGCTTTACAACATTGAAAGAATAGTTTGACCTTTCTGTGTGGTCCACAGACCAACAAGATTAGAATCCTGTGAAGTTCTTAGGAATGCAGAATCTCAGGCCCTGAAACATGAATTGCATTTTAACAAGATCTCATCTGATTTATGTGCGTATTAGTGTTCAAGAAACACTGTTCTAGATTGATATATAATTTGAATAATTACATGAAAATGAAATACTATAACTATATAAAGCTTACAATTGACATTTAACAATGAAAATAGTAAAGGAGTGTGATATTGATGGGCCATTGATATATATATATATATATGTGTATATCTATATATGGAGAGAGAGAATATTAAAAAAAACTGCAGCTGTTTTTGAAAATGTGATATGATTCCTGCTGAAGTATTGTGATATGTTTGCAGTAATAATTTAATATAATGATTTCTAAATACTTTATAGTTTTGTATGTATTTGACTTTTCCAATATCATTCTCATTGTAGAACATTGCATCTAAACACTACAGATTATTAAAAACTTAAAGTCATTAATGTCTCAGGAAAAAGTTTCTGTGTGGTTACCTGTTCTATAAAAATGAAGGTACTGGAACAAGTAAGCATTGAAACTACCACAGAGAATATTGTTTCATGAAAGTGAGAGAAATTATTTTATAACAAATTGTTACATCTTAATGATTTAGTTCTTAATTCCCAGTTTTCTTTTGCCTTAATTCAATTATTTGATTTGTATAACTTATATGAAATTAGCTTTTTGTTATTATTGTTAAATAAATAATACACTCCTCTAAAACTTCTTTACCGAATAAGGAATACTTTTCTTTTTTTACATTCACAAGTGTTAGTGGTGTGGCCTGAGAGAACTAGTTGGAATAGTTAGGAAAAAAACAGTTTCTAAGATGTCACTTGGTTTCTCTGTGGCCTTTTCCACTCTGTGATTAGTCTCACAAAAATCAGTTTTTCTGAAATTGATTACATAAAAAACAACATTCTAATTAATTTTAGCCACCACTTACATCTCTTTAAGATAGTGTGTGTGTGTGTGTGTGCGTGTGTGCGTGTGTGTGTGTGTGTGTGTGCGCGCGCGCACACACTCTGTGCTTGCTTTGTTTTTTAATTTTAGGAACTTGATTCCTGAGGTATTGGGTCATTTTTTCCTCCAGATGCTTTTGAAAATCACACTGAGCATTTTAATGTCAGCCTGCACATTTTTTAAAACGAGTTTGCAAATAGCCTTTCTTGGGCTCACTAAGAAAAATGGATAAAATGAGAAAGGGCTTTTGGAAAACCTTAATAAGTGGAGTGCAGATTTATCACATGGGGAACCTGCTTCCCTGGAATGCAGCGATACACGGCCATTGGTCAGTCTCATTCACATGAGGAAACTCCATTACTTGCTGTGAGCAAGAAAAAGGTTACTTGACCCAATGGAGAGTATTAGCTTTTTTGTTCAGCTTTGAAAAAATTGCTTTGCCACTTAGGTCAGCATCATGATGTAAATCTTAATGAAAGTTTCTGAGACACGAGAGTAAATCAAGCTGTTTGGCCACCCCGATGCTCTCTTAATCTACCTTTCTCGTGCTGTATTTCCTTCAGTCCAGTTTAGGGAGCACAGCTCTCAGTGCGGACCCACTGAGGAGTAATCGTCACTCCACCCAGTCATCTTGGCCCTTCCAGCACACAAGGCGCAGGATCCCAGAGATTCATGCGCTAGTTCTCTTTCTTTGTGCAATAAAAGAGAAAAAAGTTTTCCTTTCATTGATTTTTTAAAAAAGTTGTCTTTTATTTGGGATCCTATGTCTCAATTGCACATGAGTAATTGAGACTGTTATTATGAAATGTTACCTAGATTATTTTAATGGATTAGTAGGAGGCATAAAGATACTAAGCACACTAATTAGATTGTCTGATTCCTATGATCTTATAGGCATAGCTATTGAATTAGACTCTGCTTTTTACTAGAAAAATGCATTATTTTAAACTAAGGCCCTCTAATCTAGGTGAAATCCAAGCTAGCTCGCAAAGACTGCAATGTTTGGAATCAATTTTTTCTTTCACTTAATCACAGATACTTGACAACTACTTACTGAAAGCCCACTCAATTAGTATGAACATGTCTTGGTACTGGGATACTATGGGGAGGAGGACATACAGGTTCCTTACTCTTCTGGAAATTATGAGAGAGGAGAGAGATAGAAAAAGCAAATAAATTGATAATTTTAAATAGTGGTAAATGCCATAAAAAGTAAAATAGGATTATACGAAGGGATGACTTATGGGAGGAGATTAAAAAATTTAATTGGATGGTCAGGGAAAGCCACATTTAGGGTGTAACATGTTTGAGGCATGAATGACAAAAAGTAACCTGCCCTAGGACTGTCCTGGGGGTAGTAAATTCTAGGCAGGGGTACAGCAAGTGCAAAGGCTTTAAGGTAAGAATGAATCTGGAGTAAGGCCTATGGAACTAGAGCCCAATAGACAAGAGGGAAAGTTTTAGGAGATAAAAGTCGATAGTGGGGCAGCTTATTTAGGGCCATGACAAGAGGTCTGATTGTTTTCTAAGAGCAACGGGAGGCCAGTGCACAGATTTAAGCAGGTGTGTGACATGATCTACTTCATATTTTTAAAAAATCACTTTGGAGGGATTCTAAGAATAAAAGAGCATGAAACAAGAAATCAGGAAATTACTAGGGTTACCCAGGTGACAGATAACAATAGCTATAATGGTGGAGATGAAGGAAGTAGACTGTTTGGGGATATATTCTGAAATGGAAGTTTTAGTGTAAATATATTGTGAGTCTTCAGTCCAGTCCTGACATATTAATACATCAACATTTGCTTAAAAGTATCAGTATAGGTACTTTATGTGAGCATTTTAAAGATAGGAAACTTCATCTTGAATCTTAATAATAAGACACCTGTAGAGTTAAGAAGAGTAATGGCAATCTAAGATCAGTGGTCTAATTTGTATTTAATTTTAGAATATAATCAGATAAATATAATCTTTTGCGAGTATACATAAATTTTTTAGATATGAACTACATTTTTATTTAAATCATCATTTTGAAGATTTTTTTCCAAAAATATGCCTACCAAAATGTGAATGGACCAGCATAAAAATATATAACATGCTAAAAATGTACTTCTGAGAAATAAGAGTAAACAAAATCATACTGTACATCTTAGGGAAGGTTTGTTTATTTAATGATCTCAAACATTTTAGGGTTACTATAAAAGTGGAAGACTTTCCACCAGCTATTCCTCAAATTTCTCAAATTAATTAGGCTTTTGACCACAGAGTTACTGGGCTATAGCTGAGGTGGGGTTCTGGGCGTAGGAAACATTTTAGAATCACCTCAAGGATATCAAGGTAGAAATACCAAGGCACATGCTGAATGACTCCCACACTTCTTTCCCTGCCATCTCTAATCCCTAATCAGCTGTGTGGCAACAGCAATGTATGTGCAGGTACGAATAACGTGTTGTTACTTTCTAGAAAATCCTCATGACTGGAATGGGGTTTTAACAAGGTGATAAACAAGCATGTATATAGAAGATAATGGCATATTAGGCATGAGGACAAATATTTTAGGTAGAAAGATGGAAGAAATGGCAAGATGGAATAAAATAGGAAAAAGTAAGCATTGCTAATTTTAAATAAATTTCAATGCATCATTTGAAAACCTATTTATTCAGAAATAAAATCATATTATATTAGTCACATCAAAACAGGCCCAGCTGCTAAATTTGGGGTTTAGTCATAAATACTGAAGACAGCATTCTAAATCATCTAACCTCGACTCATTACAACAAACGTCCCTTTTCTTTCCCCTTGGGTAACTAGAGACTGGATTTCAGAATTAGCAGTGTATATTAGTTTGCTAGGGCTGCTGTAACAAAATGTCACAGACTGAGTGGCATAAACAACAGAAATTGATTTTCTCACAGTTTTGGAAGCTAGAAGTTCAAGATCAAGGTTTAGATTTTTCTGAGGCTTCTCCTTGACTGGTATATGGCTGAACTTTGAGATGGTTGGTTGTCCTCACTCGGCCTTTCCTCTGTGTGTGTGCATCCTTGATGCCTCTGTGTGTCCAAATTTTCTCTTCTTGTAAGGACACTAGTTGGTGAATCAGGACCCACCCTAGGTCTTCAACATACGAACTTTGGAAAGACAAAATTCATCCCGAAATACAGTCAAACAAGTATATTCCATGGTAGTATGCTACTTTTTTTGAAAAAAAAAATAATCCTCACCTGAAGATATGTTTTTATTGATTTTGAGAGAGAGGAAGGGAATGAAAAAGAGAGAGAGAAATATCGATGTGAGAGAGAAATAGATTGGTTAGCTCACACCTCGACCATGGATTGAACCTACAACCTAGGTAGATACCCTGATCAGGAATGGAAACTGCAGCCTTTTGGTGTATGGGACAACGTTCCAAACAACAGCCACCCAGCCAGGGATAGTATGCTAAATTCAATTTTGACTTATTAAATTATAGTATGTGAGGGAATTTGCTGTCAAAATATATCATTGCTTAGTAATTTGACTCAAGAAAAGAAAAGTGTTTTGATTTTGTCAGAGAATTATAATTAATAAAACTTCCTAAGAGGTTTTCAGTTCCTCTTGGAAGATAGCAATATAGTTTTGAATCATCTCATTTTTTTTCCTGCTGGAAACCCCACAGAACAAACAAACAAAAAATTCAATCTATATTTTTAACAAATTAGGTGAGAGAAAGTAGCTGCAAACTCAAAATTATTTGCAAGGGCTTCAAAGGCAACTAAGCTGACCTGGGAAGCAGGCCCACACGGGAGGCAGTGACAGAGCTATGGGGAGAAAAATGAGTGCAGAGGGGCTGTGCTATAGCGGTTCTCATACATTTACAGCAAATATTCACCCAGAAAGATAAGACCCTATCTTGAGAGTGAGATATTGAACAGGACATGACATTTAGGGTTTTTAAAAGGTAGAAAGAATAGAAAGTTCCATCCAGAAAAAAAAATTTATTTCAAAGACAAGGGCTATCCTTTTGTGATGACAACCTAGAAACCAGGAAAACTGAGGGCTAGCAGAAGTCCTTCAGAACCTGATTAAATTCTAAGAGGCTGGGGAGGCCTGTCTTTACAGAGGCCTATATAATGGGGGAATAGCCCTTGGCTTGGCATGTCCCTGGCTGGTAAAACCTAAAAAAATTATCCTTGCCCTAAATTATTCAAATAACAAGTAATATTCATAATATTCAGACAACATATTATAAAAATGTGAAAAGTAGCACAATTTTCCTGCTGGTGATAAAAGAGTACCAGGAGATATGTTGAGATAAAGCAGATGAAAACTGTAGCCAGCATACCAACATGAATTAAAAAGAAAGATGAAGCCATAAGGAAAAATTTACTCAATAGAAGTAGAAGACCTCAGGAAGATAATGGTCAGGTAACAGAAAAGTGTAAAACTAAACTGGAATAATTTGGTAGAGAAATAGAAGAAAAAATTAAAACCTTGAGAAATAAAGATTATTTACTAAGAGCACAGAAACACTTTAAGGGGAGATAGAAATGCAAAAAAAGAAAAGAAAATGAATGAAATGAAATAAAAATAGGTGAAATAGTATAGGAAATTGATAAACTATATAAATCACAAAGAAGATCCAAGAAATGAATAACTGGAGCCCCCCTCAAAAGAAAACTAAAATTACAGGACAAAAGAACTATTTAAAACTATAACTAAGTACTTTCTTGAAACAAACAAAAGTGCTTGCAATTTGAAGTTAAAAGGGTACACTTTTAGCAGATAAAAATGGTCCCAGAATGATCCACATTGCTTAGAACTGTTGAACTTTACAGATAAAGATGTCTAGTAAAACTTACAATTATCCAAGGAAACAATATGTAAAGCTCTTGATATTTATATCCAATCAAGTTTGCTTCAAGTATAAAGGCTATGGTGAGACAGTTTTGAATATGCAAGAGCTTACAAAATATTGTCCAAATAAATTTTTTGAGGAAATTACTAGAGGGCAGACTTCAAATAATCAAGAGATAACTGATAACACTTGGGGAAAAGGACAAGCAGTTTTAGAATCTTCAGAAGACTTCTAAAGTTACAGTGAATGTTCTAGCCTATGAACATATTAAAACTTCTAGTTAAAACTTCTGGGCAGTAGAATGTGGAGACTAACAGATGATAACTATAATTGTATACTTAAGAGCTCGACTCCTAATTATAAAAATTCTCTACTACTGTCTATAAAAGTTTTGCTGATATACTTGAGCACTTCTTGGCTTTAAAATATTTTGGATAGCCCTGGCTGGTTTGGCTCACTGGATAGAGCATTGGCCTGGGGACTGAAGGGTCCCAGGTTTGATTCCGGTCAAGGGCATGTACCTTGGTTGCCAGCACATCCCCAGTAGGGGGTGTGCAGGAGGCAGCTGGTCGATGCTTTTCTCTTATCGGTGTTTTTAACTCTCTATCGGTCTCCCTTCCTCTCTGTAAAAAATCAATAAAATATATTTAAAAAATATTTTGGGTAACCTGATAATTTAGAATTTAGTACTAGTACATCAAATTTTTGGATCAATCTCCCTAGCCTCCTGTAGGCAGTATGCAGAGGGAAACATGAACGCACAGAAGCCATGGGCTAATGATCTTATCCGTGATCTTATACACACAGAATACAATTTTAGAGTCCATTAACAATTGTGAATCTTGGTTTTCATTGTAAGGGAGTCATCAGCTTGATGGAACATAACTTTCTATTTCTAACAGAAAATAACTTAAATACTTTAGAGTATAGTAGGTAAGACTGAAAAACATGAAACCTGAAAGAATTGAATTGATTAAGCAAATGGTGATTTGACAAACTTATGAACTCTTGGAGTTGAAAAATATATTTTGGTGTTAGTTGCTACACTTATAAAGCAATAACATATTTTTTTCTCTAATTTCTTTCTAAATGCCAAAAATATTCTAAAATAATACTTAAGCATAATTTTAATAAATTTTTCTAAAATGATACTCCTAAATAATACTCAAAGCAAGAGTGCCTATAGCTGCTTAATCAATGTCAAAATTCAATAATTTTTAATTCAGAAAATAAACAATTAAAATAAATATAATTTAAAAAATATATAATTCAACAAACGCTTTTAGGCCAATGTCATACCAATATGCCCAAAATACCCAAAGGCATACCAGCATGATTTAGAGTAAGAAACTCTTTGAAATATGAACATAAAATTGTCGTTCTAGACTCTAGAATGTATCTTCTTTTTTACTTAATGCAACTAAGATCAAAATTTCCATTTTTTGTGGACAAGAAGTTTATAACAATTCAAGAATAAATCAGTGTCTTAGCTTATGAAAGATAAATATGAGGAAGGATTTGGGGAAGTTTTTTATCCAGGAGCCTAAGCTGTGAGATTTTGTTTTATTTAATTATTCAACATAATTATTCACAGACTGTTTCTGCTTGCGCCACACTGGCTGAAGATGTGTGCTCATATTTAATATCCGTATTGTCTTCTTTTTAGGACATCTATTACTCTGACCAGTGGACTGTCTATTCATGTGGTAAAGAGAAAGGAATTGGCATTTATTATTTAGCCTTGCTATTTATAGACTGTGAATAGATTCTAACTCCAGTGAATCAAATATGATAAAGATGAAATTGTAAAATGAGTATTTCTAAAAGAACAACTAATGTAATCTAGAGAAAGACATAAAAGCTGTTTCGAAAGAAATTTTATTCTATTTGCTCTATGATATAACAAGTTGCAGATGATGCAGATCCTTCAGAGTCTCCCATCAGAGATGACAAGGAGCATGGATTGGGAATAAGATATGGAAGGTCTGTCGCCCACGGAGGTACCTCAGGTCAATAAAATACTAAGACCTGAAGGCAGAAATGCACATCAGATCACGTTTCTTTTCTTTTCTTTTTTTTTAAGTCTAAACAAAATCACACTTCACAGGTACTATCAAAGAGCCCCCCGTTCCTGGGTAAAGATTGAAGAATGAATGGTTCAGTTCTCCAAAAGCCACTGGGAAATGTCAGCACCATCTAGTTAATGAATTCCTGATTTGTTTGGCATTTTTACTTTCTTAAGAAATTGCTGATGTGTTTAGACTTCCCCTTCTCCTCAGAAGCAGTGAAATTTGTTGATTATGATGGCCTTATATAACATCATCCAGGCAGAAAGCTAAAAGATTACACATTAAAAAGAAACAGGCCTGTTTATTACCAGGCATTGTGCTTTCTCATATGCATATCTCTGTTCCTCAGTCTTTGACCAGGTTTCTTTGTGGAAGGGCCTTTGTTAAAGTATTTCCCGGGCAGGCCTCCACTCATGAAAATGTCATTTTCTCTGCCTGGTTGTGATAGGACGTCGTTTTCACCTATTGAAACCTGTTAAATTTCCTGCAACTTTTTTTGTTAACTCTTAGAAAAAGTTAGTGGAGGGCCATTTAAAAACATGCAGATTTAATGAGGAATTGATGTTTGTACTTAAGAACATTTTTCAAAGAAACTTGGCTTCTGTAATGCTGAATAACAGCCTGCAATCTTTACAGATTTCATTCAACCAGTTCGAACAATGCAGAGTCCTTATTCCACACCATTTCCCCTTAACTACTTTTAAACATATATTTGTTTTTGGAGATGTTCCACCTTCAGTAAGAATCCTGCCCACTTTAGTTTAGTTTGTGTAAGGATCAGCCTGGTAAGAAGCTGCAAGGTTAAAATTACTCAATTAAAAATCGTCAATATGGATCTACAGCAGAAACAGACAGGTTTAATATCTCTACCTAAATGTTATTGACCAGAGTAATACTACAGGTTGTATCCCATATTATATAGTTCGTTGAATAGTAAACTAACTTAATTACTATGCTTCATATTCTTATTTATTATTCTAAAGGGAAAATAACTCCTTCACCAGACAGAATCCTGAAATTTGATAACATTCCCACTTTCACGGGTCTCCTGTATGTGTTTCCTATCATTCTTATAAGAGAACGTTCTACTGTGGCCTTCACCTGTCTTTGACCCCCCACAGTTGTTCCTTTCAACCCTCTCGTGTCCATTACCTTAGTTCCTCACTCTTCCCCACCCCTCTTGATAAATATGAATTATATTTATAAACAAATAAATATTAACCTGCCAGAATAATTCTTCCCTATTCAGAGAACTATTTTTGACCAATGGGTCCCCAAATTAACTGAACTTTGACCCTTTCTGTTAAAGGTCTAAAACTCTTACCCTCTTTCCCCCAAAAAAACCTCTCCGTCAGAGTCTTCTGGTGTCTGGCATTTCTAGCACTAAGACTTGTGAGGATTTCTCAATTTCTGCCCTATCAACATTTGGGTTGGATAGTTCTTTAGAAGATATTGAGAAAATAAATCTAAATATCAAGATGTTTAGCAGCATCCTGGCTTCTACCTACTAGCACAACCACCTTTTAAGTTGTGACAACCAAAAATGTCTCCAGATATGGACGTATGTCCCTTGTGCCATTGTTCCAACCCTTTCCTTCCTCCACCTGACACTTCCCCTCCACCCTGACCCCATTAAGGTGAGAACCACTGGATATGCTAACAGTTGCTCTGGTTAATCTTCCTCCACAGTCTTTGGTACGGTGACATTCATTTGGATCAAGATTGGGCCCACTCCTGCTCAACCTGGGCTTCTTCCTTGAGGCTAGAGTGCCGGACATCCTGACCGCTCCCTCCTTGGAGTCTCAGTGACAGGACAGCTGAGGAAGTCATTTTATCAAATGCTAGTACGTAGGCAGTGAGTCTCCTCGCTTTATAGCTTTAACCTGGTCAAGATCAGATTTGCACAACCTAGTTCAAGCCTTTTAAACCTCCTTAAAATAAGACAAAAGTGCACTGAATAATTTTGGACTGTGGTACTTTCCGATATTTATCAATTAGCTCAGGTCCTTGTGAAACCTCAAAATACTAAAACTTGGTTAGAAAAAAAAGACAGAATTAATGGGCAAACTGATGTAAGACATACAGCTCAAAAACTGACTACAGATTGATAGAAAAAGGGTTACAAAATAAGATCTCACAACTGCCTTTTTTTACTTTCTTTTCTGATGGTCTTAAATCTGAGGTTGCAGATTTAGTGAGAAAGTAAATATGTTCTCACTTAGGAAAAAGAAAACTTTAAGACCAAATGAATAGCTCTTTAGCTTTTTGGTTTAAACAATTAGAAAAAAACAAGGACAAGGGCATCCTTACGTCTAGTCTAGATAGACACCTGCTGATATCAAAAGGACAAAGGACATTGAAAGAACACTAGCCCTTCTTAGAGCAAAAGATAATATCTAAAAAGAAAAAAAACAAACTGTCTGACAGACTAAATACCCTTCAGAGTGACTAGCTGCTCTGATCTGCCAACAATTGCCCTCAACAAAAAACAAAAGCCTTCCATACAGTTGCAAAACCAAGAATGTTCCATTTCGTGTTGCTATTAGGACTACACTCTGGATTATAAACTTGACTACTTTTTTAATCATTTCTTTCACTAATAAAAATGTTTCATAGCTTTCTTTTTATATTACTTATTCCTCGATAAAGCTGCTTTTTTTTTAAAAAAAGTGTCAGTGGTAGTTGTCTCATATATCCCTCAGACTCAGCTGTTCTCTTAGCTACTTCCTGTCTCTCTGGGCCCTCTCACTGGTAAATATGCTTTTCTGCGGAGTGATTTTTCTTTGATGAATCTGTTGAGAAGAGACCATGTTTGTTAGTGGGGCACCAATATTAAACACAGACCTGACAGTCTTTCTGGAACTCCCAGAAAGAGAAGCAGCCTTGGACTGTACTTTGACGACGTGGTTACCTATCATCTGATGCTCCCCCTGCCAACAACGTTGAACTTGAATCTGTGCCCAGCTGTCCCTGGGCCAAAGAGAGTTCAGACATGGAACACATAAAGGAGGATGTATCTTTCAGATCTTAACTACTTTATGCCTTTACTGAAAATGACCCAAAATAACTTAAGTTTTTGAAGGGCTGCACCCCCTCTGCACACCTACAGGAAAAACTCATTATCTTCTGTACTAGCCATTGTAACACCTCTGCTTCACCCCTAGAAAAACAAACGGGCATGGCTACAGCTTCCCACAAGATTTAAGGGCTGTGAATGAGCTTGTGTTTTCTCACTTCCCTGTAGTCCTCAAACTTAGCACCACTTCATCCTCATTTATAGAAACAGCCACTCCATCTTACAGTGGTAGGTCTATGCTCAGCATTCCTTAGAATGGCCTTGCCCTCAGTCACTGCATTTATTGGTATTTGGTTGGGAAAAATCAACAATACACAGACAGTTATCGTCCCAAGGTATACAGAAGTAGCATCTGAGAAGTACTTCTTAGAATTATATAACCCCAACCTTAGAGACAGTTTAAAGACATCCAGCTCCCTCTTACATACTAGTAAAAATACATAATTTGTACATACACACACACACAAAATGTGAATGGTCTCTGTTACGTTCTGATAGATTGAAAGTCTTGCAGAATTTATCCTCTCCCTTTGCTGACAGTGTTTAGTGTATAAGATACACAAAGTTTCTAAAGACAGATGTCAATTGTATTAGTCGCAAGTCCGTTATGTAGGCCATGGCATCATACATTACAGAAAGCCTCTTTCCCTTAAAAAATGAAGAGCTACTTGTGAACTTTCCTAGCCAATTACCAATCTGGAGAATTTCTTGATCTCGTTGGACAAGGTAGACATTGGATATCTAACTTTTTTGAGCTGGTTGCCCCTATACATGACCTATTGAAAACTGGCATAGCTGAGCTCTTGACCTGGCCAAACTCTCTAGAGACTATCTTCTGTGACTTAACCCCCCTCCCCAGGTCAGCATGAAAATTTATTACATTTTTCACATGAGGATTCTAACTCAATAGCACAGTAGATTGTATTCAGTTATTCCACCTATGTAGCTATATTTCCTTACTATTGTCTGTTGACAAGAAGTTTTTCCTTGTTATGAAGTAACTGTTTGAATAGTAGTAAAGAAACTTTAGACTTAGGTAATATTCACACATTTGGCTAGTGGTAGAGATAGACTTGTCTACCCATTTCACTGGAATAGTCATTAAGGAATTCTTAAGACTTTGTCTGTCATGCTGAAGTTTTACTGTCCCTACCGTCTCCAGTAATCAGAATGAATGATACTTTTGAAACAAAAACTTGCAAAACCATCCAAGAAACTTCGTTTGCTGTGGTCAAAGACTTTACTCTTAGCTCTTATGGCCGTTAAGTCTTCTTCGACAGAAACTCATAGACTACCCACATATGACCTTGTCTCTGGATGCCCTACTGGGGATCTTACCTCTTCTCTTTCTAGGCTGATATGGCCGAACATCTCAGAGGTTTAATGCAGTATACAAAGAGGCCAAGGTGTTCAAAGACAAGCTAAATACAAAAAGGCCAAGGTGTTCAAAGACAAGCTAAAGAATCCCTGTGACTTTCAGCCTAGAGACCTGGTTTACTGGAAATGACACCAGTAAGTCACTGCTTTTGAACCTCCTTAGAAGGAGGCTTATCAGGCCCTCTTATCCATAAACACTGAAGTGAAACTCAAGGGAATTTACTCTTGGATTAATGTCTCCCAGTTAAAAAGAGATCTTGTACCCACCTCCTAAACCTTCCTGCCAATAGGAAACTAAAAAGTGAGAATCTCTCAGGATTCTCCAGAAGCAGACAGCACCTCAGAGGAAACAGCTTTCCCAAGAACCATGGATCAAGCAGCAGATGGCGAGATGTAGATCCTAGGATCCTGGTATCACACGCCCTGAATGCTGACCACCACTCTCCCCCCGCCTTCTTTATTCTCCTTCTTTTGTGGCTATGTGTTTTTGTGCTTGTATCTCTATTAATTTAAGGTTTTGATGGTTAAAATGAGACCCTTAAAATTTATTCCTTAATCAAGTTAATCGGGCTAAGTGACTAAGTAAGAACAAGTAAAGTGCTGAGCAAACCAATGGCTAATCAAACCTTTCTTCTGTACAAACTTTCCTTTGAGCCTTCTCTTGCTTGACATTTAGATTAAAAGCTTGCCCTTAATGGTGTTAATTTCCTTCATAAATAATCTGTTCTTGACCTTCCTTCATTTAATCTTCTACTTAATCTTTCCTTTCCTCATTTTCTCTTTTTCTTCCTTCTCATCTCTTTTGCTCCTTTTCCTCTTCCATCTTTTCTTTACCCAAGTGCTCCTTTTCTTTCTCTTTTTGCCAATCACAACAAAAGCACCTTTGTCAGCTCAACTGTATAATAGGAGCTATGGTGGCAAAGATAGCAGTTGTGTGTAGACAGGCTGCAGCCAAAATATGGAGGTTTTTCTTCATGACCTGAGATATTTGATGACTCTCATCACCAAATCTAGCTCCATCTCATTTTAAATCAATCTTGATCATCTTTTTATACACCTGCCTGTCTTATTCATACTATTCACTGGTTTGTCTGGTCTTTTGTTACTCAGCCACTTATGACATTGATTACACATTTATATATATCTCCCCGAAACCAAAATAATGTGTTAGTTTTTAAAAAATATTTTTTATTGATTTCAGAGAAGTAGAGAGAAGGAGAGAGAGAAAGTAACATTAATGATAAGAGAAAATCATTGATGTCAAAATTCAAAGAAAATGTAACTTCAACATAGAATTGTATCCCAATCATACTACCAATTAAAAGTGAAGACAGAGTAAAGCAATTTCAGATATGCAAGGGCTCTGAAAATTTACTTACTATGTACAATTTATTAGTAAGCTATTTGAGGATGTACACCAGGAAAACAGGGAGGAAACCAAAAAAGAGGACATCATGGGTTACAGGAAATAGCAGCTCCAACTCAAAAAATTAGAGAAGGACACAGCTATTTGGCAGGCCAGATGACAACCAATCTAGTCTGGAGCAGAATGATTAAAGTCTCATCATTTCTCAGAGAAAGGTCTCAAGATTAAAAAGGGATTCAATATTATGATTGAGAGTTTGAGAAAACTTGATGATATGCAAAATACAGAAAAAACAATCAATATTTATTGCCCCAAGTCACCCTCTCATCAAAGGATAGAAACCAGGCACTATTAATCATTGCATCTGAAGTTCCTATCTTAGTTTCTGATATTCAGGAAGCATGACAAAAATACTTTTATCATTATTATTATTATTCTGTAAGTAGAAGTCTTTATGGTTGAATTCCCTCACCCATATTCCCATTACTATTATATCTTATAGTTTCGTGATACTAAATAATTGTGCTAATTTACTGCTCTTATATAGGCTTATAATGTTGATACTTAAGGGTAAAAGTACTAATAATACTGTATAAATGATTCTACAGCTTTAGAGAATATCCAGGAACCATATCAAAAGGCAGATTCCCTGAATTCAGATGACTGCATCTAGGATGGAGTCTAGAAATCTGAATTATTAACGAACACTCCAGGGGATTCTGATTCACGTGGCCCATGGCCCCATCATTAGAAACTATGCTTTATGAACTTCATTGACTTTTTCACAGGGAATTCAGAATTAATTCTTGAAGAGAGACTGTTTTCATTATTTCCTAATGTGGGCAAAACACCACCTCCCCCAAGTCATCATCATTTTCCACTTTAGCAACTTACGCAAAAAAATATTTTGTTGTAAAGGAGTAGGCTACATTATTTCTTAAAGAGGAAAAAAAACACACATCAAAATTGTTTTTTTTTTTTTTCATTTATTCTGGCTCAGTTATGTGCCATGGTAGTGACTTAGTTTCTCTACATCTACATTTTTCTCTTAAACTTACTACTTTTGAGATGTCTAGACTTATGACTGCCTGAGAAGAAATATTACCATGAAAGAATAAAAGTAATTTAGATTGCTGTGCTATGGTGGTAAAGTTGTATTGTTTAAACATTATTTCACAAACCCATTAGATTATTGTCTTCCCGGGTTTGAAATTCTTTCCTGAATGTTTCTAAGTTTCTCATTTCTAAATAGTTCTACAGAGTATTATATTATGCAGTACGTGCATCTTTGTTCATTCATTTATAGATGCGTTTCTAGTGTACTAGTGATCTGCACTCCACACAATGAGAAAGAAACTATACATTATTTTCCTTTCCAAGAAAACCAACTTGATGCACAGAATGATTGTTTGCCACCAACTGAAATTGCAGCAGAGGAGGACACTTGCCTTATTAAGATGAAATTTCTGTTTTTATTTATTCTGGGGGTAAAAAAAAAACTCTTTCCCCAAATAAAGGATAGCCTAGGGACCTGGGACATCAGTACTGCCATATCGAATAGAGAAGTGAGTAGGATGAATATTATAGCTCACGCTTTATATCGGTTTATTTATAGGTAGGGAAAAATGAGAAATTGGAGAAAGTATTAGTTCACATTAAAAGGTAAAACACGAAGAGGCCACTGTCGGTTCAGGCTGTGCTTGTTGATTCCAAGTAACAACCTTGTCTCTGGAGTCATTAAAAGTATTACTCTCCTGAGAAGAGGCCGAGGTTCTCTGCTTCGAAGCTGAATAAACCTGGTGCATCATTTTGTCATTCTTTATGAGAACAGTGGCCTTGAGGATCTTTTTTTAAAAAAGGAAAAAGCTATCAAAGATTATCTCTGCTACCTCCTTCACAAAGGTATGCAGGTACATACATTTAGTAAAATTTGCTAGTTACAAAGCCAGTACATATTTCAATTCTTTAGAGCTAACATTTCTCCAGAAGATGTCAAAGTAGTGGGTATGATTGGTTAACATTTAACTGCATGATTTTTAAAACAAAACATTGTTCTGTTTCTTACAGGTGTAGTATTTTTTAAAAATCTGAAAACGTATATTCTGAATATAGGAAGGATATGAACATTAAACTGCCTAATATTATAATAGATGGAAATTATATAAAAATTTAAAATATTGTTTTACTATTTTCCAGGAACAAATCAACACCGTACCACCAATAAGTGTACAATTGGTTTTATATCTAGACATGTAGATAGAATTTGCCCATCAGTCCTCTGCCTGGACAGGCTTAAATGCCCTTTTCCTGTTGAGATTGTTTAGGGGACAGCTATGCAGAGGTTGCCTGGAGATGTGTGTCTTTAGGAAGTGGTGTCTTAGTGGTTTCCATTATGTACAACAAATGCTATAAACTCAGGAGGCGGGATTGGGTAGGAAACAGACTTGTCTGAGTGAAATGGATTCAGAGTCACAGTTGGGGAACATCTTAGGGGATGGAAAGAGTGTTACATTTAGGGAATATTTTGGGAACAATGGGTGTTTTCACAAAGCAGGAAGTTTCATTATTATGGGCCAGTAAAGAACACTAGAATTGTTAGTTTAACTGTTTAAGACATGCTTTTGATAGACTTTCTGGGGTTATACAGTCTGGTTTCCCAATTTTGGTAACTCTTTTCCCAAGAACCCTCTAGACTCAAGATTTCATAGGCTGTATTTTATACTTCTGAAGTTTCTTTTACAAGTTATTCAAATTATGAAAATGTAAATAATGTTTATGGAGATATTTACTGGCAGTTAAGGTCATTTATTGGATGCGAATATTGTTTTGGTTGATAATAATGATAGATCCTCCCTTCCCCCCAACTGGTGGGAGGATCTATCAAAAACAAAGATAATCTGATGTAGTTCAAAAATTTGTATTCAGCTCTATTTACCTTAACTCTGGGAGGATTTGTGTGATTTTACGTCAGTCCATTTCAATAGGTTACACATTTCTTGGGTGATGTTAAGAAGCAATTTGTCTTTCTCTGACTGGCTTATTTCAGCAAGGTCCATCCATGCTGTCGCAAAAGGTAATATTTCCTTCTCTTTTACAGCTAAGTAGTATTCCACTGTGTAAATGTATCACAGTTTTTTATCTACTCACCCACTGATGGGCACTTGAGCTGTTTCCAAATTTTGGCTATTGTAAATAACACTGAAATGAACATAGGGGTGCATACATTCTTTCAAATTAATGTTTTGGGGTTCTTGGGACATATTCACAGAAGTTGGATCACTGGGTCAAAAGGCAGTTCCATTTTTAATTTTTTGAGGAAACTCCATACTGCTTTTCACAGAGGCTGCACCAATCTGCATTTTCACCAACACTGCGCCAAAGTTCCCTTTTCTCCACATCCTTGCCAGCACTTGTTGTTTGTGAATTTACTGATGGTAGCCATTCTAACAAGTGTCAGGTGATATCTCATTGTGGTTTTAATTTGCCTCTCTGTGATGATTAGTGATGTTGAACATTTTTTCATGTCTATTGGCTATCTGTATGTCCTCTTTGGACAAGTGTCTATTCATGTCCTTTGCCCACATGATCTTACTTCTATGTGGAAACTAATGAACTAAATGAACTGACAAAAAAACAGAAACAGAGGCATGGATATATGGAACAGACTGATAGCTGTCAGAGGGGACAGGGGTGGGGGACCGGATGAAAGAAGGTGAAGGGATTAGCCAAAAAATGTATATGCATAACACACAGACACAGACAACAGTGTGGTGATAGCCAGAGGGAAAGGGGGTTGGAGGTAGGTGAAGGTAGGCAAAGTGGGGATGGATTTGGGGACTTGGGGACAGAAAGAGACTTTGCTTGGGGCAATAGGCTTACAATGTTCTATTGAGTTGTAAACTTGAAACTTGTATGGTTTGGGAAACCAATGTCACCCCACTAAATTCAATTTTAAAAAAGAAGCAATTAGTGAGATTAAAAAAAATTTTAATCCTCACCCAAGGATATATTTTTCTTTAAAAAACAAACAAACAAACAAATAAATATTTTATTGGTTTTAACAGAGAGGAAGAGAGATAGAGTTAGAAACATCGATGAGAGAGAAACATTGATCAGCTGGCTCCTTTACGTCCCCTATTGGGGATTAAGCCCACAGCCAAGGTATATGCCCTTGAACTGAATCAACTCTGGGACCCTTCAGTCCCTGGGTTGATGATCTATCTACTGAGCCAAATTGGTTAGAGCCAATTAGTGAGCTTTTAAGATGGGTTATAAGGGAAAAGACAGTTAACTTGGGAGGTGAAAAAGAAAAAAAAATTAAGTCAAATTCAGAATATTGGAAAGGGATAATTTTACTACCCTGTATCTATTACTGGTCATAATTTAATCTGTAATAACTTTTACTTAGACATAAATGGTGACCTCTAAGAAGAATGGAACCCCCCCTTTTTTAGGGCCTTTTCTTAGCACAGCTATTTTAGATATCACTAATATGCTACATTAAAAAGAAAGCTTTGTTACCTTTGGTTGCATCTTCTCACACAAAGTATATTAAAATAAAAACTGAAAGAAGAGAAAGTATAAGTTGAGCAGTTTGCATCTTATTTCTTGCCTCTTAAAATTATAATATTGTATTATGATTTATTATATTTTTAAATTATATTTTTATGTATCTCATTTGATTCCAATTCAAACCTATTTAGTTCCTGTAATTATTAAGTTTATTCCATTTCATGTAACTTCAAGTTGAAATAAATAAAATTGAAGGACTTTTAGGTCTTTACTTTTTTCATCTTCTAGAATACTCTTCAGGGTAAATAAAAGATGGGAAAATTATGACACTAGAATTTCAAATGAATAAAACTTAAAGACATACATAAAAATATAAGTAACCTAATACTGAATTAAAAAAGCAAGTTCTAATTTATATTTGTGGCAACTCTTGAAAACTAATTTCTTTAGGAGATAAATTTATTATATTGTCTTCTATGTAATTGTATTTAAACTCAAGCTGGTTACTAAAGAGTACAGTATTTTGTTTATATCACAAACATTGTTGCTTTAAAATACTCAATCTGATGTCATTAAAATTCAATAAATATTTACTTAAGTGATCAAAGGTTAGAAGATTTACGCTAAATATGTGTACACTCACAAAGAAAGGCTTGCTAGCTACAGTAAATTGATTATAATATTCCTACTCTTGTCCTATCTAATAATAAACAAACATGGTAATTAACCGTACCTCTGACATGCTTCCCATTGGCTAATCAGGGCGATATGCAAATTAACTGCCAACCAAGATGGCGGCCGGCAGCCAGGCAGCTGAAGCGAACAGGAGGCTTGCTTGCTCCAGTGATGGAGGAAGCCAAGGTTCCCCGCCTGCTGCAGCCCTGCTCTGAGCTCCGGATGCAACAATGTTGCAATTATAGAAGCTAAACAAACCCCAGACACCTGCTTTCAGCCAGCCGGCCTCAGAGCTTAGAGAGCCAGTGATGGCAACAGAGTTTCAATTATAGAAGCTAAACAAACCCAGATACCTGCTTTCAGCCAGCCATGGCCTCAGAGCTGGAGCCGGCTCTCAGCTCCAGTGACAGCTATAGAAGGTAAATAAATCTCAGAATAAAAAAAAAGAAAAAAAAAGAAGAGGCTGGGAGCTTCAGTCGCCCGCCAGCCTGAAAACGGCCCTCAGCCCCTCACCCAGACTGGCCAGGCACCCCAGTGGGGACCCCCACCCTGAAGGGGGTGTGACCAGCTGCAAACAGCCATCAGTCCCTCATCCAGGCTGTCCAGGCACCCAAGAGGGACTGCCACCCTGATCCGGGACACCCTTCAGAGCAAACCAGCCGGCCCCCACCCATGCACCAGGCCTCTATCCTATATAGTAAAAGGGTAATAGGCAAACTGACCCTAACAGCAGAAAGACTGGGAATGACTGGTCACTATGACACACACTGACCACCAGGGGGCAGACACTCAAATGCAGGAGCTGCCCTCTGGTGGTCAGTGTGCTCTCACAGGGGGGAGCTCTGCTCAGCCACAAGCCAGGCTGATGGCTGCCAGTACAGCAGTGGTGGTGGGAGCCTCTCCCGCCTCCTCAGCAGCGCTAAGGATGTCCGACTACAGCTTAGGTCTGCTCCCCGCTGGCAAGTGGACATCCCCTGAGGGCTGCCAGGCTGCCAGAGGGATGTCTGATTGCCATCTTAGGCCCAATCCCCTGGGGAGCAGGCCTAAGCCAGCAAGTGGTCACCCCCGAGGGGTCCCAGACTGCCAAACGGCACAGGCCGGGTTGAGGGACCCCCTACCCCCGAGTGCACAAATTTTTGTGCACCGGGCCTCTAGTATTGTATATAATAACCATATTTGAGTTTAATATGTAACATACTTCATATACCAATGCCTATTCTGTTTTTTAAAGAATGCTTTTTAATCTTTTTATTTGTAACATTCTTGATATTATATATTTTTAATTCTCATAAATAAGATCTTATTTTCTAGATGAACTTTGTGAGGAAAGCAAAACCCAATAAAGCCAAACTACTTGCTGAGAATCAGTTGATTAGAATCAGCATTAGAATCCACAGTCCTCTCTAACTCTTAGGCCATTCCTTAGTGCAATGATGGCGAACCTATGACACGCGAACTCATTTTTTTGGTTGATTTTTCTTTGTTAAATGGCATTTAAATATATAAAATAAATATCAAAAATATAAGTCTTTGTTTTACTATGGTTGCAAATATCAAAAGTTTCTATATGTGACACGACACCAGAGTTAAGTTAGGGTTTTTCAAAATGCTGACACGCCGAGCTCAAAAGGTTCACCATCACTGACTTAGTGCTGAGACCCCACAGGAACTTCTTGAATATAAATGTTCTCACTCTATTATCTCATTAGAATAGTTTTAAATGCTTTTAGAGAATTGCTATCATTTCTTTCTATTCTGACTCAACCCAATTAATCTGTTGCTGTTCAGTTTGAATTGGCCTCTTTTTTTTTCTCAGTTTCCCTTCTTCTTTCCTTACTAGATAATACTTATGATTAACCTGAAGATGACAGCATGTATTTAAAATGTCAGGGAAGCAGACAAGATTTCAAATATCCAAATATCCCCCCCTCAAAAAATACCAGAGAGAAAGGACTCTTTCATTTATACATTCACTTGAAAAGCAAACACACACATCAACTGATATATACAATGTTTAAGTAAAAAATAATGTATGTTTTTTTCAATTAAGAGTTATTACTTACAGATATGTTAGGTAGTTTATTAAACAGAGTGTTTGCTTCGCTGGGCAAAACTTGTTTTATTAGCACTAGAAAAAACAAAGACAAGAAGTAGACCAACATAAGAATTAATGGCTTTGAGGTGAAGCTAACATATGCATGGGGAGCTGAGCTTTTGCAGCACAATTAAATCAAAAGTTTCATAGATGTCATATTGTATTCCTAAGATTTGATTTCCCCAATATCTGGTCTTTTGGAATATCAGAAAACTTCACATTGACATCAGCACTCAAAATACATTGATATATAAACTTTAAAAATGGTAATTACACTGGAATAGCTTTTGCCTTGAGTTAACTATGTGGGCTGGTACTATACTAGTTACCCAAGACGCCAGTGTATTTTTGAGTATGCACTTTAAAGCTGAGCCATACCCTATTTTTAGATGATGGGGTATTACAGACCTCCACATCTATTAAACCCAGTATAATGTGCCTGTTCAACACTCCCACTGAAAATAATGTGTGGTAGGGCATGAGGATTAAGCACTAATTCCTTTTGATTATGTAGTTTAGAAAAACTGGTTGATTATAATTCAAAGAAGATTTGTATCTATTTGTATATTCCTTTAAATCAGACTGTTTGGCTTTCTTTGTGTAATTTAAAATAAGTTTATTTTTTGACAGGTTTGGACAACTATAATCAACTAATTGGTATTGTGTTTCTATAGTGAAGACTTTAGTAGAGAGAAAGCTGTTTGACATGACAATGATGAGCTGTGGGATATGGGAATAGACATTTTACAATATATATTTATTCAGAAATGCGTGGCAAGACTCGCCTGTTGAGGAGGAACAGTTACTTTACTGAACAGTCTCCCAAACTGTATATAAGTTTTCAGTAGTATGTTAGGTATAGAATATAATTAACAGTATAAGAATTATTCAGAACCTAATAGACTTGCAAAATATAGGTAGGTATAATATAACTTTCAGTTATGGCTTTCCTATCTTGAATTCAGCTCAGTTGAATGTGGGCCATTTTTTCTGGTTGTTAAATAGAGTGCCTCCGGGATCTTTGCAGAGTGACTATCCTCACAATACACCCGATTCCTTTTTGCAAGCAAATTCTCAGGTTTATTATTTACCTTCAGGTGCCTCTCCCATTCCCTCCCGCTTTTGCTTTCCCATTCCACATGGAATACTAACCACAACAGTACACAGGGGACTTTTTACAAATGTGTAGTATGGCCAGTTTTCATATCTCAGCCATCATCCCCACCCAGCTGTCCCTGTTGGAAAGGACAGAGCAGACAATCCTAGGCTGCTCCAGAGCAATTGGTTTGTTTGGCTAAGGAGAGCAATTTCCATACCCACATACCTTAGGTGTGAAACCTTGACATATTTGCATGCTTCATCTGTGTTAAAACTCAAGTTGGGGTTGAGAATTCTGTTTAATGGGACTGACTCTAAAAGCTCGAATCTTCTTTAGGTATAAGAAGGAGGGAGATTATAATGAAATGTGTATGCGCTCACACAGAAATGCTTGTGTACTGTAGTGACTTGCCTGTGGGCTCTAGGGAGCCATTTAAAGATCTGGGGAGTGTTTTTACTGATGGCAGCAATAACGGATACTGTGGAAGGAGGTTCATTTTTAAGGACCCCAAACTTCTTCCCCCCTTCTTTGAATTCCTGCATTAATTTGTTTTTCCCCCTTATAAGCAAAAAACACTATTACCCATATCAATATGTAATGTGTGCGTGGAAAAACATCTTTGTTGCAGATTGCTTTTTAGAATGGATAACTCTAAAGCATTAAAATGTTTTCTTTTTTTTACTTGCTAAATTACCTTGTAAATACCTATGTATAAGAAAGATGGTGATTATAATGATGATTATATTTGTCATTGAGAAAATTTTAGTTCCTAAGGAAATCTTTCTAAGTGACATGAAGTTAGTTTGCTCCAACCTTGGTTTTATAGGTTATAACCTGATAAAACTATGAAACTCTATAAAACTCTGGAGCTTAAAAATGTTAGATGTGCCACAACGAACAGATCATCACATTTGTGTTTTTATTTTTTTGTTCTTTACATGCCCTCTGCAGTGCCACAGCTGGCTTCTGGATCGCACTGTAGAAATTTAATAGTCCCAATTTCAGGCACAATTTATTTTTTGTTGAAGTGTCAGGCCTATTTTAATGGGGGCTAAAACCATGCAACTAGTCAGATGCAGAACAGCTTAGAGGAAACACCAGAGAATGTAGGAGAATGGAGCTTGCAATGACAGACTTTCATTTATACCCTCAATTTACATATTCAGATGCCCATATTCTTTTAAAAATAACAATGAAGTAAATCCAATAATCAAGTACACGAATGTAGTTTCTTATGTGATTCACTTGCATGTGGATAAGAAGGTATTTGAAGAAGGACATGATCACCTTAGCTGATTAATAACCAAGCCAGCACTATAATAGCATCAAAAGAGCCTTTCTCAGGGATCACTTCTTTTATAAAGAGAACAACCTTGTCCAGTGTTGGCCAGGGTACACCTTGGGATGAATAAATTATGGTTGTAACTGAGTGTAGAAATAAATGCCTGCAACATGTAGTCATACACTTGAGATAACAAGAGGACAATGTCTTTTGCTGAATAAATGCTGAGAAAAAATAACATTAGTAAGTCTTAGTAAGTTATAAGTCTTAAATAGGGGTATGTAAAGCAGAAAAATTTGGAAGCACACAGACTATAATTATGTTTGTTCAGGCAATAATGTGATATCTAACTTATTGTCAATAATGATGTCTCTAATTATGCATACTTGTTCTTTCTTCAACTCGTTTATTTTCCTCTAACCACCACATTTATATATTTCAGCTGAAATTATCTCCAGATCTTACGATTTATTGTAGTCAGTCCTGTATGTTATTTTAGTGTTATCCAAAGACTTTCAGCTGCCTGTTTATCTAGAATTTAAAGAAACAGCTCAAAATAAGTATTAGATCACAAAATTTTACCAAATAGGTCATATAAATGATGAAATGAGGCAGTATAAGAAATTGTAGTGCTTTCTAAAAACGCAATAAAAAGTAAAAATCCATCACATTTTTTTCCTTTCATAAAAAAGCCGACTTATAATATCTTAAAATGTGCATTTCTGCTTTTATTAAATTTTTAATGTAATTAAAATAGGCATAGTAAAAATTACAAAAATTTATCTCCAAAGAAATATTTATAATGTAGCTTTTATATTATGCAATCTTCCCTACATATACTTACTATGTGTATATGAAGCATATTTGTGTTTTAATTTATTTTCATGAGTAACTTTAGCATGTTATGACATGGACTATATTCAAATGACTTTATCATAATCAAGCATACAGATCTTCGCATCTTGGGACTGCTGGAAGTAGATAAGAGAGAGCACGAAATTGAAAACCTATTTGAAAAAAAATAATGATAGAAAACTTACCTAACTTGGTAAAGGAAATAAACATACAAGTCTAAGAAGTGCAGAGAGTCACAAACAAGATTAACCCAAAGAGGCACACACCAAAACACATCATAATTAAAATGCAAAAGCTTAAAGACAAAAAGAGAATCTTAAAAGCAGCAAGAGAAAAGCAGTTAGTTATCTACAAGCGAGCTCTCATAACACTGTCGGCTGATTTTTCAAAAGAAAGTTTGCAGGCCAGAAGAGATTGGCAAGAAATATTCAAAGTGGTGAAAAGCAAGAATCTACAACCAAGATTACTCTACCCAGAAAAGCTATCATTTAGAATTGAAAGACATATAAAAAGCTTCCCAGACAGGAAAAAGCTAAAGTAGTTCATCACCACCATACCAGAATTACATGAAATTTTAAGGGTCTTCTTTAAGAAGAAAAATAAAATAAATAAAAATATATGAACAATAGAATGGCAATAAATACATATCTATCAACAATTGAATCTAAAAACAAAATAAGATGGCAGCATAGGTAAACACCTGAATTTGCTGCCTCGCACAACCACTTCAAAACTACAGCTAAAAGACAAGACGGACACCATCCAGAACCACAGGAAGGCTGGCTGAGTAGAAATTCTACAACTAGAAGGAAAGAGAAAAGCAGACTGAGACTCAGAGGAGGTGTGGAAGTAAAGTGCAGAGGTACGGAGGTGCATGCGGAAAGGGCTGGCAACTGAGGATGCGCTTGTCTTTTTCAATCAGAAGGGAGACACAAGCTCCTGACTGCTCTGAACTCCAGTTCCAGGCGAGTCTCTGGGGACCCAGACTCATACGGGGAGAAAGTGGACTGTCTGGCATTGGGCGGAAGTGGAGGGCGGCTTTCTCTCAGAGGTGCTTGCAGTGATTACTACGGGACACTGAGACCCAGGGCCTCTTAGGGCAGGGCTGAGGATCAGCCATAGCTGTTTGCTCTGCCCTGTTGATTCCCTGAGACCCCGCCCCACCCAAGCTGTGCGCAGAGGCTTTTGCATATGAATGGCCTGGCCCTTTGCAATCTAAAATTACCTAACAAACTGCAGCTGGTTCAGAGAGACCCAGAACGTCCAAAAGAAAACCCAAGGCCCCACAGCAGCTTGCATTGCTTCACAGCTGGGACTCATCTGGGCACCTCCAAACCCCAAACAAAGAAGAGAAATCTGCAGATCTCTCCATAGCTCCTGCTGGGTAGCCTCAGGCAGAGGCTAAATTAGCACCTCCTTCGAGATCCAAGTGCCAGTGTACCCAGTGGTCAGAGTGGGACCATCCAGATTACAACTCCTCAGATCCATAAGGGACACACTCAGGGGGCAGACTCAGTGAGCACCAAAGCCCCACTGAAGCAAGTCTTGTCCCATAAGGGTGTCTCCAGAACAGAAGTTCTCCCACCCTAGACACAGCTGATTCTCACAGTCAATTGGCCTGGAGGTCAATTCCTCCCAGTGATACCTACAATAATCAAGGCTTAACTATAAGACTTGCACAAAGGGGTGCACCAAGAGTGTCCACCTCAAGCAACTGGGGAGGCTGAGCCACTGGGCCCTATAGGACACCTAGCACAGAAAGCCACTCTCTCAACACAGGGAAGCAGCCAAAATGCGGAGACAAAGAAACAGATCACAAATGACAGAAATGGAGGAAAGCAAACTACTGGATATAGAGTTCAAAACCACAGTTATAAGGTTTTTTAAGAATTTTCTAGAAACCGCTGATAAATTTAGTGAGACCCTCAATAAATCTAGTGAGACCCTCGAGGATATGAAAAAGGACCAACTATAAATTAAGCATACACTGACTGAAATAAACAACATTATGCAGAGATCCAACAGCAGACTAGAGGATCGCAAGAATCAAGTCAAATATTTGAAATACAAAGAAGTAAAAAACACCCAACCGAAAAAGCAAAAAGCAAAAAGAATACAAAAATATGAAGATAGTGTAAAGAGCCTCTGGGACAACTTCAAGCATACCAACATCTGAATTATGGGGGTGCCAGAAGAAGAGAAAGAGCAAGATATTGAAAACCTACTTGAAGAAATAATGACAGAAAACTTCCCCTACCTGGTGAAAGAAATAGACTTACAAGTCCAGGAAGCGCAGAGAAACCCAAACAAAAGGAATCCAAAGAGGACCACACCAAGACTCATCATAATTAAAATGCCAAGGGAAAAAGACAAAGAGAGAATCTTAAAAGCAGCAAGAGAAAAACAGTTACCTCTAAGGGAGTACCCATATGACTGTAAGAGGCGAACAGGTTAGCAGGGAGGGCATTTGGGTGTGACCCAGTCAGCAGGGGTGGGGGCAGTTGGGGGCGATTAGGCTGGCATGCAGAGGCAGTGAGGGGTGATCAGGCTGGCAGGGTTTAGGCCGTTAGGGGTGACTAACAGTTGAGCAATTAGGAGCCAGCAGTCCAGGATTGTGAGAGGGATGTCCAACTACTCCATCCACAGGGATTGAGCCTAAACCGGCAGTCGGACATCCCCTGAGGGGTCCCGGATTGGAGAGGGTGCAGGCTGGGCTGAGGGACCCCCCCCCCCCCGTGCACGAATTTTGTGCACTGGGCCTCTAATATAGTCATAATAGTCTAATAACTATGTATGGTGTCAGATGAGTGCAAGATCCACGGGTTGATCACTTATTAAGTTATGTAATGTCTAATCACTGGGTGTACATCTGAAACTAATATAATAATGTATATTAACTGTAATTGAAAATAAAAAAATGATTTAAAAAATCCAAGTGGGCTTAAAGGCTTCTTGTGAATCAGTATGAACCTTCTCTCTGGATACTACACTCTCTGCTTACATCTTTTTTCTGCTAAAAATATGGCAGTTGTGTGTACTGGTACATGTAACAAAAACCATATGCAGGCTGACAGAGAGTATCAGGATAAATTATATAAACTGTTATTATTGCTTTGGATTTATGAGGTAAATTGTTTATGAGACTCTGTGAAGTGCATTGAGTAAATGGACCATCTTCCCACTCTACTATGAACAACCCTGTTCTAAGCTTTGAAAGTACTAGGAGTATATGATATTGGGAGAGAAAATCTATACAGTCCTCTTAGCTAATATTTAACTGAGGACTGTCAAACAAAACTTAAATGTAGTTCATATGATTTTCTTTTTTTAAATATGTTTTTATTGATTTTTAGAGAGAGAAGAAAGAAGAGGAAGAGATAGAAACATTGATGAAAGAGAAACATCAACATCGATCAGCTACCTCCTATACACCCCGTGCTGGGGATCAAACCAGCAACCTGGGCAGGTGCCCTGACTAGGAATCCAACAGGAGACCTCCTGGTGCATAGGTCTATGCTCAACCACTGAGCCACACCTGCAGGGGCTATACGATTTTCTTTTTCAAGTCTTACCATCTTTTTTCCCTCTCTTGGTATGAGGTAATATAATATTTTTAAAGGGTGCTAAAGCATCAAGAACACAAAACAGATATGAGCTTAGTAACTACTGTGAAAAGTTAAAAAGCAGCATAGGGAGGGAATCAAATCTTCAAAGCTTGACCCTTCCCCTCTCCTACAGATACTGCCCTGAGCACATATCTTTCTTCTCTTTTGTCATTATGTAACTGATTTTCAGTTGTATTTAGAGTTTTTAAAGAACTATGTTTTAGGTGATAGGTATTTTAAACTACTAAATAGAGAATTGATGTGTAGGTGGGTATTTGTCTCTTTGTATGCTGCAGCTGAAAGCCTGAGGCATTTGCAATTGAACAGCGGAAGAGATTTCAAGAAACAGGCAAGTCTGTATGCACCTGTGTCAGCTAGCCACCAGTCTTCCTTTCTCCTGCCTTCCCCTCTGTGTGTTTATAGGCATGCGTGCGCATGTGCGCGCACACACACATGTGTGTATGTGTGTGTGCAAATATGCATGTTATATAGGGGAATATTCCTCGGTATGCATAAACTAAATTTGCTCAACTCTATTTTTCATATTTTAATATTTTTGATATTTGGATAGGTCAAGCAATCAGTGCACATGTAATGCGGTATTGCATCTTGTGTGTCAAAAAGCTGTCATACTTGAAGCTAAATCATCTTGCAATTAGTGGCATTTTATCAATGAGAAAAGATTATAACTATACATATGATTTTCAGTTTTCTTGCCTGAAAGTTTATTGACTCCAAATCATCAACTTTGGTATTCTTTTCTGTTTCAGTTATTTTTACACATAGTAAACATTCCACCACATTTCTAAAAGAATGGAAATGATGGTCTGCTTCAGTTCACATAATATTATTTTTAAAAAACCTGTGTGAATGATGTTGTAAAGACACAAAGGTGGCTATTTAGAATAATACTTTTTTGAATTATTTCATAAAGTGAAGGCCTTCTAGATAAAATAAAGAAACTTCACTTTATACTTGCTTTGTAAGTATTTCAAGCCATACAGATTGAATTTTGTAAAATCTCACTGCTCTATGTCAGGTGTAGGTCTTGAATTTAGGTGATGATCCAAACACAAACTGAGAACTGAGAGATGGACACATAGTAGACTCACCAATGATCCTTCAATTGAAACGTATCAATGTTATAGTGATTTGTAAATTCCAATTTATATGCTTCTATATCAAGATAAAAATGTCATTGTCGCATTAATAATTCTATTACCTAGTTTTAGAAATTTAGTAAGAAGGAAAGACTCAAGTACCCATGTTAAGAAAAGGCTGATTCCTTAGAGAGGAGTTACTAAAATATATTTTAATAATTACATTAATCATTATTAAATGATGTATCAATTGCATATTATTAAAATATAGAGTTACATATAACTATAGTATATTGGATCAGGAAATTTATTTGGAAAATTGGACTATTACTTTAAGGGTGTTTGTGTGTGTGTATATGAGAGAGTGTGTGTACATGTGAGCAATCTGTGAATTATTAATGTAATGCAAACCAATAGACTCTGTAAAAAGCAAAATAGACAATAAATTTCAAGCTGAACTTCATGAATTGAATTAAAATTTTGCAATAGGGGGCGTTCATCTACATGAAATCAGTAGGGAGTTTTTCAACATACAAAAAGAAAATGGGTTTAAATATAGTATCTCAAAATAGCACAACTTGCAGCAAGTATATAATTTGTGAAGTAATTGGGTAATTAATTGAAAAAAAAGTTGAGCAGTGCACGAAGCTTGTCCATCTTTCAAAAAAGGGAGTTTAGATGGCATATGGCAGAATATAAATGCATCTCTTCTTCGTGGCTTTGAATGTTAATTTTACAAACTATTCTAGTTCATCCCATTTGTAAAGCTAAATATAAATCGCAATTCACAGAAGAAATTTTGACTTAGTGTCATGTTTTCAGCACTAGTTTTTTTTTTCAAAATTAACATGAAGTCTTATGGAATATTTTCTAAAATTTTAGGATGTATTCTCCTTTTAAAATGTTTTTTTTTTTAATAAATGTTTCTCAGTATTTTTGGAATGTAGATCTTACCTTACAAAACAAGATGGTTACATTTCAAGACCACTGTGTGTTTTACCTCCAATATTCCTTTATTCTCTCAACTAGAGGCCCAGTGCATAAAATTCGTGCACTCAGGGGCAGGGGGGCAGTCTCTCAGTCCAGCCTGTGCCCTCTCACAGTCCAGGAGCCCTTGGGGGATGTCCGACTTCCTTAGTGCTGCTGTAGAGGCAGGAGAGGCTCCAACCACTGTCGCTGTGCTCGCCAGCCATGAGCCAGCTTCTGGCTGAATGGTGCTCCCCCTGTGGGAGTGCACTGACCACCAGGGGGCAGCTCCTGCGTTGAGCGTCTGCCCATGATGGTCAGTGTGCGTCATAGTGACCGGTCATTCTGCCGTTTGGTCGATTTGCATATTAGCCTTTTATTATATAGGATGTTTATTATTTTCCTGCCCACATACTCCAAACCTTAATCTCATAGAATTCCTCCCCAAATGTGTCAATCTTTTTGGTGCTTCTCTAAAAACAATATCTCTTTATGACCTCAGCTGAGTTCATTTCTCCTTCCTTTGGCTCTTCTTGCATTTGCCCCATTGTGTTAGAGACTTTTGTTTATAAAGATGTCTTCTCCTCTAGATTATATGCTACTCAAAGTAGGACATGAGATATTTGTACCCTCAGTATGAAGATCGTTGTCTAAAATATACTCAATAATGATAATTAATTTAGAAAATCTTTACTCAAAAGAAATTAAATTGGTCTTCAAACAGTAAAGGACATTAAAAACACACTGAATCCTGGCCAGTGTGGCTCAGTGGTTGAACATCATCCCAGGCATCAAGAAGTCACCAGTTCAATTCCTGGGTCAGGGCACATGCCTGGGTTGTGGGCTCCATCCCCAGTAAGAGGCACGCAGGAGGCAGCCAATCGATGTTTCTCTCTCATCGATGTTTCCATTTCTCTCTCTCCCTTCCTTTCCCTCCAAAATCAATAAAAACATATTTTTTAAAAATACACTGAAAGAAAAACAATAATATTTCTTTGCCTTGCTAGGTAAGTTATTTTTTCTCTAAATCTTAAAATGCATATGACTCCATTACTCAGTAATTTATAAGTATAAATCTTCTGCATATGAAGCATAAGAGATGGAAGGCAGGGTTCCAGCCAGGATTCTGGGTTTACCCAGAGTGACCTTGGGAAAATTCAATTGACTTTTCCTTTTTAAAGCAAGGAGAATGAAAACACTAGTCCCACAGGTTGGTTGTGAGGATCATGTGGTATAACATATGTAAAGCCCCCAAGACAATGCTATCATTCAATAACATTGCTATTATAATTATCACTGCTTTTGCTCCTCCTTTGAAATTTGTATTCTTTTCCGTGTTGGATCCTGAGCTCTACTTTGCATTAAGAAAATAATTCAAACAGTTAAATGACCTGCCTTTGGCAGTTGAGATGCCATCTATCCAATTTTTATAGTTTTAGCAGAAGTTAATATAGAGAAACCTTTTGAACTTTAAGATTTCTCCTTGATAAATCCAATTGGTAGTCCTTTGAGAGACAATTCACCTGGCTGAATCTGGACGCACTGAGTTCCCTTTGAATAAATTCCTTTTTTTGCTTTCACTATGAAATTTTTGCTCTCCAAATGAAATTTATGTCCTAAGAAGTTTAAGCATCCTATCTTTTCCTTTTCAGTCAGCACTTTATTACATTTCCCATGTTTATCAGACAAAGACATCCTGTCTAATAATAGACAAACATGGTAATTGACCGTACCTTCGCTACATCTCCCATTGGCTAATCAGAGAGATATGCAAATTAACCGCCAACAAATATGGTGGCTAATTTGCATGCTGCAGGCAGGGTGGGACAGCGCAAGCTGCCAGCACAAGCCGCCAGCACAAGCCACCATCCAGGCCCCCATGTACGACCCCAGAAGCTGCCTGCCTGCTGCCCCCGTGATTGGATCCGGTCCCGGGGGCCGCAGGCCGGCCCCGGAAGCCCAAGAAGCCATCTGATATGGCAGTTACTCTATCAGTAAGCACTCTGAAAGTCAGTGGCATAAATGCACCAATTAAAAGGCAGATTATGAGGGTGAATCAAAAACAAAACCCACTTTAAATATAAAGACACATATAGCCGAAACCGGTTTGGCTCAGTGGATAGAGCGTTGGCCTGCGGACTAAAGGGTCCTGGGTTCGATTCCGGTCAAGGGCATGTACCTTGGTTGCGGGCACATCCCCAGGAGGAGATGTGCAGGAGGCAGCTGATCGATGTTCCTCTTTCATCGATGTTTCTAACTCTCTATCCCTCTCCCTTCCTCTCTGTAAAAAATCAATAAAATATATTAAAAAAAAAGACACATATAGATTAAAAGTAAATGAATTAAGCTGCAGCCTGTTTTGCTCAGTGGATAGAGCATTAGCCTGTGGACTGAAGGGTCCCAGGTTTGATTCCAGTCAAGGATATGTACCTCAGTTGCTGGTTTGATCCCCAGTCCTTATCAGAGCATGTACAAGAGGAAACCAATCAATGTGTCTCTCCCTTTCCCTTCACTCTCTCTAAAATTCAATGGAAAAATATCCTTGGGTGAAGATTAACAAAAACAAAGTAAATGGATTAAGTAACATTAAAGAGATTATAAGAAAAATATATTCCAAATTTTGTTAGTTGTATAATGGTTATGTTTAAATTATTAACACCTAAGAAATTGGGTGAAGGGTACATATAATATGCTGTAGTATTTTATAGTTTTTTTTTTACATGTATGAGATTATTTCAATTAAAATATTAAAAAATTAAAAATTAATAAAATATTAATTGAAATGTATCTGCAGTACATGAAAAATCTCCTAATTGCTTCTAGCATAATTTTATTAAATTGTGCTAAAATTTACAAGGGTTCAATTAAAAATATCTTAATTATAAATGATATAATAGAAAATATATAATAGTGCAGTTATAAGCACTTATCTGAAAATAAAAATTTAAAGAAGTGAATTTAAAGAAGGGATTAGCCAAAGAAAATATATGCACAACCCATGGACACAGACAACAGTATGGTGATGGCCAGAGAGAAGTGGGGGGCAAGAACTGGGTGGAGGGGGCAAAAGGGGGGAAATAGGGACATCCTATATAATAATGATAAAAGGCTAATATGCAAATTGACTGAACGGCAGAATGGCTGGTTGCTATGATGCGCACTGGCCACCAGGGGGCAGACGCTCAATGCAGGAGCTGCCCCCTGGTGGTCAGTGCACTTCCATATGGGGAGTGCCACTCAGCCAGAAGCTGGCTCATGGCTGGCCAGCACAGAGGTGGTGGCAGGAGCCTCTCCCACCTCCGTGGCAGTACGAATAATGTCCAACTAACGGTTTAGGCCCAATCCCTTAGGGGCCTAAGCCTTTAGTTGGACATCCCCCGAGGGCTCCCTGGCTTCCAGAAGGATGTCTGTCTGCAAGCTTAGGCCTGATCCCCCGGGGAGTGGGCCTAAGTCAACAGGTGGACATCCCCCAAGGGGTCCTGGACTTCAAATGTGCACAGGCTGGGTTGAGGGACCCCCCCCCCCCAAGTGCACAAATTTTTGTGCACTGGGCCTCTAGTCCTATATAATAAAAAGCTAATATGCAAATTGACTGAATGGTGGAATGACCAGTCGCTATGATGTGTACTGACCACCAGGGGGCAGATGCTCAATGCAGGAGCTGCTCCCTGGTGGTCAGTGCACTCCCACAGGGGGAGCGCCACTTAGCCAGAAGCCGGCTCATGGCTGTTGAGTGCAGCGGCGGTGGCCCGTGGGGAGTAGGCCTAAGCCAGCAGTCAGACATCCCCCGAGGGCTCCTGGACTGCGAGAGGGTGCAGGCCAGGCTGAGGGACCCCTCCCCCCCCACCCCACAAATGCATGAATTTTGTGCACCGGGCTTCTAGTGATATCATAAGCCAGTATTATTTCTGCAAATTGATGGTTCTTTCTCTTGCGCACATTAGCACCAGCAGTAAAAAGTTTAGGTCAGAAATCATCTGTCACATGATTTCTCATCTCTTGATCAGGCCTGAACTCAGGGACAGTGCAGCTCACTCTTCTGGGCTCCTGACACTGATAAAGAACAGGTACCACCGAAGGAACCAAAATTGTAAGTCTGGAGACATATAGATGATAGAGAGGTGACATTTTCACCAAGTCCATTTTAACTCTCACTATATTTTCTAAAGTTTAGTGTTCCTTTCCATTTTCTTCTTTAAATCATTCCTGAAACCCTTCTGAGCATTCGCATCACTGTGGTTGGGCTGAGAACTATGGTATATTATTATTTCAAATTTGGGGCCTTTCACAAGAATAGGGCAACACTCACGGGGATTCTGATGGGGTGACATGCATTGGGAACCTAGGGGACACAGTGTGCCAAGTGAAGGAGAATGGAGCTGAAAATATCCATGGCCTCCAAGCAAATAAACTGTCTCACTATGATTTATATTTTGTCAGACCGTTAAAACAAGTGCTTCAGACTTTAAACCAGAGCACCACATTACTGCAACATTGTTAAAACCATTATTTAGAGAACAACAATAGAGGATCATAGTTGTCCGCCCAACTCAGGCAGATAGTTGCTACCTGAAATCAAGCTTTCTTTCATGTGAAAAACATACCATTTAGTGAACAAGAGTTACTCACTACCAATTGTACTCGGTAAATGTAAATTGGCTGTCTGGATTCTGCATTAATGTCTTCAGTATGTTTGTGTTGTTTTGTTTTTTGGTTGGTCATTCCAGCCTGAAAGAGTGTAGCTTCCAAATACACCTATCTTTTGGCAAAAGAGCACCTTAAATGTTAGGCCATTCGAATTTAGAATCAAAATTAACTGGTAATTAAATGTAACTATTTGTTATTCATTTAATATTAATAAGCACAGATACATTTTAAATTTTAAATGAAAGCATTCTACTGAAGCAGAAGAGACTGCAATAATGGAAGAGCAACGAACAGTAAACAGTAATACCACCAGCGCAGTAAAGAGAAAAGAAGACTATAAGAAATTATATCACAAGTTTTGGCAATTACACAATTAGAACAAGGTGAAAAAAGTAGTTATTTGTGTAAAAAAGTGTTTTTCAAGCAAAATTGGGCCAATTAAGAGGTATTTTGACAAAACTAAGTGAATTTGGTAAGAAGTTTACCCTTAATTAAAAGAGAATTAGTGAAACAGGTCATATAAAATCAGAATGAAATGTCCCTAAAATATTTTAAAATAATTTTTAACAGGATCTAAGCTTATTTCTTTAGCCAGCTATAAACTGAGATTCCTGTGAACATACAAATTTTTTTTAATTGTAGAGATGAAGAAATGTTTTTAATTTGTGACCAAAAATATCAAACTCATGGTATTGCTAATTTTGAATCTTACATCTATCAAATAATAATTTGAACTAGATATTTAAAAATTAGCTTACATTTTTAGAACATCACATTGGACAATGTTCCAACGTTGTTAGGTCAAACATCTACATTTGCTGGAACTTAAACAAAAGGTTATTATTTCTTTTATTGTTTCATTTCTCTTTTTAATTTCATTCAATATACATTGAAGGTATTTATGCTCAGATTTCTGAAGCAGAGTCTACGGAAAGTGTTGTGGATAGGATTGCTAAAATTGATTAGTATATATGTGTAAATGCTATGATAGCACCTGTTTATGAAATTGTTGGGGGAAAAATAGGCAGTTAATCTAGTGATCCTGTGTTCTTTGTCAGTGCCCACTGGTTGAGTCTTGGAAGAGTTTTATAAAGATAATTGTTTTGAAAAAAATTTGTTGATAATTCAAAGTAAAGATTTTCTTAGAAATTTGAATTTCCACTCTTATCTATGATCTAATTAGGCAGGTACAAAATACTGAAATATAAAGTTTTCATAATACAAATTAATAATGATTTATTAAAAACATCAATCAATATGAACAATAATAACTTTAGTATATGAATCTACTATTTCAACTTTATATTTTTATCTAAATCAAGTTTTTCCAATGAAAATTTGGAATTGAGATATGCTGTAACATAAAAATTTATCAGACTACTAGAATAGTAAATGTGGAAATTCTATTTTATTCCTAATCTGTATATTTTCTTATTTTGGACAATTGAAATTTTAATGTTAAAATATTACTAATCAACTAATAACATTGTGTCTTTTCCTTGTGGGCAATGCCATGCAAAACACTGGGTCTTGGGTAGTAACACACCTGTCCTTCCTTTTCTTTTGGATTATGTTCTTTATGAGAATGATTTGCGCTGCCTACTGTACTAAGAGGGCAACCTGGATTATTTGTTCTTTAAAGCTGAGACTAAAAAACAGAACTTGTCAAGAGAGCTTAAAATAAGAATAAAAATATGCAAACAAAAATTTTCCATTTGTAAGTAGGTTAAAATAAACAGAGGAAAATATTTTAAAATAAGACTTGCTAGCAAAGTAGGCAAGGAAGGTTGGCACATCTGTGAGATTGTTGATGTCATACTTCAGTGCTGATATAGGGTAAAATCCTCTGTACTCAGTCATAGGGAAGGTGAATTAGAAATTAGATGAACATGACTGCTGAATCACTAGACACAGGCAACATTGCTATCCTCAAAGTGTCCTAGAAGTAGCTCAAAGCACTGCCTCTGGGTAATTGGCACAGAGAGACACTTGAAATTACATGTTGGGACCACAATCTCTGCAACTAATTTAATTATGCTCAGGACCACTAAGATCGGTCCGGAATGTCATATTAAGGTTGACTTTGAAATGTGAATAATGCTGATTTGTCACAGATTCAGCTCAAAGCATATTAATGTTTTAGATTGTGGTACAGATGTGATGGTCCCTCCAACAGATTTTTTATCTCCAAGTTCAGAGTTCTGACTCTCAAAAGAAAAATGAAACAAATTGAGAAAGGGAGGAAAGAAGTAAGGATGGGAGAGATGGAGGGAAAAATGGAGAAAGGAAGATAAAAAAATAAAAATAAAAATTAACAACAGCAAAGAAAGAAGAAACACTAGAAGCAATTTCTGTATGCCAGCATAGAGTATATTTTGCCATCCTACATTTCATTCTCTTTTGAGGAGGATGAATTAGAAACTATAAATACATTTTAATTCAACCCTCAGCACCACAGTTATTTCCCTTACCCTGGCAGGTTGCTGTTTAAAAAGTCAGAGTAGAACCCCTAAATTGGGTTCAACTGTCAATCAAAATTCAATAAATTCAGCTAAGTGCATGGGCTTATGCGCATGTCCAGGTGCAAATGCACATATACATACACATGCATGCACACATTCACACACATTTACACATACCATAGATTCCCACTGTGATGAGTGTATTTGAAGCTTAAAATAATGCTGCTTCCCCATCATTAGAGCAGCTGGCAGTACGGATATACCATCAGTGCTTTAAAAGACATCCCATAATGCACTTGATTATACTATTTGTAAATGAGTTGCCTGACAACAATACTGTCATGTACCAAGTAGACTAAAAGAAGGTCAAGGGGAACTGCAATTTTGCCAGCAAAATGTTTTCTGTCCGCAGGAAGCATTATCAAACCAATCCTATCTAATAAAGATGGAATATGCAAATTGACCGTCAGTTCATGACAAAGATGGTGGCACCCACAGCCAATAAGGAGGGAATATGCAAATTAACATGACAAAGATGGTGGCGGCGGGCCCGGAGCAAAGGCGGGAGGTGGTGGCCAGAGCAAAGGCCTAGGTCCTGGGTGCCGGAGGGAAACCGGTGCAGGCAGCCAGGGGAAGGAAGGCCTATTCTTGCACGAATCTTCGTGCATCAGGCCTCTAGTACTTATAAAAAGAGACCTTGAACTGATATAAACTACTTATATGATCCACTCACAAAATAGGCCTAGGCAAAGGGGGGAAATGTGGTCTAGTTTTTTGATGCATAGAAAGTCTTTCTCTGACATAAATGAGATAGAGATATAAATATACTTGTTTGACATGTAGAAGCTTATTCACCAAAGATGTTTTGTATAAAGAACAGTACATGGAAGAAATGTGTAAAATCATTAATGGAGTATTATTAGTTCTACTTTATATTTTCTATGTGTCATCATTAGTGTGTGACACTAATGTACTTACATTAGTGTAAAATCCTTAGGGAATGTATGTAAGTTACCTTGCTTCTTCCCCTCTAAAAGGGGTTAAAATGATTCAAGATAATTGTTGTTGTCTTTTTATTTACCCCTTTAAGCACTTTCACTTTAGTTTTCATTATAGCTCTATTCTGTGACCAACTGGACTTCCCGCTTAAAGAGCCATCTGAGGAAATAGGCAGTCAGGCCAAGCTATTTGCCATAATATACTGTAGCACCTCATCAAATATGTCGAGTAGCATTTGCTGGAGACAAAATGAGAGGAAAGGAAAGACAAACTCTTCTCATGAACCTTAGTTCACAATGATTTCTGAGCAGCGGAAGACCCTGGACTCAGCTTTACCCTTTGCTATAATGACAGAGTTTCCTGGGATATAATTTGTGCACACACATTGTACAGCTTAATTCTAGTTTTTATGCAACTGTGGTGTTTCTGTGATCTTTTTCTACTCAAATTTGTCTTGTGCAAGTGGACTAGGTATGCAATATAGATATGTGTGTAATTTTTCTCTCCCAAAATGTGTAATCCTAGATATTTGATAGCAAACTCCCAACTAGTCTAGTAAGAAAAAGATTTTTTTTTCCTATAAAGTCCCCTAACGGGCATTATTAAATTAAAAATTTGGGACAGGTATTCTTGCTCCTCTGCCTCTTTAAGTAAAATTTAAATAGTTAAGCAAAGAATTTGTTTTCTAACATAGTGCTGCAGGGGTATGCTAAAAATTCATGGCTTTTATTTACTATTTACCTAAGTAGTCTATATTATGTAGTGTTTTCTACATTTAAATAATCTTTAACCTGCCAATTTGTTAATTATAGTGCCAGGGGAAAACAATGCACTGTTACAACTTTCACAATTACATGTATATGGAAATGTCATTTTTTTTTCATGAAACTTACAGTAGGTGTGAGCATGTTGCAAAGAATTATAGATAAAACTTGTATGTGCATAACTGGAAAAAAGTTAGATAATTTGACAAAGCATTAAGTCAATGTAGCCGTACAGTTCAACATGTTTCCCTTCCAACTATAATTCTATTCTGTAACTCTACAGATAACATTCTATTTGAATTAAAAGAATATTACTACTTACCTATTTTAGCCAAAGTAATTTAAATATAAATATCACATAATAATTTATGTGTTAAGTGCTTTAAAATTCTGAGATTACATATTTCTAAGCTACATGATATGTGCAAGTTTAAATTGTGGCCTTCTCTGTTCATTTAGGTATTTTCTTGGTCTTGATCTTTGCTCATGGGACTGACATGAGTAACTACATGGAAATCTGTTCTCCAAAAGTAAAATATAGAATTTATAACACTTCAGCATGCATACAGATGAGCCATATCACTTATATTAAGATACATAAATTTCTATCATTATAGATGTTATTTTCCTAAAATCTTTGATCATGGCATAAGCTTATATGTAATTTTACTGAAAAATAGGATTCATAAGTTGGTAATATGATTCCGCCAGAGAAATCAACCCTCTTTGCTTATTTGAAATATTGTTGTTTTACCAAGCATTAAATAAAGTATTTAACCTAATGGTAATATTCTTCAGACAAAAGATAATACTTGAAGTCAAAGTAGGAAAATCAATATTTTTCCAGGAAATTAGTAATAAGACTATCTTGAGTTGATTTATATAAGTAACATCTAGCTCATGTTAAGACCATGCTTCAGAAAGATGTTTAAGCCTGCTGGTATGGCTCAGTGGTTGAGTGTTGACCTATGAACCACAAGATCACAGTTCGATCCCCAGCAGGGGGCATGTAGGAGGCAGCCAATCAATGATTCTCTCTCATCATTGATATTTCTATCTCCTCTCTGAAATCAATGAAAACATATTTTTTTTTAAAAGAACGATGTTTAAAATCAGTAATGCTTCTAATTCCAAAACTTAGTGTATAAAAGACTTCTGTTTTCTTTAGAAATATAAAACTAGAATTTCACCTTAAAATGTTGTGTGAATTTCTAAGTATCCCAAAGTACCTTTAATTATTTTGAACAAAAACCCTCAAGCATAGGATATATCTTGTCAGCAGAGTAATCATTCTCTACCTGTTATTGTGTAACAAATAATCACAGAACCTACAACAATAATCATTTATTGTCACACATGTGAGCTGGTTGTTTAGGAGACTGATCATGACCACTGCCACTCAAATATCTATGGGTTGGCTGTCGTGACCGATCTAGGATGACCACAGCTGGGACTAGTATGACTGCGCTCTGCTTCTCATGTCTCATTCTTTTACAGACTAGCCCAGCTATGGTCTCACAGCAACGGTAGAGAAGCTAGTGCTTATATCAGATCTGCTGACATCCAGAGACCAAACGAAGGCGTGTGGCTAAGCTCAGAACCAAGAAGTAGCAGAAGGGGCGCGTGTGGGAGGCAACCAATCAATGTGTCTCTCTCACATTGTTGTTTCTCTCTTTCTGTCTCTCCCCCTCCTTTCCACTCTCTCTAAAAAAAAAAAAAATCAATGGAAAGATATCCTCGGGTGAGGATTAAAAAAAAAAAAGAGCTTTCCAAGTCAATATGAAAAAGATAGATAATTAAATTTAAAAAAAAGTTATGGTAATTAATACAGTGTGTTTTTGGCAAAAGGATATACAAAAAACCCAAAGTACAACAGAGGCTATTTAAGTTAATAAACATATGAAAATATGCTCAACATCATTAACAAGCTGAAAATGAAAATTAAAACTACAGTGTTGCATACTCCATACCCACCAAAATGGCTAGGCTTAAGGGGAAAAAGTCTGACATTACTAAATACTGGTGAGTTACTAAGCTTATGGGGCAACATGAACTCTCACACCCTGCTGGTGGAGTGCAAATTGCTTTAAACACATTGCATGGTCTTTTAGAATTATCTTGTAAAATTGAAACTATTACATGCTCTATCAATTTCATTCCTAGATATATAAAAATTTATTACATGTGTGCCAAAACAGGTATGCATCCATGTTCATGGCAACAGAATATCCAAGACTGAATAAATTGTAAGTATTTACATACACAATGAAGCACTATAAAGCAACAAAAAGGAAGAATTGTATTTATATTTACAAATTAATAAATCTCAGAAACATAATGTGGGCAAAAGAAACAAAAAATGAAATAATATACACTCTAAGATTTTGTCTGTATGAAGTTTAAGAATACGCAATACTAAACTATAGTGCTAGAGACACAGGTTTTAATTTAGAAGAGGCATGAGGGTATTTCTGGGGTGCGGGCAGTTTTCTATTTCTTGATCTGTTTGACATTAACATGAATGTTTGCTCTGTGTTAATTTTCCAAGATATACATTTTTATTTTCTACATTTTCTACATGCATTATATATTACTATGGAATACTTTTTCAAAATAGAGTTTAGTTTTTTGAAATCAGGAAATTTTGGTTGTTTGCAACACTGGAAAGAATCCTGTGATCATACATGTTTAAGTCAGAATGACACACCAGGACTAGCTACTGGCAAACTTTGGGGATGATTGTTCTTTAGGAGGAGAAACATAGTATTCCCCCCCCTAAGAAACATATTATTCGTCCCCGGTTTAATTTCCCCTAAGTACAGTAGAGGGGTTTTAGGCCTCTCTCCCCATAAAAGCAGGCTATAATATCAAGACTTGCAATATATTTTGAATCTATGTAAGATCTTCCTCCCTGCTGTGCCTAATTTCTGAATCCAATGCTGTCACAAAAACACTTGCAATGTGATGGCCAGTGGAAAGAGCAAGTCCGATTCTCATCACACTGCACGGGCCTTACTGCAAATTGGTCTTGTGCACTCTGGTCGGGCAGATGGGCCGCATCCTTAAAAGGCCTTATTTTAAGATATGGTAATAGAAAATAAAGTTACTTTTAAAATTAAGAGTAGGATCTTTTTCCCACATAGAGCCAAAGTTATCAAAGTGAAGATGATTTTTTTTCAATAAATTTCAGTATTTAACTCTATTTTGTGCCAGAAAGAATATTTGTTGAAATTACTGAAAACAATATTTATTAAATGTGGCCATGCTAAAAGCTCATCATATGTCTCATCTATTTTGAACCTGATTTCAAACTAACTTGACAATGGCTCCATAATTTAATGGAAAATGCCAAATCTTAAGAAACATTTTTAATGACTATAAGTGAATGAAAATGAGGGCTGCCTATATGCCTAAAACACTAATTTGTTTAAGTGACAAGATAAATATCCTTTCTCCTTTCACCGATTATGCAATCATCTCAACTGTGAGTTCAGACCTATCTCTACAAGCAAACAGATTGCAGAAGGAATTATTAAGTAGACAGGCCTCAGTCAAGCAGTCATTTTTTAACATGGGAATTGGTTCTGCCTTACAAAACCTGCCATTAAAGTACTGAGTGACTATTTAGGGAATGGGAGAGGTTACCAGACAAAAGCTTCATATTCATGACTATAAATATGTTTCTAGCTTCCCTCACACTTGTTTTCTTTCTTTCTTTCTTATTTATTTATTTATTTATTTATTCTCTTTATTTTTTCCCATCAGCACTTATCCCCCCTATATCCTCCTCCTCCACCCACTGAAATCACCACAACATTGTCAATGAGTTTTTTTCTGTTTTCTTTGTTTTTTGCTCAATCCCTCCACTTCCCCCAACGCCCCTCCAAAGAGCTGTCAGCCTGCTCTCTATCTATGAGTCTGTCTCTATTTTGCATGATGTTACTGAAGGAGAAAGAATATTTTTTCATTTACATTATGACTTAGATATAAGTGTGCTATATATAAACAGGACTGCTCCACTTTACCAGTTTCGGGGGTAGGAAATAAATTAATATCTGCGGAATACTCAAATCAAGTGTTTCAGATCCCATTTAGCTTTTCTTTCCTGTCATGGTTCCTTCACTCTACCTCCCTTTTGATAATTCCCAAAACTTTGATAATTCCAAACATATCACCCACAGCCTCATTCCTGTTCCGATGGCTTTACAATGAGAAAGCTGGAAACTCAGATTTCTTCCCTGGTAACTGGTGATCCTGCTGATTCCTTCTTCCATAAACACAGTGATTCTGCCCTGGCCAGGTGGCTCAGTTGGAGCATCGTCCCACACATCAAAAGCTTGCAGGTTCGATTCCTCATGAGAGCAATACCTAGGTTGTGGTACTGTGTGATTCTTTCAACTTTATTCTTTTCAAAATTGTTTTAGTTATTCTAATTCCTTTTATTTTCCATTTATATTTTGTAATCAGGTTATCTATAGCTATAAAAATTTCTACTGAGATTTTAATTAAAATTGAGTTATATCCATAGATCCATTTGAGAATGGATCTAATAATTTCTAAGTGCTACTATTGAGAAGTCTGCTTTCTCGACCCTTTGTTTCCTCTGGAAACTTATGATATCTTCTCTTTTCCCCCAGTGATCAAAACTTTCATGATAATATAATTTGGCATGTGTGTAATTCTGCCCCATTTTTATGGGCCCTTTTCATTTATAAATTTCTCTCCTTCAATTTTTGGTAAAAACACTTGAATTGGTTTTATGATTCTTTCCATTTTTGGTTGCTGCATCTTCATTTTTTAAATTAAATATATTAACAGTGACATTAATTAATAAAATTATATAGGTTTTAAGTGTAAAATTCTATGATACATCACCAGTATATTGCATTGTCTGCCCACCACCCAAAAGTTAAATGTTCTTCCATCACCATACTAGAGGCCTGGTGCATGAATTCCTACATGGGTGGGGTCCCTCAGGCTGGCCTTTGGGAATTAGGCCTCAGCTCATGCCCCTAGCCTTGCAGCCCCGAAGCCCCGCCTGACATCCCACCTTGGCCTGCCACTGCCCCCTCACCTGCTCCACCATCCCGCCTGCAGGGTGATGGATCAGGGCTGGGTCCCCAGCCCGGCTTCTTCAGCGCCTGGGAGCCGGGTGGTGGCCCTGCCCCCCGCCCCCCCCACCACTGCGGGTTGCCATTTGCGGGGCAATCGGGCCCCCAATCACACCTGCCTTGGCCTGGTGCTGCCCACTCACCTGCTCCACCATCCCACTGCGGTCCCACTCTCATCAGGCCCATTGGGGCTGGCAGCACCTCCACTGCTGCCTGCTGCCAGCACCGCATCACTGATGCCCGCCATGTTCTGTGCCGCCCCCTGGTGGTCAGCACACAGCATAGCGAGTGGTCAAAGTCCTGGTCGAACAACTGCCCGAGGGGACAAACTGCATATTAGGCCTTCATTATATAGGCCTAGAGGCCTAGTACATGAAAATTCATGCACTCAGTGGGGGGATTCCCTCAGCCCAGCCTGCACCCTCTAATAGTCTGGAAGCCCTCAGGGGATGTCCTACTGACAGCTTAAGCTGCAGTCTGGCCTCCCTCTGTGGGAGGTTACCAGGTAGGCCGATCAGGGGATGGCGCTGCCCCCCATCACCCCACCGCTGCTGCTGCCGGCCTCCCTCTGTGGAAGGCAACCAGGCGGCTGATCAGGGGACGGCACCAGCCGGCACGGCCTCGCCCCACCCCCGCATCACCCCTTGGCCGCCACTGGTCGATGCCATCTCCCCCACCCCTATCTGTCCCCTCCCTCTGCCTGCTGGCACGTGCCTTGGCTGGCCTGGCACCGCTGCTTGCCGGCCCCGCCCCCCACTGACCGGTCGTTTTGCCATTCAGTCAATTTGCATATTAGGCTTTTATATAGGATATTTGAACTCCTTTACCCTTTACTACCACTAATCCCCTTTCTCTCTGGTATCCACTAAACTGTTGTCTATGCCTATGAGTTTCTGTTTGCTTGTTTTTCTTGTTTGTTCATTTGTTGCTTTTGGTTTTATATCTCATATATAAGTGAAATCATATGGTTCTTAACTCTTTTATAACAATATCTTATTTTTGAGAATCTGTCTTCTCTCAGCTAAGTTTATATTTATTGTTATTACTGTTATTTAAATTTATTTCTATTATATTAATTTGAGTTTTGCATTTACTGTGTTCCGTTTTTGCTTCTTTTGCCTCTGCTTCTTTTAGACTAACAATTGGATTGTTAGAATTTTCTTTATTTGCTTTTATTGTTATTACACTGAGACCGTACATTTTTAAAATGTTTCCATTGCGATTTAGCCTTAATGACGTAACTTCTATGTCCCTGTGGATGTTAGAACCCAGCCCTATTCCTTTTCACTTATATCTAACACTCTGTGGGCTGCCTAATGCTTACTAACTAGTCTCCTTTGAGTTTTTCCTTTGCAGCAAAAGAACATTTATAGTGAGCCTATTTGTTTATTTTTTATATTTTTCCAGCATTTCTGTGTTGCTAACAGGAAGGGTTACATTACAGAGTTTAGTATATTATGTTGCCTTTCATAGTAGTTTACCAACTTAACAATTGTCATCAAACACAAATAAATATGTACATATACTTATATATGTGAATGTATCAATTGAGTGATAATGTAAAACAAATGTATTTCACATGATTCCATATAATATAGCTTTTGTTAGCGTTAACTTGATAAAAAAATCTATTTTTATGAACTAAAGATAATCCTTTATTATTGATAGCTTTCAAAGACTTTGTGGTTTTAAAGGGGACACTCTATAACCATCTCAGTTGAGTTTGAAAGATAATAAGTATTGAGAACAGCAGTGTACTATAATCCCCAACACGAAAACCTTGTAGTTGTTTCAGGGAATGAAGTTTGCAAAAACTTATGAGACCTTCTGAACTTTGAACAAAGTTAAGAAGCCTGGCAGCATCTCTCACACCCCCACCCTTGCCCCCAAACAATGTGCTAGGTAACTCAGAAAACAACTTCTCTGTTTGAACTATGGCTGTATTCCTCTACGTTAGCCATAGCAAAAGTTCATCATTATTTTAAAAGCTAGATAGTAGGAGGGAGAGTAAAATATCTGCCTCAAGCATTTTTCTTTCTCCAAAAATAAAAATAAAAAGAGAAAGGAAGACACATAAAACAATATTACCCTGCATTCTCCACTTTGTCATTCAATGCCTTATAATTGCCTAATTGTTCATCAGCTTCAAAAAAGAAATGCCTTTTATTTTCTCCAGGCACTTAGAGATGACTAAGTGTCACTTAGTCAACTGGCAGAACAAAGAAGTCAATTTATGGATCACATTTTCTCTGTTTCGTTATTCTTGAAAATAACTCACTTTATTGGCTTAGTGTTCTGGAAAGGTACGGGGTTGACAGGCCTAGAGTACAAAAATATTATAGTCCCATAGATTCAGGTTATGCACATGCATTCCCGTTTAAACTAGAGGTGAAAAGGTAACAGTTTCCCAGTCTCTTCATGTTGAAAACTACTCTAAAAACTAAAATAAAACTAAGAACTTTTGACTTTCTCCAAGCATCTTTCACTATAACTTAAAGTCACATGCCACATGTTTCTTGTCACACCAATATTATTGGCTAATTAAGGTAGTCAATGTAAAGTAGTGCTTTAGCATTTCAACATAAAACTCTTAATGTATAATTTTTGTAGTTTTCTTAAAAGTAATATTGCTATGGTAAAAATTTGGAAAATATATACATGTAAAGAAGAAAATAAAAATCACCAATCATTTCATGACAGAGAAAACCACTATAACATTTTACATATGATTTGCCATAATTTTTCTATATCTATACTAATAAATTATAATCATATAAATATTTTATTTTATAACATTACTAGAGGCCCAGTGCATGCATTCATGCACCAGTGGTGTCCCTCAGCCTGGCCTGCTCCCTCTTGCAATCCGGGACCCCCAAGGGATGTAGCAGTGCATGAAGCAGCCAGCGGCTGGGGAGGAGCCCGAGCTGGGGCCAGGTACCATGCCACTCCTGCTCATCCCGGACCCCGCTGTGCCTGCTGCCACTGCTGCTTGGTAGCGCTGCTGCAGAGGCGGGAGAGGCTCGCGCTGCTGCAACTGTGTTCGCCAGCCATGAGCCCAGCTTCTGGCTGAGCGGTGCTCCAGCTGTTGGAGCACACTGACCACCAGGGGGTAGTTCCTGCATTCAGTGTCTGCCCCTGGTGGTCAGGGCACATCACAGCTACTGGTCACTTAGGCATATATATATATATATATATATATATATATATAAGAGAACAAATATTCCCTTAAAATGATTTTAATTGCTAAATTATTGTCCATATGTGGACAAACCCTAATTTTTAAACCATTCCCTTCCTATTGGAAAGTCAAATTATTTACACTATGCACTATCATAAATAACATTGAAATGAATATCATTGACTGTGTATTTGTATGAATCTCTGATTATCTCCTTAGAATAACTTGCTTGTAATAGACTTATTACACTAAAAGATACTGATACTGATGTTTTTAAGGCTTATACAGTATAGGACTAAATCACCTTCCCCAAATTTACTAATTTGCTCTCTTAAAAGTAGAGTTGGCTTTACTTTATAGCCATAATAAATTTTGAATGGCGAAAATAAAAGTTTAACAATCAATGGACCATGAACTGCCTTAAGCCATAGAGTCAAACTGCTGGATTTTTCTATTCGCCTGAATAGAAAATTAAATTGACTATTAAAAAATATGTGTTCCTTTATTATTATATTTGTGTTTTTTAAATATAATACTAGAAAATCTTAATTTTATACTTTTAAAAATATATATATTTTATTGATTTTTTACAGAGAGGAAGGGAGAGGGATAGAGAGTTAGAAACATCGATCAGCTGCCTCCTGCAAAACCCCTACTGGGGATGTGCCCACAACCAAGGTACATGCCCTTGACTGGAATCGAACCCGGGACCCTTCAGTCCGAAGGCCAACACTCTATCCATTGAGCCAAACCAGTTAGGGCTTAATTTTACACTTTTAATTATTCTTTAATTTTGTATACTGATAAGTCACTGAAATAACTCATTGTCATTTCAATCACTTTAATGTAAATTTGTTACACAGATGAATGAAACATATTCACATAGCTACTTGTTTCCTTTTATAAGAAAGGTGTCTAATTATAGAATGTCATTATGTTTGTATGTTTTTTTTTTTTACAAACATGCACTGTTTCTTTTTAAATTGAACTGAGAACTTTTGAAAGCCTGGTGAAAGTTGGAGAAAAATTTGGAGGATATATGCACAGATGTTCCCTATTCCCTTTTAATCACTTTTCCCCAGAAATTGTTCATTTCACCAGAATTTACTAAACATGGAAATAAAACTGCTGCAGAGTACAGTCTATATCCACAAATGGAATTATCTAGTTATATTCAATCTATCTGTATTTTTAAACAGCAAGTGCATTTTCTCTATGCAGAGTGAGCACTGAAATGTACCACAGCCACAAACTGTGATTAGAAAAGCTGCTTGTTTAGCAGTTTTAAAGGGAACCAACATGACAATCAAACATGGAAAGAGCAGATGGAAAATTTATTTTAGGACACGCAGCTATAATAGAGAATTAGGGAGCAATTAAAACATGAAAAAAATCAGTTTAGCTGAGAAAGTGAATCCAAAGTTGTTTCAGTTCCGTTCCCAATTATGCTTTTTCTTAAACCAGGGCTTGAATTAAAAAGAATGAAATGTGCATGTTGTTTTAACAATGAAGGTACAACTTAGAATGACACGTGGTGATTGTTTAAAATAGTCTTAAAAACCAGAGCAATTACTCAATACTAGATTTTATTTTCAGATGGTAAAATCTGGGTCCTTATATTTAGATTGTTGGTAGATCAATGGTATCAAAACTCATTGTGTTTAGCCTTGTATGTTTTTTAAAAATTTAGTATTTTTAAAAATTAAAAATTTCTGTTTTAGGTTGGTTGTATAATAGTAAGGGCAACATGTATGTATTTCTCAGACACCTTGCACCAAACACATCAGCAGAAATTCAAGTGACCTTTAAAAATAAAGCCGCTATAAGTCGCTACTCCTGGATTTGGATGGAATATGCCAAGGCACAAGGAAACCTTCATCGGAGTGTTTTCAGCTCTAACTGTAAGTGAATGATATAGTATTAGGAAGGAGTAATTCCAGACACTTACTGAAGTCCTGTACTGCCAGTGCCGGAGCTTCACACTGAAGGCAGCAGGTGTACCCCAAGGAGATGGGGCCAGTGTCATAGTGTCTCAGGCTGGAGTCCCCAGAAGGATTCATGTGTAAGTGATTTATTAAGAAAGTGCTGCCTGCAAGAGACATAGGAAAACATGTTCAAAGTCACTAATCATCCGAGAGATGCAAATCAAAACAACAATGAGGTACCATCTCACACCTGTCAGAACGGCTATCATCAACAAATCAATAAATGACAAGTGCTGGAGAGGATGTGGAGAAAAAGGAACCCTCGTGCACTGCTGGTGGGAATGCAGACTGGTGCAGCCACTGTGGAGAACAGTATGGAGTTTCCTCAAAAAACTAAAAATGAAACTCTCATTTGACCCAGTGATCCCACTTCTAGGAATATATCCCAAGAAACCAGAAACACCAATCAGAAAGGATATATGCACCCCTACCTCATAGCAGCGCAATTTACAATAGCTAAGATTTGGAAACAGCCTAAGTGCCCATCAGCAGATGAATGGATTAGAGAACTGTGGTACATCTACACAATGGAATACTATGCTGCTGTAAAAAAGAAGGAATTCTTACCATTTGCAGCAGCATGGATGAAACTGGAGAGCATTATGCTAAGTGAAATAAGCCAGTCAGAGAATGATAAATACCACACGGTCTCACTTATTTATCGATAATAAAGAACATTACAAACTGTTGAACAAAAATAGACAGAGGCAAAGAAGCATCAACCAGACTGTCAAACTATAGTGGGAAGGTAGGGGAGGGTTGGGCGGGGGGGTAAGAGATCAACTGAAGGACTTGTATGCATGCATATAAGCACAACCAACAGACGTAAGACACTGGGGGTGGGGGGACGAGGGCAAGTGCTGGGGGGTAGGGGAAGCCTGGGGGAGGTCAGTTGTGGGGGGGGGGAGACATATGTACTACTATTTGTAATACCTTAAACAGTAAAATTAAAAAAAAGAAAGTGCTGCCTGGAGTAACCAATAAAAGGTGGAGAAAGCAAGACAGAGAAGAGGCTGAAGTTAAACAGGTGCTTTTTTGTACAAAAGCTGATCCAGAGATTGTTTTGAAGTGTTAGTTACCCCTTTTTCATCCCAACAGATCAATGCACCCCCAGGGAAGACATAGCTTGATTAAATTAAGTTGCCACCAAATGGCTGATTGGTGAGTAGGTACATATTGAACCATTAACATCAGATTCCATGCCTGACAAGCAGACTTTCAGTCTATATAAGAACCCCATGCTATTGGGCCCAGGCATAGTTTTTGATCTAACACCATGACTACTCAATTTGTGGGCCTGAAAAGGCTGTGGTTGAAGTAGGGTTGGTTATTTTTTGTCAGGATGGGGAACTGGCAGAGGGCTTGTGAAGGAAGCAAAGGCAGAGACCAGAAGCTCAATTTTGCACTGTGATTAAATAACCGAGTGAAGATGTTACACAAATACATAAATCTGAAGTTCAGGCAAGGTTTGGGGGCTGAAGCTGTACATACAAATTTGGAAATGTGTGTATAGACAGTATGTCTGTAAAGCTAAGAGATGTAAGACTGTCTCCACGGATTGAGGGTAGACAAAGAATAGGTCCATCAACAAATATATGGATAAAGGGCAAGTATCCCCCTCTGCACTTCTACCTCTCTGCAGATGCAAGTTCTAGAAATAATTGCTGTTTTAAAATTTGCTATTTATTCTCCACTATTTTCCAAGCTTTTACAGCTATATCTACTAACATATATTTATATAGATACAGTTTTAGAAAAATATAATTTGTTATACTTACTACTCACTGTATTGCTGTTTCCAGTTAAGAATATATGTACAGATTTCCAAATTAACATATATAAATATATCATATTCTGTTTAATCCTATATAATAAAAGGCTAATATGCAAATTGACCAAACAGCAGAATGACTAGTCAATATGACACACACTGACCACCAGGGAGCAGACGCTCAATGAAGGAGCTGCCCCCCTGGTGGCCACTGCACTCCCTCAGGGGGAGCACCACTCAGCTAGAAGCCAGGCTCACGGCTGGTGAGGGCAGTGGTGGTGGTGGGAGTCTCTCCTGCCTCTGCGCCAGTCGGACGTCCCTGAGGGCTCCTGGACTCTCTCCTAGACACATAATAATTTATTCAGCCATTCTGTCTTACTGGGACAGTAGATTGTTTCTAGGTTTTGCTTTAGAAATAATATTGAAGTACATATCTTTTTACTGATATTATATTATTGCTTTTGTGGGATAGATTCATTGCAAAGGAATCCCTGTTACAATGCATACATCTTTTCCTTTATTATGATACTAGAGGCCTGGTGCATGAAATTTGTGCATGGAGGGGGTTTTCCCTCAGCCCAGCCTGTACCCTCTCCAATTGGGGACATCTCTCTCGCAATCTGGGACCACTGGCTCCTAACTGCTCACCTGCCTGCCTGCCCGATCGCCCCTAACTGTCCTCCCCTGCTGACCTGGTTGCCCCCAACTGCCCTCCCCTGCTGGCCTGATCTCGCCCCCAATGGCCCTCCCCTGCCGGCTTGATCTCACCCCCAACTGCCCTCCCCTCCTGGCCTGGTTGCCCCCAACTGCCCTCCCCTGTTGGCCTGATCTCACCCTCAACTGCCCTCCTCTGCTGGCTAATTTGGTTCTGATTGGTCAGTTTCTATGCCAGTCAGCGTCAAAAGCTCCACCTCCTAGACAGCCATTGGTTCTTCACAGCACCCACATTTGGTTCTGATTGGTCAGTCACCATCTCTGGGCCAATCTCTGGGCCTGATCAGAGAGGCGGAGATGAACAGCAGCCTCTGTGGAGGCCAGGAGAGAAAGAAAAGCCCGGCTGCTGGCGAAGCTCAGAAAGAAAGAGGGAGAGAAAGAGAGAGGCAAGTACTGATCAACAGCTGCCACTGAGGCTGCGGATCAGACCCTGTCTCTCTCTCTGGGTCTCAGCCCCCTGGGCAGTCAGTGCTGGGTTGCCAGGCTGCAGTGGGGCAGTCAGTGCTGGGTCGCCACAGCCACCCAGCGCTGACTGAAGGATTTCCGGGTTGTTCAGCCTTCGGATGTGATTGGTAGTTACAACCCTGGACTTTTATATATTAGGATTTCCATTAGAGCAGTTTTTAAAATAAGAAAAAGTCTACAAAACACATTCTTTAAAAATCAATTATATTGCAGCAGATATGTTACTTAATGGGAGGAAACAGTATGTATCTAGGATAATATATCTTAAAGTTAAAAGAGATATTAGAAATTTTTTAGTGATTTCTCCCCCAAATCCCCAAGCTATTTATTTATACAATATGATAAAGCCAGGAGATGAAATGCCTAGCCTATATTTTCCAGGTAATAGAAAAGCATTTCATAGCCAAAAAGAAATTTTAAAATAATCTACTTATTTGTCTATTTTATACACCATGCAGGGATACATGGTCTGCAATGGTACTAATCAATTCTCCTTTCCTGCTCCTCTTTTTTTCTTCACATATCCAGGATGCTTCCATGTTTCACACTTAATAACTATCTAAAATTCCTACCCCAGTTTCAGTTTACATACATCCTGTCTCTTTTCCCTTTTCTTCTTGATTTTTCATTTCAAATAAAAATGTGTACAAAAGAAAATAGCCCTCAAAAAATGAGAAGAAAAGAAACTCAGTGGGAAGCTGGAGTTATCTTTAAAAGAAGGAAGAGCAAAAAAGCAGATAAACCTTCCTGTCTATCCCTTTGTTTATTAATCACTAATTCCACATAGGATATTTTAAAAAATATATGCAATACAGTGAAACATACAAATAAGGCCAAATATAAAAGTGGAACCAATGTTGCATACCATAGATTCCTACAGGGTAATTACACTTGAGCCTAGAACTTGACTTTGATTTGGAAGGCAATCAGAACAGGGGAGTGGACTTCTGCTGAGGATGTAGAGCTGGAAAGTGTGTCACTCCTACTATTACAACAACACAAATTCCAGATAACTACCAACTCACAATTTTTTTTTAATGCAACAGAAAGGGTAAGGCTTCCAGGTAACTAACCTGAAATCTAAGGAAAGACAGGAACCTCCAAGGAGAGGATGGACATGAGCACTTGTTTGTTTTGGCACTATACAATCTGGTAAGAAGAATTCAGCTAAAAAATGTAACCAATCAGTAGAGGTCAAATGTGGGCTAATTCGAGGATATAGAATATCTGGGAGGGACACAGACACAGCGAGTATTTACACCCAGCTCTTCTTCACAGAACTCACCAGATATATACAACAGCAACTGGGACAAACACTTTAGAATTAATAATGTTTCATGCAAGTTGTTCCTCAAAATTGAAAAAAAAATTATGAAATTAATAGAACCTCAATACCAAAACAGAAATTTAAGAGTACAAAAAAAGAAATTATATACAAATTTTACTTTTTAAAAACCCTTAATTAAAATGGCCCTGGCCTGTTTGACTCAGTAAATAGCATCAGCCGGCGGACTGAAGGGTCCTGGGTTCAGTTCCAGTCAAGGGCACGTATCTCTGTTGCAGGCTCAATCCACGGTCCAGGTCAGGACATGTGTAGGAGGCAACCAATTGATGTGTCTCTCTCACATCTATGTTTCTCTCTCTCTGTCTCGCCCCCTTCCTTCCACTCTTTCTAAAATCAATGGAAAAATATCCTCGAGTGAGGATTAACAACAACAACATAAGAAACTATGTTTGATTAATATTTATTTCAGGATAGATAGAGTGGGTGGAAAATGGGGTTAGGGATTAGGGATGAAGGGAACAAAAAGTAAAACAATAAAATAAATGGAGTAAAACTAAGGTCATAAATAGACTGATGATGCTAGTCAGCTTCACATTTATTCTGCCTACCTGAATTTTAATGAAAAGAACGTCTACTAGAGCAAGGAGAGCATGTGGGAAATCACATGAAGTGTTTTTTTTGGGGGGAGATGGTCAGCTATCACCCTTGGAGTAATATAATTTTCTTCCTACTACTCTGCCTCCTCCTCCCACCAGCAGTGCCATCTAGTTGGTCCTGTCTCTCTGAACAAAAACGTATAAGGCAATTTGTAATGTCAAGATCTGGCAAGAAGCCCTTAGTCTGGAGATTCTGTAAACTCCGAGAAAGCAAGACCCACCTGATCAGAATTTCGCTCAAATAATGCAGAATGATGGAAGTTATAAAGTTAAAAAAATCACATCAACTAGAAACAGAATCACTTACTAGGCAAATATTATAGACATCTCTCTTCACATCTATAGATAGAAGGATAAAGGAATGTAGAGATATATAGAAATAATTTCATAAGTGGAATGTTCTATACATGTTATTTGAAAATATTAAATTAGTTTTATTCTAATGTAACAAAAGAAAAAAATGAATTGAAACGGAAATAATTGCAACCACATAAATACTTCTTCACTACAATTTATGTTAGTTTCTAAAACATACCTAAAATGTTGAGGGGGAGAGGACTATAAATTCATTAGGGATTAAAATATAATCTTAATTAATTGAAAACTCCTAGATATCAATGAACTCTCTAATATTAAATATAAGTAAATAGTTTGGTACTGTTTTCACCAGATATTTTTTAATATGTCTACAAATTCTTTGATACTCTTTTCACTGAGAGGTATAATTAATTTGTCCCATTCTTTCTCACTCCCCACCTCTCCTGCACACCTTTGAGAATGGGAAGAAGTAACATTTGGGATTAGGACATGAAGGGCACTGGGCTTTTGACTTTGTCTCTCTCCTAGACAACTCATTCTTGAGACAACCAGCTCTTGGGAGGTGTCTTTTTGATGAGGAACTGGGGCTTCCTGGAAATAGCAGCAAGAAACGGAGTCCATTGCCATAGCCTGTGATCCTCCCGCAGACCCGCCATTCCCAGTCAAGCCATCACATGACTCAACGCTAACCAACATCTTGATTCATGAAAATTGCTGAATCAGAACCGCACAGCTAAGCCACCTCCAAATTCTTGACCCACAGGAATGAATTGTGACATAATAACTGTTAGCTCTAAGCTGAAAGTTTTAAGGTGATTTGTAATGCAGCAAGAGATAATTAATACAGCCTTTTATCTTGAATTTAAAATTTTTGATTCATTTTTAAAGCTTATTTTGTTTTTTCATTTTTCTTTTCCAGAAGAGTCAGGTATTTGTCTCTGTCTTTAATTCAGATGATAATTTAGCTGAGCATAAAATCTTTGGATCAAACTTCCTTTCTCTTACAACTTTGTAGAGGTTAATACTCCATTTTCTGGCACCGAATAAACATAACTAGTTCCTTTACCAGTTTTTCCATTTATCCATTGAATGTTTTAATTTTGTGGTCAAGTTTTTTTTTAATGCATTTATTTTTAAAAATTGTGAAAATCATAAAAAGACTTTCCATATACCCTATACTCAGTTTCCTCTGTTATTAACATCTTACATGACTTTGAGTTGAAGGATTTAAATATTTATAAAATGAGAGGAGCAATTCTGACTAGGAGTTAAATGTGGGATTGTTGCATATAAGTAGTTGTTTTAAATATATTCAAGTACAATTAAATTTATTGAATAAAAATAAATATAAGTAATCATCTTTTTAAAAAAATTTTTTATTAAGTTATTACATATGTGTCCTTATCCCCACGTTACCCCTCCCCACTCATGCCCTCACCCCCCTGTTGTCTGTGTCCATTGGTTAGGCCTATATGCTTGCATATAAGTCCTTTGGTTGATCTCTCTCCCTTACCCCCACCCTCCCCTACCTTCCCTCTGAGGTTTGATGGTCTGATCGATGCTTCTCTGTCTCTGGATCTGTTTTTGTTCATCAGTTTATGTTGTTCATTATATTCCATAAATGACTGAGATCATGTGATATTTATCTTTCTCTGACTGGCTTATTTCACTTAGCATAATGCTCTCCAGTTCCATCCATGCTGTTGCAAATGGTAAGAACTCCTTTTTTACTGCAGAGTAGAATTCCATTGTGTAGATGTACCAGTTTTTTAACCCACTCATCTACTGATGGGCACTTAGGCTGTTTCCAAATCTTAGCTATGGTTAATTGTGCTGCTATGAACATAGGGGTGCATATATCCTTTCTAATTGGTGACATATAGGTAGTTTTTTAAGCTCTCAACATGGAAGAGATTGCCTAGGGAGTAAGTATTGGGCAAAACTTTAAGAAAACCCAATACTTAATGTTTAGATAGAGGGGAATGAAGCTACAAAGTAAAAGTCCCTTTGATATAAAGATGGAGTTCTCTTTTTCAGTATAAAAACAGAAAACTCCGCAACAATAAACATATTCAGTATTTCAAAAGAAGGATAACATTCTAGAAAATTTTAGTAAAGATAGTGAAGTATCTTTAGAAATTTCTAATTACAATTTTCAATAAAATTTAAGGCAAAATTGCATTCATAAAAAGGACTCAGAGTAAGAGTCTTAGAGTCTTAAAGAGTACTGACTTCAGGTTCTGCATTTCTAATTACAGGAAGCATTCCCTCACCTGTGTTTTTGGGGGACATTTCAAATGCATACCTCTCCTAAGCACAGTCGATTAGATGAAGGATGGATCCTTCATATGACATGTCCCAGTCGGAGTCCTTTCCCAAGCCAAGATTAGATTTGGAAGTGAGTCAACTTCTCCATGAGATTCTTGTAATAACAAATGGATGTGAAGACCACTTTGTCCCCAATGAGGATTGTATAGACCAGAAAGCCATCTGCCCTGAAATAGGCAACCTGTTCCATCTATCTCTCATTTCTCCAATTCAATCCCCATGTCATATTTGCTATTGTATTATCTACATTTTTATTGTTATTGTTAATCTGCATCCAAGGATATTTTTTTCATTGATTAAATATATTTTATTGATTTTTTACAGAGAGGAAGGGAGAGAGATAGTTAGAAACATCAATGAGAGAGAAACATCAATCAGCTGCCTCCTGCACACCCCCTACTGGGGATATGCCCCCAACCAAGGTACATGACCTTGACCGGAATCGAACCTGGGACCTTTCAGTCCGCAGGTCGATGCTCTATCCACTGAGCCAAACCGGTTTCTAGAATGTCTAGTTTTTTTAATAGGCAATCCCACTTTTCATAATTTCCAGTTCTTGGCTGACATTTGGAGAATATCCTTTTAATTCTGAGACCATGGTAAGCATAATTATTTTGCAGTCTGGATTGGGTAATTTTATTGTCTTGTGTACTGATGGATCTATTTGTGTACTGTGTACTGTGTTGTCTTTTTTCCACATATTTGGTTGTATTCTAGATGGTCTATTTGAAAAATAAATTTATAGAAGTAATTTGAAGTTTAAAATGAAGTTATCTTCCTTCAAAGAGGAATATTTATCAAATATTTGGGACACAAGCAAAACAGATGATCATAAGTCAATTTTAAGGTTTGAGGTTTTCTGCGCAAGTATGATTTAGAGCTTGCTGCAGTGCTTTCAAAGGTTGCATTTATTCCTACTTGTCCTTACTCTTACAGTGTAGGCCATAAAGTTGCCAAATCTTGAACTCCAGCTTCTGTTGCTCTGGAAGAAGCTGTCAACAGCACTGCTCAGCTTCCCAAAGTTCTTCCTAGATATGCAAATGTCTCCTTCACAGAAGAAGCCCTGAAGACCAGGTGTACTTGGATGTCTATGTTCCCCTGAATATTGACTCTAATGTTTTTTGGTTAGCTATTAGATTTTGTGGAGCCTGAAACTTATACAATGTGTAGGTCTCTTTTTAAGAAAAATAAAACAAAGTGAATTACAGGGCCTCGAGCAGCAGGAAGTGAGGAGCCTTGAAGCCTAAGCCTAATTAGCTTCATGGTAAATCTTCCTCTGGTTGGCTTCAGTAGGTTATTTAGTCCAAATTACTTGATGTGTCATTACCAACAGTGGAAGGTTCCTTAATGTATCTTTAAAATAAGTACCCTACTTAACATGGTGTAATATGGTCTAACATTCACATCATGGAGAGCAATAGAGCTAACACAGCAGAACATTCTCCTTTTTCATATGCACCTGCTCTTTGAATAAATGGCAGTCAGAATCAACCACATTATTTATATAGTTATTTATATCTCACTCTTTTTCTCTCATATAAGTAAGCATGTTTGAATCTGCAGAATTTAAATTTGCATATGATGCAACTCCATTATTATCTGTAATTTTTCTTTTGAGGGCTTCTTTAACACAATTTTTTTTCAAAGCACATGTTCAAGTTCCAAATAAGCATATATTTTTAGCTATTTCTTATTATTAATTACAAATTTTGTTACATTGTTGCTAGTTTGTAATCTGTATGAAACATGCTTTTTGAAATTGTTGAGATTGTGTTCAAGCCAAATGGTTATCTTTTTAGTGTTTTGTGTGTGTTTTAAAAGAATGCATATTTTCTATTGTTGGTAGAATGTTCTCTACAAATCAATTCAATTAAAGCTATAAAATGTGTTATTAAAATTTTCTATTGCTTTACCTAATTTTTTTCAATTTTATTTGTTGATATTTGAAAAATATGGCTAATGACTGTGTACTCATCAATTTTCAATATGGTTGTGTTCTGTCAATTTTGTTAACATGCAAAAAATAGTATCTGGTGGACCAGAAATTATGAGTAATCTGTGGGGGGAAAAGAGAATAGTATCTAATTGGATAATTTAAAAAGTTTAAAACACAGGCACAGATGTACACTTCCTACCATGATATAATAACAGGGATTGAATTTATATTTCCACATGAAACTGGGTTAAATGTCCAGAAGAACTGTTTAAAACATTGGACAAAAGGCAGTTCAGGAACATTAAGTGAAGCAAAGTGGGTGAGCTCTGTGATTGCCTGGCTTTCTGCCTGGGGGCACATTCTGTGAAACATGGAGGGCAGAATTGTATTTTTGGTGAATTGACAACATGGAGATTGGAGTTCAGGGAGGCTAAGGCACCTGGGATTTGCAGGCCAGAGTTATGGAGAAGAGGAGGGATGCAGAAAAAGAGCTTCAAAATTCTGCATAGGAGTTCTCTTGTGATATGCATGCATGGGGGCAAAGAGGGATCAGCTTCTTTAAACTGGACACTTTCCAGAGCTCACGGAGAGGACAGTTCTTAATGTTCACTCAGGGGATTCAATAGAAACCCTAGAAGAGCCAAGTGGGGCTAAATTATCCCTAGAGGCACGGCTACTCTAAGTGCACCCCAACAAATGTTGAAAGCACCAAGGAAGCCACAAATAAAATCTAAAGCCTAAGTAGGTAGGAGAATATGAGCTCAATGTACAAAACTATTTTTTATTTGAATATACCAGCAAATTAACTCCTGTAAATTAAAAACTTTAAATACTATTTAAACTAGCATTAAAATTATGGCTTGTTTAGGGATAAACATATAATGTATCCAAGTGACAGACTTGATACTGAAAATGACAAAAATTGTTGTGAGAAATTAATGGCTTAAATAAATGTAGAATATATCATGTTCATTTCATCACAATACTCAATATTATTAAGATGTCAATTCTTCCTAAATTCATCTGTAGATTTGATAGTTTAGTCCTACATGGAATCCTAATAAAAATCCAAACCACTTTTTAAAATTAGGAATTGATAAAGTTTTCCCAAATTTGATTAGAAAGGTTAAAACGGAAAGGACTGACAACGCCAAGTCAAGGATATAGAACTGGAAGGCTCATTCGTGGTGGGATTACAAAGTGTTTCAGCTGCTCTACTAATAATCTGTCATTACGGTGTAACACCTTACCACAAACAGTAGCTTCAAATAATGCACATTTATTAACTCACAGTATTGAAGGTCAGAAGTCTGAGCATGGCTTAGGGTGGCCCTCTGCTTAGGACTCACAGGATGCTGTTGTGCTGTGTCAGGGTGAGGTTCTGATTTGAGGCTTGAAGTCCGTTTCCAACTCCACAAGAATTAATTTACTTGTGGCTATAGAATTTATGGCAGCTTCCTTCTTCAAAGAAGCAAGGGAAAGAGAGTCTCTATCATAAGTCTACTGGCAACACAGTCTTATACTAGTATAAGGTAATGTGTTAATGGAAATGACATCCTCTCACGTTTGCCATATTCTATTGGTTAGAAGCAAGTCACCGGTCTTGCCCACACTTAAGAGGTGGGAGTTATAAAAAAAAATGAACACCAGGATGAAGGAATCACGGGGGCTATCTTAAAAGTCTGTTTGGCACGTTCAGGTTGGAAAATAGTTTGGTAGTTTCTAATAAAGTTAAATATGTGCTTTCACATTGCTCACCACTTCTAATCATAAGTGTTTACTTGAGAAATATTAATGCATATGTAAATAAAGACTTATATGCAAATGCTCAAAAATTATTTGTAATAGCCCCAACTAGAAACAATCAAAATGTCTAGTTACTGGTGGATGGATAAACAAATTGTGAACCACATAATGTTATTTGGCATTAAAAAAGAATAAACCACTGATACATGCAACAAAATGAATGAATCTCAAACATTTGTATTAAGTAAATGAAGCCAGACACAAAGACTACACTTCATTTATGTAAAATTATATAGAATATTCCAAATTAAAGTAAAAATATACTATTTCATAGTGATAGAAAGCAGATTAATAGTTGTCTGGTGCCAGACATGGGGGATAAAGATTGACCAAAAAGGAGCATAAAGGAACATTTTTGGGTAATTGTGATAATCTGTATCTCAGTTGTAGCGGTTGATTTATGCATGGACATATGTCAGATATATGACTGGCAATTGGCACACCTTTTCAATAGCATATCCCATTTTCTTGGGTGGAAGGTAGAGCATAAAGTGGAAGTTACCTGGGACGTCTATCTCATTGCTAAGATTGAAGGTGATAACGTGAATTCATATTGCACTAAAAAGAAAAACAAACCCTAAATTTCACATACCTCACTATATGGGAAGGAGAGTAAAGGAAATAAATGAGGGGTTTACTCCTAAATAGGAAAACTCTCAAGATAGGTATTTGAGGGAATTAGAGCACATTTACTATGGCTGATCATGTAAAGCAGATTGGTACAGAGCAAAATAAAAAGAGATACACTAGACAAAAATGACAAAAAGAAGATTAAATGGAATAGAGAAAATAAGTGAGTTGTAGGTACAGGAAAAAGAAAAGTGCAGAAATATTTCAGGTAATGACAGGTTTTGAATTTATAGAAATGGAATTGAGATGTTTGAAATGAGGACATTAGGTCCAGAATTTCGGAAGATGCATAAATGTAAGTTGAAGCTGGCAAAATTTATTTTAAAGGATTTATTGGAAATAAAACCATTAAGTCAAATAATTAAATATTTGAGAAAGATAACATAATAGGAAGCCTGTAAAGTGTGGCAATGAAGTTATGGCAATGAAAACAGGGAGATTATGATGCAAACAGATAGGGTGAAAATATATATTGCACGATCGAAGTGGAACAATAACCTGAAGACAAGTAGTTGCTTAGTATTCTGCAAATATTCTAATGAAAACACCAGCCTATGCTCTGAAATATGTGAGTTCAGAAGTTACCTTAGGACATAAGACTCGGGGCTGCAACAACAGTACTTACACTAGTATTGAACAGTAAGTTAAACCAAGCCATCAATTAGATTCCCCATTTTCTCACTAAAATGGGAGCTGTACCATGTTTGCAAATGTTTTTTTCCCAATGAATTTACTTTAACCTTCCCTCCTTGCTTGCTTTTAAAGCTTAAATTAGGTGCCACTAGAACAAAAATTGTTTTGCCAGATGCTTGCTTATATAGAGTAATTTGAAAGATTCATTTGAACCAAATTGTCTCTGCCAGAGGCCTTTTTATTATCTATTAAACTGTTTCTCAAATGAATTTATTGAGTTAATGTCAATGAACATCACACAGAAACCTTAAAAAGAGGTAGCAGTGAAAGGAACGTTGAAATGTAGGAAAAACACAAAATCAAGAGCAAAGCATATTTCCCAGGAGAACTAAACGTAGTGAGCATCACAAAGGGTCCATGCAAACCAAGCAAGGGGAGAGGAAGAAAGAGGAAGAAACGTTTTGCTTACTTTTCAATGTGGGGTAGAGAAGACCTAGTCATCCATCTATGCACAAACTCCCCATCTTTACCTATAACAAAAGCATAATGTTCAAGAAGCAGTTAAGCTTCCTTCAGTTATTTAAAATATTTCCACCCTGTGTGAAGATAGAGCATTTTTAAGAAAAAGAAGTCTACCAAATGATCTTACTAAAGAATGGTAAGTATCTAACTCTAGATGTATTTGCTTCCCCTTGTGGGCAAAATTTTCCAAGGACTAGAGATATAAATGATACTTTAAATAAATTGCAGCCCAAACCTAAAGGTTAGTTATTGTAGATGAGATTGTAGAGTGTATAGGTTGTTTCGCCATTACCAATAGTGAGAAGAAGAGCCTTCTATGACTGGACTGGAAGGTACATTTTCTTGCCAAAATATTCCTTTGGACTCATGTAATGATAATCTTGTTTTTATGCTAGGGCCACCTGGAGAAGGTGAGGGACTTCTCCGAAATGTCCAAGAACATTTAGTATTTTTCCTCCACCCTTTCCAAATGAGAGGGTCCTAGCATCAAGTATGAACTATGAAAGTTATGAGGAGAACCATGAGGACTGTGACCCCTGGTAAAACCATAGACAGGCTCTAGAATATTGAGATCCTTAAAAACTGAAGGAAGGAGAAAACAGGAAAGAATGCAGGGATACTCTTTTTGAAGTCATTACTAAAAAAGGACATTATTAAGTTAGTAATATACCTAGTATACCTAGGTGTGTGTGAGAGAGAGAGTGTGTGTGTGTAAGTTTGCTATAGAGAAATAACCTATAAAATATCATACTGATGTGTTTTTTTAAACATTTAAATATATTTTATTGATTTTTTACAGAGAGGAAGGGAGAGGGATAGAGAGTTAGAAACATCGATCAGCTGCCTCCTGCACACTCCCTACTGGGTATGTGCCTGCAACCGAGGTACATGCCCTTGGCCGGAATTGATCCTGGGATCCATGAGTCTGCAGGCTGACGCTCTATCCACTGAGCCGAACCGGTTAGGCTGCATACTGATGTTTTATTTCACTTTTCTATGAGAGATGTTTTTGTTAATGTTATAAAGAGAACAGCATGGTAATATCTGACATAAGCAGAACTGTCAAAATGTACACATGGAAGCAGCCTGGCTTCCTAGTGGCAATCTACCCTTTGTGTAGTTTCCTTTTCATCCTGCATCACTTCTTGAACATTTACAAACATGCACCTATCAAATAAAAATATAAACATCAGACATGTACAGCATTTTGAAAACAGTCTCAAAATGCAGGACTATCTGATTTCACAACTCTAACTCAAATGCCTCAGGTCACAAATTCGGGAGCCTCTAGGGATAGTGTAAAAGAGCAAACATCCTGGCGGGAGCTCCTGATGGATGGAGAACTCAGGGCCTGCGCAGAGGGAGCACCCCCACCTGGCACCCGGCCTTTGTTACTCTGTGGGAGTGCCAGCCCTCAGTGACACTCCTTCTAATTTTTCAAGAAAACTCTGTTGTTTTTTTAATGTAAAATCTTGTAATTATAATTTAAAAATATTTATAAACCAAATTTTATATTTGGGCCAGTGGACTTCCAACTTCACCTGATTGATTTACTGAGTTTTAGTTACCTCTGCATATTCATTCACATTCTCAAGATTGATTATATAAAGCCCAAAGGGTTGGCTTCAAAAGAGAGACTTGGTTTCTAACACAAATGGCAAAAAAGCTGAACTTTATCTTCATGAAACTTTTAAAAGAATTTATAAATAGTCCTTTAGGATTTCATTGTGACCACAGAGTAAACAATTGAATGAGCTATGAACCTGGAAATTATGAATCCATCATTTAAATCAGTCAACTCGGTCTCAAAAGCATTGGGTTATTTCACGTGGAATAGACTGTTTTGGTTTTCTACAGAACCTAGTTCACGGAATAAGCTACTCTTTCCCTGCATAGATACAGGATATGAGGTCTGAGGGGACCATGGCCTAGGGCAGTTTAGATTTGGTTTATAAATATTTTAAAGTTGTCAGAAATACCCCAGAGTTGAACAAGAGCTGGAGATTCAATTCAAGAAAAGGAGAGAAAAATCCCATTAATGATTTCAGGAATTGGACAAAGGATGACATTAATGGTAGCCACTTACATCTTGCTCTCACAGTTCATTTGAGGGGTGTGTGTGTGTGTGTGTGTGTGTGTGTGTGTGTGTGTAATGCGTTTTCTTTGAAAATACAAATAACTTTGAAAGGAAGCCTTAGTTTTCTTACAACCAAAGCATGACCACTGCAGCTTAAATAAGCAATAACTAGTCCTGGTAAAACTATATTTAAACTTTATTTTGAAAGTTGGAAAATTTGATGTTTTAAAAAAAATCTGAATTCACTTACATAAAAATGTAATGTCATGTTGTTGATTGTTTGTTTTTTTTTAATCTTAGCATTTCTCCAAGAGATTTCAATGAGGGTACTTATATTAAAAATTTATTATCATTATTATTAACTATTGAAGTATATCTTATCAGAAAATTTTTTCTTTTTGGAATTAAGCTACATGAAGAAATGTTCTGTAGAGAAAGAATGGGAGGGGGGCAGATAATTAACCACATCCACTAGACTTTTTTCCAAAAACAACTTTTATGGATGGGGAAGCTTAATAAAAGGCAACTGTTGCTGATTTACTTAATGCTATTTTTTAGAAGTTTAAATTTAGAATTCTTTAATTAGAAATTTTAAGAAATTATCAGTATACCTCTGAATAAAAATGTTAAATCAATAGAAGAAAAAGAATTGCATGATTACTAGGCAGGTATACTACTAGTTATCCATTAATTTTTATTCTGTAATTTGGAAAATATATATATATATATAAAATACTTAGTAAATTAAGCCCTAGCCAGTTAGGCTCAGTGAATTGGCCTGCAGACTGAAGGGTCCCGGGTTCGATTCTGGTCAAGGTCACATGCTTGGGTTTTGGGCTTGATCACCAACCAGTAGGGGGCGTGAAGAAGGCAGCCAATCAATGATTCTCATCATTAATGTTTATCTCTCTCCCTCTCCTTTCCTCTCTGAAATAAATAAAAATATATTTTTAAAAAATAATAATTAATAAATTAAATGAAACAAGTAACCAAGAAACAATAATGGAAAATTACAGCTTCTAATCACTTTGTTTTAAATACTTAATATGTCAATCACATTATATTTTCCAAGTCAATTCTGAAACTTAAGGGAATTTTAAGGAGACAATAATTAGAATCAATATATACATATATTATCAGTTATAGAAAATAAATATGGATGTAGATAAATGTATATCCATGAAGATTACTCTCAAGGAAGGCCAATGAGCAACTGTAAAAGAAAGGAAACTAACTGAAATCATGAAAGCTGTACTTAGGCAAATGTAAGGTGCCACAAAGAAGTCTCTTTCTTTCTAAATGCCTTCTAGGAAAATAATTGTCAAGAAGTGGATCCAGTATTTTTTCTTCCTCCAGCTTTTTGATATCTATTTGATACACAAAACTGCATATATTTAATGCATACAATTTGATGAGTTTAGACATATGCATACAGCCATAATACCATCACAAACAAGGTAATAAATATTGGAGCTAGTCTTTATAGCACTTATGGTAAGCATAGCCAGCTTTGTATAGATGCTTAAATTGTCTTAAAAATTTTTATTTCTTAAATGTATTTGAGAATTTATTATGTTACATGGGGGAGACCAGAATGATTGTGAAGTAAGGATGTTTTAATTATTAGGAAATGATAAATACTTTTCAGTCAGTGGTAACTACTATGAAGAATATTGACTTCTTATTTTTGAAGTTTGGAAAGTATGCTCAAGAAAACAAAAGGAAAAATATAAATAAAAAACTTATCAGATGCATTCCAGCACTTTTAGTCATCTATAACTCTTACTTATTAAAAAGTAGAAAGTGGAGATTATCTGACAATGTAAAGCACTTTATGCCAGACATGCATTATATCATTTAATATTACGGATCCTGTCAATGACTGTGATTGGTTCTCATCTACATACACTGAATGTGAGGATTCACATTTTTTTCATGGTTAAGACACTACACATCAGCATGCATGCCAGAGAATATTATTGCATTTGGGCTTCAAAAGTGAAAAGTCTAGGATTTTTATTTTATTTTTTTAAATTTTATTTTAATATATTTTATTTATTTCAGAGAGGAATGGAGAGGGAGAGTGAGATAGAAACATCAATGATGAGAGAGAATCATTGATTGGCTGCCTCCCATCTGGCCCCCACTGGGGATCGAACCTGCAACCCAGGCATGTGCCCTTGACCGGAATCGAACCCAGGATCTTTCAGTCCACAGGCCGATGCTCTATCCACTGAGCCAAACTGGCTACGGCCCTAGGATTTTTTAATGGCATGTACCAGAAGCTTCTTGGCTAAAAGATCCACAGTGTCTATTCTAATGTAAAATAATCTCCATTTCAAATGAAGCAGATCAGTATTAAGAAAGTAAAGAGCTCAACCTAATGTTGGAGATCTTTCATTGATACTTCACACCCTACTAAGATTTTACCACTGCAGGTTCACCACATGAAAGAGTTAATAAAGGGCCACACCTGGCCCTGGGTTTGGTTATTAGTGTGTTAAATTATATTTTATTATAATTATTTCTTCTTTACTATTTATGCTTAAGTGATCTGCTCATATAAATGACTGCAGGATAAATAAAGCTGACAAGCACAAGTGATAGTATCTTTTGGCATTAAGATAATTATAGATCATTACATGGTAGAAATAATCAATAGTTCTAAAATGATATGATTAAATAAAGCACTTTAAAATTGTAATTCACCTAGGCTTTTTAATATTTTACTATTTCTCCTTTGTTGCTCCAAAGCTATGAATTTCAAGATTTATTTGTCACTACTCCCTATATTTTCTGCTGTACACAGTATTTGTGGGCTATGGCAACCAATCCCCTTGGGCTTTCTTTTGCTTTAATTTGCATAAACACAGGCATCATATGAATATTCAGTGAGTGGCTTTGCATTAAGTAAGTGCCCTTAATCAGCTTTTCAGTTCAGTTTTATTGGTTGCACGCACAGTCAGTTATTTCATCCAGAAAATCTGAAGGCCCTACAAACTAACCAGGTAAGGATTGTAATTCCTTGATGCATTTAATGAAAGAATATTATCATTTGATTACATACGTTCTGGAGAATGCTAAAAGCATGGTGGATTTTTTTCCCCTCTGTATTTTTTTCTTCCCTTGGTGGTCAGGTGGGTGCATGATTCTCTAATTTGCATAAACATCGGCTCTATGAATTATTCATCAGGGTTATTTTAAACACTAGGCTTCTACTTTGGATGGCACTAGGGTATCGCCATTTGATTGGCTGAATTCTGTTTTCATCACCAGCAGAATTCCTATAACATAAAAGCACCTAAAGGAGCTGAACTGAATATACAGTATTTGTTTTTTGAAAAATGTCTTATCTTTTTAAAGCAAATTTGTGCTGCTTTTCCTCCTCCCTAACATGAGAACTTCTAGCTTTTCATGATAAGTACATTACAAGCTCAAATGTGGCTACCGTTTGTGGACTTGACCGGTGTCTGTGATTTCTGGAGAATGGGGTAGCAGCTGTATTCTTCTGAATATGCATAAACATGAGCGACATGTAAATAAGAAACTGTCACATGCATATGGTGCCCTGGACAGCTCCATTGCTAGAATCCATCTATTTTTCCTTATCCAAATCCTCTTTGAATAAATAACTTTGAGACTGCTTCATCTATTTTTAAGTGCCATGGACAAGTATGGTACTATATATGCATAGAATAAGCATATATGATTTGACAAATTATTTCTTGTTGCATACATAATTTATATTTCTTCTCAGTCCACCTGCAGGTTTTTAAATTTGGCAGTTCTTTGCAATACAATAGTGACAAGGGAAGTGTTAGTCAAGAATGACCAGGTAATTAATTTAGATATTAGGGTGTAATTCACTCCTATAATTTACTAAAATATACTGTGCCTTTCTTTATGATTGTGGAGATGAGGAATATGAAGATTCACACCATTCTTTGTTAGTCACTTGAACATTAGCCATTTGCATTTCCAGTCTCAGAGTCCTCACTGACAAGATTCTCATCGTAAACATTTGTGATCTTGAAACATTACAGACGTACAGGGTTGGAGAACAGTGTAAATTGAATTTAGTCTTTGGCACATTCCATTTTTGTTTCTCTACTCTATAGAAGAATGTATCACAAATGAGATGCTGAACAATTACTGTTATAAAAGGTATATTGAATGATATGTGCAATCAGTCTGTATAATCAACTATAAAATTCTCCATGTTCACTGTATTTCCTATGCATTATGTGGCTAAAACTACCATAGGTATCTTTAATAATGAATAAAGAAGGCTGAAAATTTCTCTGTATTTAATAGGCTTTCCATACAAAAATTTTAAAGTTCACTCTAAATCAATATTACACTGTAACATTTTTCACTGAATTTTGTAAATAATATTCAAATGCCAGTTTCATACAATACTGAAACTGAAGAAATATAAATTCCTTTTATTTCCTTTCCTAGCCCTCTATACATTTAATGATAATGTTCTGATAGTTTCAATTTTCCTTTATTGAAATTATTTGTAGTTAGGTGAGGGTCTATTTCTATTTTCTTTCTTATTTTTAACTAAATTTTTGAATCAATATATTAAAGAAATATTTCTGAGACAATATTTCTTCATTCAGAACAAACTTTCATGAGCACATTTGACATACTTATTATTTTTTCTCTTGACAAAACACTTCATAATAAAAAGTGGAATAAGGAATTCAAAAAATTGTTTAAAATGAGATGAAATTGCAAATTTCTCTCAGAATTCTATGTACTAAAACAATTGTGTTTTACATATGATTATAAATAGTAATTTAAATCTCACATCTGCAGTGTGCTATGTTTAAATCTTGCAAGATTCAGTATAGATGCTGTTTATTTAATTATCAGCCATTAAATGTTTACAGCTGTAATAAACACCAAACAATTTTTACCAAACTAGATAAAGATTGTGGAATTGAAACCACTTAACCAAAGATTCTTGTGATGCTCATTGTGTTAATACTTTTCATATGAAATTAACTAAACTTACATTTCTTCAATATTTATTCCTTTCAATTAAGAAAGCCCAAATTATTTTATAAAGAAGAAATGAATATGGGGGCGGGGGGTAGGGGTCGGGGGAATGTCAAGGGGGGGAAAAAGGAGACATATGTAATACTATTTGTAATACTTTAAGAAATAAAAATTATTATTAAAAAAAAAAAAAGAAGAAGAAATGAATAGTTATAATTTCAGAAGAGACTCCTGTCTTTCTTTAGATCTGTGACAGCATGTTTAAAATTCTATTTTAGGTGTGTATACTTTTGAAAATGAAAAATTCTCATCTAATGTTTTTTTTTGATGGCACTGTTGTAAAATATCCAACTTAATGTGATAAATTTAGAGTTCCTTTATGTTTTTGCCATTTATGTTATTTTTGGTAATCATTGAAGCCCTTTTAAAGAACACATATTTTAAATAAAGTTGGAAATGGCAAAGCTAGTAAATGGCCAAAGAATTTACTTTCCATTTCAGTAAGAGATTCTTCCTAGAGGGCAGAAGTAATTTTGTATTGTTTAAGCCTTGTTTAAAGAAAATAAAGCATTTATTTAAATTTTTTAAATAAATCATCACATAAGTAAAATTATAAGGCATTACATTTTTTAAGGAAGAAAAACAATTTGTATCTTGTGACTATAGTCTTACTTCACATAGTGATTCTTTATTTTTAGACATTTAAAAAGAAAAGCAGTGAGACATAATATATAAGTTTAGACTATCATTTAAAGGACATTTTTCTTTAACATCTGATCACCTTATACTTGACTGATTAAAAAATAAATGTTCGGATACTACTATATGTAATATTTGCATCCTCATTTTAATCTTCTGATTACATTGTCACAAACTGTTGCTAAGAGACTTTAGCAATTAAGGCTATGTATGTATCATTGCTAAATCCACCTATAGTTAACTACTTTGAATAAAACCTAAATTGATCTACACAAAGTGAAACCTTAAACTTAAAGAATATTTGTCTGTACAAAACTTTTGAAATTGAATTTCACCTTAAGGCAAGAGGTATAAATTACCTTGTATGGATCCCCTAGCAAATTCTTGCATGTTTATCAAAGACTGAATGGTCTCAATGAAGCTAGAACATTCCTTAAGAGATCTTAATCTAATTGATGGTCTAAGTGTATAATATGATCACCCAATATACATATCCCTCCATCCAGAGCGACTCATATCTCAGGAACCCGATCATTTAAATTTGCAAATATACTTAAAAATTTCTTTCCATTTTCCTGAACTGATACTGTTTAAATACAGATAGACAGAATAAATCTTGTTTAATACCATTGTGTGTGAGTTAGCCAGATATATATATAGTATGGAGGAGGATAAGGAGGAGGAGAGGAGTGGCAGAGTGACTTCTCTTGTTCTGATTGGAGTTACTCCTTGCTCTCTGATTGCTCAGCTCATTAGTTAGAATTTGCAGATTCAATATTTTAAAGGAGTGAGGTTATGTAAAGTTATTGGGTAAGCTAAATTTGTACAATTACTCTTAGAATATGAGTGATTGTTATCATATTTAGGTTGCCAACCATTATCGATTAGGGATTCCATAGGCTTAGATAACAGTATGTATTTTTATTAAATTGTTAGTTCTGACCTTTTTGAAATTTCCTAGGTATAATAGACCCAGTGGCATTCCGAACATAGTGATGAGAAGAGCAAGAAATAATATTTATAATTAAAAGTAAAATATTTTAAAAATGATAATTTGTAATTATTTTGGAAAGAAATAAAACATTTTCAGCCTTCTATCACATCATTTATAGAAGACATACAGGAGTTGGCAAAGTAGGTTAATAATAATAAATAATAAAACAATTAATAAATAAATAATAATACAAGAATAAAATCGCATACTCACAATTGTAAACCTACTTTTGCCTGCCCCTGTATATGACATATTGAGAATCTACTTGGGATGAGTACTTAAAATAGAAAGACCTTTAAGAAAAAATTTTAATAAGGAGGTTCTTTTAGGATTACCATGTAGTCTTTTTATTTGTTAGCATAGTGCATTAAATTTACAGATTTTTAATAGTGAACCTTAAATAAATTACACTGGATTCAAATAGTATTATATATAATGTTTTTGCATTTCTAGTTATAGGTGAGGCTAGTTAAAAAATTGGGTGTTATAATTTTTTGCCAAGTTTTAGTATCAAAATTATAATAGCGTTATAAAATGTGTTGGGCAATTTTTCTATTTTCTTTTCTTTGATACTGAGTTTTGCATAAATTCCTTACTAGTATATCCGGGACAGCCACTCCCCTCCTTGATTCAATTATTTAAGTGGTTGTGATCAATTGAGTTATTTATATCTTACTGTATGCATTTTGATCATGTATGCTTTTCTAAGAAATGGTTCTTTAAATCACACATTTCAACTTCACTAACATAAAGTTATTCATTGTAATTTCTTATGATGTACCAAATGTCTACTGTATGTGTAATATATCCCTTTTTTCACTTTGTATTTTATTTATTTGTGATCTTCTATTTTTTTCCTTGGACGTTCTTGCAAGAAGTTTGTCTATTATCAATACTTTCAAAGAAGTAGTTTCGGGTTTTTCTTGTTATCTATATTGTTTCCTTATTCTTTATTTTATTAACTTCTGTTTTTTAAAGCTTATGGTCTTGTGTTCCTTAGAGATTATCTTTAAGCTTTGCTCTAGATCTAAAATTCTATGGTTCTAAAAAAGTTATTCTATCTGGAAATCATTGGAACTTTCACATAAATATAAAATAAAGTGGAATGTTAGTTATTATTTTGTGAATTTCTTTGTTATGTTGAAATCCTTTGTCTTGAGCAATCACAACTACACCATATCACATGGTTATGGGTAGATTAGCCTTTGAAGAAATCTACTTGCAAAGACTCTTGTCTTGCAATTCCTGGTAATGTAATTATTTTAAAAATAAATTTTCAAGAAAGTCTATAATTTTGACAGCAAGAACTCAATCTGCAGAGTAGTATTTAGAATATGCTGTGGTTAGAATTAAACATGATTGCATTAATTGCTTAGAAAAGATATTGGTAAAAAGTTCACAATATAATACATGATCATTTCAGACCCATATAAAAGGTTGCTAAATCTAGTTGGTGTTTTTTGCGTTCTCCATTTTGTGAGTAGACCACATATAAAGTTATCTCAAAACCAGGCAAAACTAATAAAAAAGGTGCATCAGTATTGTAGTCGCTTGCTTTGAAAGTATTTTCTCAGTAAAATCAAATTGATACATCTCACAGTTTAACAGTAAGTCATGTTAAATTCTCAGTTAATAAATAGTCCCCCCCAAATCACAGATTGAATTCTTATCTGTATGAAGAGGTGGTTTTTGTTTATTTGCTTGTTTACTCACCAGTTTGTAAAATGCCCTAAAAAGAATTGGTTACACACACCAGATTTCTTTCTTCTCACTTAGTCTGGTAACACAAATTGAAGCTACATACTGAAAATGTTTGGGATTTTATACAAATGCACTTATATAAAAGCCAAAAGAAAGTAAAAACTTTTTGAGGAAAATATTTTAGCTAAATGATCAAGTTTTGTGGCATATAGTAACCTTGACTGACAGCTATAACATTAGAATTTTGTCATCAATTATAGCTTCCCTTATACTTTTTTTGTTTGTTTCATAGAATACTGATTTGACCTACATTAGTTAATAAAGCCTCTGGTTAATTTATCTGTTTTAAAAATGTAATATAAATTTGAGAAGAAAATAATTATTGAAATGTTAGTCTTATATGTAAGTGATCCAAGATGTAGAAAATAATTTTCTCCAAATCATACATTGCTGACATATTTTTGTCATGGTTATTTTTATTTTTATGTGATCAATTTTATATTTGCTTTTAACATGAGTTCAGGAATAATTTTCTACTTATTTCAAGGTCTGTCAATATCCAGTTTCCAGATACTTGTATGAAAATATGTCTGAGCTTGCACCTATATTTTCACATGAAATTAGACCATTAAACCTAACTTCAAATACCCAACTCAGTGATTCTTTTTCTCTGAGAATATCCAAATTCCTTTGCCACCAATTTTAAAGTCTTCTGGTCACAGTGAGAAGAATTTTTTCTACCAACAGACTATCTTAATAAGTCATACAGAGTACCCTGGAGAGAATTTGATTTCACACAGAATAGAGAATAAAGTCTCAGTAGTGGTTGTTTCTTGATACATCTGAGACAATAAATAATATTTTTAAAGTAGTAATATCAAGATCTTCAGGGTTTTTACTTATAATTAACTTTCAGTACTTTTGTGCAACCTGATAGGATTTTTACCTGGTGGCAGATTTGTATGACATAATGGAACAAGCTGGGAATAGACTCAAATCTCATAACAGATCTTGCAATTATACAGGACTCTCCTGGAAAAGAGTTATCATGCTTTCACATTCACAATGCAACATTATATTGCCAGCATTTATATTTTATAAATCAAACATTGTATGTCTTCTTTTTGTTCTTTTTGTGAGAAATAAATGATAAATAGCTTTCTATAAGTATTGGGATTCATATGAGGCCATCTACTAAGAGGCAGTCAGAAGTTTTTAAATTATGTTGCTTAAACACTTGCCTTTCTATGTCAAAATTTTTAAATTTTTCTCTTTATATTATCTCAGAGGAGAATTTTGTGTTAATTATTTATCTACTCCTGTTTATTCTCCACCTGATATGCTAATCTTTGATTATTGTACCAAAATAATTTTATGGAGGCTGACTGTAACATTTTAAACAATAGATGAAAGCGTTAAGAGAAAAATATGGAGCAATAGCAGGGGATGAATACTTTTAATAAAAATTCTTTTGTGTAAATGCCTAGAGGAAGGGGTGAGGAGAGAGAGAGGCATATTGCAATGTCCACTTGCAAAATAATGAAATGGACCCTTACCTTACAAAATTTAATTCAAACAGAATTAAAAATCTAAATGTAAAACCCAAAACTATAAAAATTTTAGAATAAAACAAGGGGAAATCTTCATGGTATTCAAAATGGAAATGATTTCTTGTGTATGATATCAAAAGTATAGGCAACAAAGCAAAAATAGACATATACTGCTACATCAAACTTAAAAACCTTTGTGCATCAAGGACACAATAAACTGAAAAGGCAACCTATGGAATGGGAGAAAATATTTGCAGATCATATACTGATAAGGAGTTAACGTCCAGAATATATAAAGAACCTCCTTAACTCAACAACTACAAAAAACCCGATTACAAAATGAACAAAGAACTCGGATACATCTCCAAAGATGATATGCAAATGGTCAACAAACTAATGAAGAAAATGTTAACATCATTAATCATTGGAGAAATGCAAATCAAAACCAATATGAGATGCCACTTCACATTGATTAGGATGGCTAATATCAAATGAACAGAAAATATCACATGTTGGTGGGGAGGTGGAAAAATTGGAACTCTTGTGCCCTGTTGGTGGGATGGTGAAAATATGGCAGTTCCTCAAGAAACTAGCTTAACACTACCATGTGATCCAGAAATTTTTATAAATCTAAAATAATTGAAAGCAGGGTCTTGAAGAGATAATGGTACATCTATGTTCATAGCAGTATTATTCACAATTGCCAAGAGATGGAAGCAATCTAAATATCTACCAATGGATAAAAAAACAAAACTGTGTGTGTGTGTGTGTGTGTGTGTGTGTAAAAACATATCCTATATAATAAACGTGTAATATGCAAATAGACCAAATGGCAAATGACCAGTCACTATGATGCACACTGTGCCAGATGTTCAATGCAGGAGCTGCCCCTGGTGGTCAGTGCACTCCCACAGGAGGAGTGTCACTCAGCCAGAAGTGGGGCTCAAGGCTGGCGAGTGCAGCAGCGGTGGTGGGAACCTCTCCTGCCACCGCTGCAGGTGGGCAGTAAGGAGCTAGGGGTTCCAGACTGCGAGAGCCCCGGACTGCAAGAGGGATGTCTGACATCCCCCAAGGGGTCCCAGACTGCCAGAGGGTGCAGGCCAGGCTGAGGGATACCCCTCCCCCCGCACCCTAGTGCACTAATCTTATGCACCTGGCCTCTAATATATATATAACATGGAGTGTTACTCAGCCTTAAAAAGCTACAACATGGATAAACCTTGAGGACATCATGCTAAGTGAAAGAAGCCAGTCACTAAAAGGCAAATACTATATGATTCTACTTATATGAGGTATCTAAAGTAGTGAAATTCATAGTAAAATAAAGTAAAATGGTAGTTACCAGCAGCTGGGGGGAGGGAAAAATGGGAGTATTTTTGTTCAATGCGTATAGAGTTTCAATTAAAATGCTAAAGGTCTAGTGATCATACAACAATGTAAATGTATTGCTGAACTGCACACTTCAAAATAGTTAAGGTGATCAATAATATGTGCTTTTTACCACAATTAAAAAGTTAAAAATAATTAATAACTCAACCTGCATTAGCCAACAGAAATGATTTTGCTAAACTTTTCACTATTAATAAGAATTGATTTTCGACAAATTTTTAAAATATATTTTTTAAAATTTCTGAAGGAAGAGCAATATAATTTCAAAGTATTTTTTATAGTGAAAGTCAGTAACATACACAAAGTTAGAGTTTGAAAAATCTGGGTAACTGTTATGCTGAACATGCAGGTGACTGGGCAAAACAGAAATTGTTCACTTTATCCTGATATTATCCACTTACATTTGGTAGAGTTTTTGTTTTGAAGCCTGATTAGAATTTTTATCATTTTGTGTTTCTGATATTTTAAATTATCTAGTTACCCATCTGTCTTAGCCTGTCCATCTACCCACATGTTCACCCCTCTGTTCATCCATCTATGCATACATAATTTTCCTCCTTCCTTCCAACCTGCAATATCTATGGTGCTTACTATGGTCATATGCTCCCATATTTTTTAATTCTCTAAGAATTTAGAGTGTTTAAAGATTTATCAAGAATTTTTAGGGATTACCATAATATTTGATGAGAATTAATCATAACTTGTGCTTTTTAATCTATCTATATAACCCCCAAAATGATAAACAGCAAATGTGATTCTCCTTTTCTAGTTTAAATGGCAAAAGATAGCTGAATTGTGATTAACATTGGATGATCTTCTCCCTTACTACTAATGACTATTGCATTTGCCGTTCTTCACACTAGTTGCTGTCTCAGGACAACTGCACATTTTACACAGTGCTCTCTAGCAAATGTTTTGAAATTTACCCTCCAGAGACCATCTGCTGTAAATGGGTTTCAGTGCAGTTAATGGATATTTTATTACTATCTCTCCTTTCTTTCTTTCTTTCTTTTTTTTTTTTGGTCTGGAATGAAAAACATGGGTTAAGTGTGAAGTGTCAAATTAATAGAAATATTTCATTGAACCATTCATTCTTTGAAAAATTTTGTTAAATATATGTGTGCAATTTATTTAACCAATTTAGTAATGCAAATATATACCAAGGAAAACATGAGTGACTCAATATGAAATGTCTAATATTTTCTAAGATAATTTCTAGTTCTATAAACACATCACTTTTGATTGACTTGAAATAAGGCAGTCATTGACTGGCTAAATAAATCAGAGAGGTCATATGTTCTCTAGAAAGTCAAATACCTTGAGAAAATTTTCTACAGTGAAATTATTCACCATACACCAGTCTTCTGTTGTCACCATTTGGTCATCTTTTGCCTTGTGGCCATGTGAAAGAGTGCAGAATTTCTCAGGTCCTTCCGTATTTGCCTATCAGAGAACTGCAGTGTGGTCTGGGTCAAATTTGGGGCTTTAGCCTTCCAATTTCCTCCCTTCTAGAATAACTCAGAAGGTGACTCTGCTATTGTTAGTTAAATAATGTGACATAACATTACACTTTTGCATACCAGCAACTGCATATATGTTTTCTGTGGTTTTAAAAACAGATGAGGTAAAATATCATGTGAGATGTGATGAGTGTATATTGCTTTGGCCACAAGGTACAATTAAAGAACATTTATTGAAGATCTACTATGTGTCTGATATAATATTAAAAATTTCAGATATATTATCTTGTCTTATCCTGATAATTACACTGTAATATAAGAACTGATATCATCAAGGCCAAGCAATTTGCCAAGGCCATAATACTTACAAATTGAGGTTGGGTTATCTCTATATATAAAAGCCTAAGCGAGTGAACAACTGAAAGACCAGTCGACTGGTTGCTATGATGCACACTGACCACCAGGGGACGGATGTTAAATGCACAGGATTGGACTCCTCCTATCTGGATTGGGCCTATGGGGATTGAGCCAAATCCAGCTATTCAACATCCTCCAAGGGGTCTCAGATTGCGAGAGGGTGCAGGCCAATCTGAGGGACCCCATCGGTGCACAAACCCATGCACTGGGCATCTAGTCTAATATGAAAGCCTATATATGTATTTTCTATTTTATCATGTGGACCCCAGCTTAATATTAGTTCTTAATTACATGAATACAGTTATTTTAAAATTAGAGTTCTAAAAATTTTACTTTCCTTTTATAAAGAAAGTAGGAATGGGAGGAGAAACTTATGAGTTCTTATGTGATAAACATTATGCAAGAGACTTTCAAATGCTTTCTAGTGAATCCTTATAAAATTTGGGTTATTACTACAGTAAATTAAAAAAAATTCTAAATTCTAGACTTCATTTCTATTTAATATAGTTCATGTTTTTCTCAACTAAAGTAGATAATTGATTTTTTTTAACTTCATGGAAACATTATAAATAATGCATGTTTTGTTTTTAATGGAATATTGAATCACTTTTTTTCTTTCTGGATTTATTCATTCACTTATCAATTGCTTATTGAGTGCATACTATATGCCAGGCATCCTTTTAGGTGTTGGAGTTGGGCAATGAAACAGAAATATCTGCCCCTATGCAACTGACATTCTACTGAATTTTATGTCTGGAACAAACTCATACACTACATTGCAATGTATTAGTTATAGACTATATGCCTTTTTATAACTTTCATCTACCATTAGTTTGATTCAAGATTGCAGGATCATTAAAACATCATACTGAAGATGTATCAATATGGCAATTGGTAGAACAATGTCTTTCATTTTTTAATCCATTTCTTTATGCTGTGATGTTTAGTGGAAACAGACTTTCCTTTAGTCAATGAATAATAACAAAATTCTGAGATAAAGTAGGTGCCTATGTTACTGGGCTTCTTTCAATTTGTTTTTGGCCGTTTTATCTGTCATGTTCCTGTGCTTTCTGAGTCCTACCTCTATGCCTAAGGCCTTAGACACCTACTTTACATGGGTCTCCTTATCTCTCACCTTTTTTCCATTTGTTCTTTCTCATATTTATTTCCACACTTAGTGACCTTTCTCTCAGTTTCTCCATTATTTTCTTGTATCTGGATTCATAACATGGAAAGACTCAAAGTCATTGTGTGTTTGATGGTCTAGTTTCTATGGTGCCAATGCTATCAGATGTTTCATCATATATGTTAAGCCAGTACAAGTTTGATTTGGGTCTTAAATTTAACATTACATATTTAAACCGGTATTCATTTTCTGATTACCTGAACAATTTAAAAAGATAAAAAAGCATAGAAAATAAGGGGAATTCCTCAAAAGTATAAATACTATACCCATCTCAATTAGAAGTAGACAGATCAGAAATAAAAAAAGGGGGGGGAACTTTCAAGAAAGCTATTTTGATGCTTTTTCTTTAACCTAAACACAGATGAGCATGGAAATAGAAAACTGTTGTTAGGTGGAAAGTATACTGCTTTTAACCTTTGCTTCTAGTGGGTAATTGATATAGGAAGGAACCTTTGATTCCAAGACTATTGAGTTGTCTCTCCTTGCCACAGCCACTGCATCAAAGAAAAGGCCTTTTTAAAAATTCCATAATACAATGGGGGACAAATAGGACATATGTAGTAATACTTTTAACAATACAGATTTTTTTAAATTCCATAATAGTAGACTTACTTATAAATTGGAACGCTTAGCCTGAAATTGCAGTATTTGCTTATATGTGTGCATTAGAAAAGAGAAATAGATTGTTATATAAAATTACAACTGGTGAATACTCTGAACTTTTAAAATAAAAACTTTGAATAACATGTTATTAGCCTATCAAGTTTTACATAGTTAAGAAAACAGTTGACATGAATTGGATTGGATCAGCCTGACATAGGACACAGATGATGCTCATGGAATGACACAGAGACAGATGATTAAAGAGGAAATGGCCCACACCAGAACAGCAGCAGAGACATTTTGCCTGGCTGCATCCTAATTAAAGTATAGACCAATATTTCATCAGATACTCATTTATATATTAATTTTGGGGACTGCATAATTGATTGATATCCTAGCACTATGATAGGTGTCAGGGATATAGCAGTGAACAAAAAACATACAATCTCTTCCTTACAGAACTCACACTTCATTTATCCTATATAAAAAAGCCCAGCGACTAAAATGGCAGAACGACCAGGATGACCAGAGACCAGAACGACAAGGCCCCTTGCCCCGGCTGTCCCTGTCCCCCAGCAAGCGGATAGGGTGATCAGGCAGGCAGGTGAGTGGTTAGGTGTGATGAGACAGGCAGGCAGAGGTGGTTAGGGGTGATCAGGCAGACAGGCGAGTGGTTAGGTGTGATGAGACAGGCAGGCAGAAGTGGTTAGGGGTGACCAGGCAGGCAGGTGAATGGTTAGGGGTGATCAGGCAGGCAGGCAAGCAGTTAGGGCCAGAAGTCCCAGGCAAGCAGTTAGGGCCAGCTGCTGGTTTAGGCCCCATCAGATGTCCAACTGCTGGTTTAGGCCCCATCCACAGGGATCCCTGTGGGATCGGGCCTAAACCAGCAGTAGGACATCCCCCGAAAGGTCCCAGATTGCAAAAGGGTGCAGGCCAGGCTGAGGCCCCTTCTCCCCTGTGCACAAATTTTGTGCACCGGGCTTCTAGTTTATGTATATTTCTGGTGGTTTGATAATATTTGTATAGTGCTAGAGACTCTCTCAGCCTTCACAGAATTGAAGAGTTAGGGCCGTACTCTGTATTAGGCTTTGGTTTAAGGGAATGTTGTGGGTGGTTTTATCTTCTACCACTAAAACTTCTTATATCAGGGTATCAATGTGTTCAGATAAAACTATATTTCCCACCTCCATTTAAAATAGAGATGTCCATTGAAATGTAAGCAAAAGTCAAAGGTTGAGCCTTCCAGAAAAGTTCTTTAAGTGAGAGACATATCCCTCTACACTAGCTCCTTCTTCCTTCCTGTTATATAGAACATGAATATAATGTCTGGAGCTGAAGTAGTCATTTTGTGACTCTGAAACAACTTGAAGAAAGAAACAATACACTAAAAATGCAGAGCAGAAAATCAAAGAAGCCTGGTTCCCCAGTGAAATCTGAGAGTTATCACAGAAATTCAGGAAATCCTGTCTCTGAATTTCTTCCATATGAAAAATAAGGTCACATATTCATCTTACTGAAGTTACTTGAGTTTTTTAAATATACAGTTCTATTTATTTTTGAAAAACACCTATACATAGAGAGAAAAGACATAAATTTGAATACAAACATGAACTCATATACATATTAAAATGTATTCTAAATATGGGCTTCATTTTTATCAACCAAGCCTTCCACAAACCTGACCAGTTTAGGTTTATAAAGTTCTCTGCTTAGAGACTGCTTTGAGGTATTCTAATGTGCCTAACCAGAGAAACTGGTTTCTGGTGTTCAGGAGGGATGGCTCTGCCAAGAAGAGCTCCTTACCCAATGAACTTCAAGATAAGCTGCTCTTGTGTTATTTCTTCTATAAATGCTTTGAATCCAGTTTACCATTTTCTAAATTTTTATTACATATCCTTTACATCACAAATTGTATTGTTTAATTAACTAGCATTAATAATTTCTATTGTTTATGAGTGTCCTCTCTCTTCAGGACAATTGTCCTTGCAGACAAGAATACAGTCTCCTTATGTTATTTTAGCTGTCATGCTCAGACTATGACAGGATACTCAGTTATTATTAACTAGGTAAATGTATGGCCCAGGCTTCCTTGTTTAGTGAATAAAACAGCATTTTTATTTCATTGGAATATTTAAAGTTTATTTGTTTTAAAATAGGTGTTCCAATGAATATTTATAAATGTTTTCTAATAAAGTGTAAAAGTTTCATCTTTTGTTGCAGTTTACAAGAGCATTTTTAGAAGAGTGTCTTTAGAGGAGATCCCAGTGATAGATTTAGTAATATTACTCAACATGCTGCTCTTTAATTCTTTCATTCAGCAAATCTTTCCTGAGTACCCTCTACCTACCAAGCATTAATCTAAACTGGAGGGGAGGAGTGAGGTGGATGTGATGGGAGTAAGGCAAAGACTGTACCACCAGAGCTATTCTAATTGCGAAAGTAGACTATAAACAACTATGCACATGCATAATATAACTCTGGATAATGAGAATAGAAAGTTCTAGAAAGAAATTAAAGCAGAATAGAAGGAGAGAGAATGATGGGATAAGGACTATTTTTTGATGTGGAAGTAGCAAAGCCTGTGACACAGAATTTGGAAAAATTAATTCCAGGACCTGAGTTAGAAATGAGCTAGGTTTATTCCAGAAACAATCAGAAGGCCAGTGTGGCTGGAAGGCTATGAGTGAGGCAGAGTGATAGGGGAGGAGCTCCAAGAGGGAGTTGGAGAACAGATTTTCAGGACTTAGAAAGTGAAGGGAAGAGTTTATATTTTACTCCAAAGGTAATGGTAAATGACTGGAAAGTTTTAATCTGGGAATGTATTATCAGATTTACATATTAAATTGTTTTGTTGGCTACAGAGTAAAGGATAGAGTATTGAAGAGCCTAAGTGGAAACTGGGAGACCAGGTAGCAGATGACAAAGGTAGTCCAGGTGAGAAATAATGTAGACTGGATGAGGGGAATAGTGGTGAGAAGACAAAAGGGGCCAAATTCAGAAAATATTCAGCAGGTAGAATTTAGAGGATTTGCTGGTGTAGGTGGTGCGGTAAGCAGTGTTTTTATTTGTTTGTTTTCCAGAGTCAACATACAGAGCAGATAAAATCCAGAGTGACAATATTAACAAACTGAGATATGGAATAAAATGTTCTCATTTCATCCTGAAAAACACAGCTGTCCTTAAAGGTGTTGGCCTTTCAACTAAATGACCTTCCAGGTGATAAAAAGGAGTCCTAGAATCCTTGATAAAGAATTCTTATGGAGGCCTGGCCGGTAGGACTCACTGGCTGAGCCCTGACCTACCAGCCAGGAGGAGGAGGGTTCCATTCCCAGTCAGGGCACATGCCCGGGCTGTGGGCTTCATCACTAGTAGGGAGAGTGAAGGAAATAGCCGATCAATGATTCTCTCTGATCATTGATGTTTCTTTCTCTCCCTTTCCCTTCCTGTCTGAAATCAATAATATATATATATTTAAAAGAATTCTTATTGATGGCTAAAATTTATTATAAATGGCTAATCAAAAGGTGGAGGAAGAAATAAACAAAATTACAATTTTATGATGATCATTATTTTGTGAACAGTGTAAATCATCTAGATTCTAAATCACAATAGTTGAGTGTTTCTGTTTTTATTTTTGCTCTTGTATTTTTTATTTTTCATCCTGTCCCCTGGCAACTGGCAATTTTAATTACAGTAAGAAAAACAAAAAATTTGACAACTTAAAAATTTACAAAACGGGATATATTACATTGAAAGTACTCTTGGAGTAGGATGCTAGCTATACTTTATTGGGTGCTATCAGAAATGCAGACATGCAGGGAAAGAAATACATATCAGAAAAGTGACAGCTTTGTGGGTTGCTTGAAAGGTAGAAGATATATTTTTAAAAGAAATCCCAAATGTAGAAATCTCAGTGATTAAGCATGTTGTTAATAGATTCTGACAGTAGGCATCCAATGAGAGTTTGGTATTTCACACATAAGCACTATTGCAGCAGACAGATAAACACACATCCACTAATTTTCTCACTGGGTTTGATTAATTTACTTCAATTCTTCTATAGTCAACAAGAATAGGATTTAATTGTATTTATTGTTGATTCCACTAGGACCATTATCAGAATATAGCTAATTTGTGACAGATCATAGGCAGAAGTGAATCAGTTGGAGATAGATAGATAGATAGATAGATAGATAGATAGACAGACAAATAGGCACTGAAATATACAATTGTGGCTAGACTGTTATAGCTGCAAGGAGGGTGAAAATATTTAATGTGCCATTTGTAAAATTCTTGTTTTTTTACATAATAGCTCTTACTTAGGCATTCTTTGTAATTTTTGAAATTAAAGACTAAACAGGAAGTGATTTAAAAAATAGATCATTTGGAAGTACTCAAATTTTAACACTAAATTCTCACTAAAAATTTTAATGTAGAACACTTCTAAAAATGAAGCATGATCAAATAGCATTGACAATAATAGTTTTGCCAAGATAAAGCCTGAACTTTCTAACTTAAGCGAGGCTATCAGGTTCACTAGGGAGAATAATGGAACCTATAGTTGGAACTAGTAGTTAGCAATTATAGACTACACATTATAATAATTTTACTTAGCATTCAACTAACTCTAATATGTGGTTATTATTATCTCCAGTTCATAAAAAAAAGAGGTTCAAAAAATAATTATCTGAGTTTATAAAGAAAAGTAAAGTGGTGGAACCATAATTCAAGCTCATACTCTTTTCATGGTATTTCTACATGCTTCTCTCAGTAAGTCTCTTCTTCATTAGTAAGGAATCTTCCATAAGTTTGGAAGAAGTGATTAGGGGGTAAATTTCAGTGCAAAAAAAGGAAGTACCTTCTATTAAACATTTTTCAAGCAAAATGGACTTTCTTAGGAGGCACTGAGCTCTCTTCCAACTGTAAGATCATATGAGTCTATGATTATCCTATATAATAAAGAGGTAATATGCAAATTAACCCTCATGCCCTCACAAGATGGCTGCCTATGACCAGGCTGGAAGGGGGGTTAGTGAGGGATGACCAGGCTGGCAGGGGGGTCAGTTAGGGGCAACCAGGCTGGCAGAGGGGGGCATTTAGGGGTGACCAGGCTGGCAGGGGGGACTGTAAGGGGTGACCAGACCGGTAGGAAGGGGGCAGTTGGGGGCGATCTGGCTGGCAGTGGGGGGCAGTGAGGGGTGATCAGACTGGTAGGGGGGGCAGTTAGGGGCAACCAGACAGGCAGGCAGGTGAGCAATTAGGAGCCAGTGGTACAGAATTCTGAGAGGGATGTGCGGGATCGGGCCTAAACCGGCAGTCGGACATCCCCTGAGTGGTCCCGGATGGAGAGGGTGCAGGCTGGGCTGAGGGGACCCCCCCCCCACCATGCACAAATTTTGTGTACTTGGCCTCTAGTTTATATAATAAAAGCCTAAGCAACCAGAACAACCAGTCACTATGATGCGCACTGACCACCAGGGGCAGATGCTCAACTCAGGAGCTGCCCCCAGGTGGTCAATATGCTCCCACAGAGGGAGTGGCCGCTCAGCCAGAAGCCGGGCTCATGGCTGGTGAGCACAGCAGTGGTGGCAGGAGCCTCTCCTGCCTCTTAGCAGTGCTAAGGAGCAGCGAGCCGAGTGGTAAGGAGCGAGCAGGTGGGTGGTAAGGAGTGAGGGATTCTGGATTGCGAGAAGGATGTCTGCCTGCTGGCTTAGGCCCAATCCCCTCGCTAAGCCAGCAGGCAGACATCCCCTGAGGGGTCCCGGACTGCGAGAGGGCGAAGGCCGGGCTGAGGGACCCCTCCCCCCACTGCATGAATTTCGTGCACCAGGCCCCTAGTATTCTATAATCATGATGAAATAAATTAGGAATTGGATTTTATCAGGCAGTTAAACTTATTATATGAACAGTGTCAGGTAGGGATATACCATTGCTAACAGCACCCAGACAAGGAACAACAGGATCACAGACAAGAGAAAAGGAAACTGCAGGAGAAGATAAGGAAAGATGTTCCTGTAACCACTTCACCATTGTGCAGAGGCATCAGAATAACACTGTGTGTCTTCTGTTGCCTTGCAAAGCAGTCAGGGCTGAAACGGGAGTTGGATTGTGATGTGTTTCTCAGATCAACCAGTAAGAGTAAAATAAGTCAGATAGTTTCTGATCCTTTTCTCCCACACATTTTGAAATGAGATCTGATATTTATTTTTTATCTTGACAAAAGCACATTCTACCTTCTGATAAAAGCTGAATCAAAATTATTACTCTGGCCAGTAACTTTTGGTATTCTAGATTGTTTTGAGTACAATATGAATGCATTTAAAAGTTAAAAAAAAATGCTACCCTAATCTAACCACAAATGTCTTTATCACACAGGCAACTTCTCACTCAGCTGATGCATTAGAACCACTCCAGTTATAGTCGCATTTCCTGAGAAGTACTTTCCCTAATTTGTTTCCCTATTGACCCTCACCAATAGTTCTGATGGGCTTCTCTGTAACTTTTATATTCAGACATAAATTGTATCTATGGTTCTAGCATTAAATCATATCTTTTTAAAATTTGGGATGACCATTTTTATTGTGGTTACTTATAGTGACAAAAAAAACTCCCCAGAAATCTGACTCAAGATGCTTTTGAAATATATTTTCCTCTGCTCCCCAAGCTCTTCAAATAAATTATGCTTTATATTAGACTATTATCTAATGTGAATATTAAAATAATAGCATTTACATAAGAGATATAAACTGCATTTACTGCAATTTTTTGGCAAAAATATGGAACAACTAGAAATCTTTTATACTACTGGTTGGAATATAAATTGGTTCCACTACTTTGGTAAATAGTTTGGTAGTTTCTTAAAATTTTAAAGATATATCTATTAAGTGATCCATTTATTCCACTCTAAATATTTACTCAAGGTGTAAATATACCTGTTTACCAAAGATTATGTGCAAATGTTCCTAACAGCTTTATTTGTAATAGCCCAAAACTGGAAAAAAACACGAATGGCCATCCACAGCTGAACAGATAAACAAATGTGTTATATCCATTCATCATAACATTATTCAGGAATTAAAAGGCATGAATTATTGATTCATGCTACAATGTGGAGGAATCTCAAATTATTATGCTTAGTGAAAGGAGTAGATACTTTATGATTCCATTTATATAAAATTATAAAAATGCAGCCATGTGTTGCTTGACAATGGGGATAAGTTCTGAAAAATGTACTGTTAAGTGATTTTGTTGTGTGAACATCATAGCGTGCACTTACACAAACCGAAATGGCATAGCCTACTATACACCTAGGCTGTATGGTGTGGCCTATTGCTCCTAGGCTACAAACCAGCACAGCATGATACTATACTGAATACTATAAGCAATTTAACATAATGGTATTTGTACATCTCAACATAGAAAAGGTACAGTAAAAATATGGTATAAAAGATAAACAAATGGTATACCTATATAGGGTACTTACCATAAATGGAGCTTATAGGACTGGAAGTTGTTCTGGGTAAGTCAGTAAGTGAGTGGTGAGAGAATATGAAGGCTTAGGACATTATTGTACTCTACTATAGGCTTTATAAACACTAAATTTATAAAAATATTTTTCTCCCATAATAAATTAACCTTAATTTACTGTAACTTTAATTTTTTTAACTGTTTGACTCTTTCATAATAACACCTCACTTAAAACACAAAAACATTTTACAGCTGTACAAAAATATTTTCTTCCTTTATATCCTTACTTAATAAGTTTTTTCTCTCTGCAAAAATGATGGTGGGTTGTTTTTTCTATTTTTAAACATTTTTTTTTGTTTACATTGTAAACAAAACACACATAAACACACAGGGTCAGGATCATTAATATCACTATTGTTCACATCCACATCTCATCCCACCAGAAGGCCTTCAGGGTCAATAACACACACACAGAGCAGTCATCTCCTATGATAACAATGTCTTCTGAAATCCCACCAGAAGCACCTGCCTGGGCCTCTTCTTGAAGTGTCACTCTTTCCGGGAATATGTCCCTGGTGGTTTGCTTGATTTGTTTCTTTTTCTCATCATAGATTTGCTTGTAAGCAGTTAATGCACCCTGGACATTCCTCTCTATTGATGAAAACCTTTTGTTGTTGGGTCCATGTTTTCAAACTTTTTAGGGAGCTTGGTGAGTTCTTCAAAAGCAACTGCTAATCTCTTCACCGTGAGTTTTCTTGGAGTTCTTTTTCCTTCTCCTGCAGTGTCCTTTTCTCTTGTCTGTGACCCTGTTGTTCCTGTTCCAATTCAAACAATTCCTCATTAATCAATTCTGCAGGAACCACCTCGAGGAGCGCCTCAGTGCCGTCTTCATCCACACCCAGGTTAAAGTTGTTTGCCATCTCAACCACAGCCTCACTGGTTTTTGAAACTCCCTCATCCTTGGAAAATCCTTTGAAGAGGTGGGCTACAATGCCACCAGGTGATGGGAATTTTTCAGCTCCATTCTAGTCTTTCTCAACAACCGACCACTGTCATATATGCGATCTGTTGTTGAGAAAAACATCATCATGGGGCACATAACTGCATGAAAAATAATCTATAGTGGTAGAAAGCTGGGCAGTGATTGCTTGAAGAACCAGGAAAGGGTGGGGTTGGACAAGGGGAAATGAGGAAATTTAAGGTGTTCACCTTAGATTTGATGATATTTTCATGAGTGAATACATATTTCAAAACTTATATTCTATACTTCCAATATATGCAGTTTATTGTATGTCAATTATATCTTAATAAAGTTATTTTTAAAACTATAGCACATAAGAAAGTTGCTTGGTTTTGAAGAAAAATATTTATACTTAAGCCAAGGGTCATAATATTCAAGAAGTCTTAGCATTTTGTTAATACATTCAGAAGAAGGACCACTTTTCAAAAAATAATTTAAAATGACAAATGTCAGTGAATGTGTCACTCTCACAATATTCTCTTGTCTATCCCCAATGACAAGTTTTTAATTATAGAGTTTATATGAGTGTTTCAAGGAGCTGATTTTAGAGACATGCAAATGAAAAACACACATATACACAACCTTTACCTCTGTTCACATTGAATATAATATTTGATCTATATTTGGTTCCATCTCTATCTTTCACAATGAAAACTAACCTCTTTTATAATGAAATCTGTTGTTTACAGTGAAATGTTACCTAAGCCCCAATTATGCATCATGTAGTGATAATAATAGTCACTTTGGATAGTGCTCACCTCTAGGAATAATGGAATTGTATTCTAGAAACATCTTTATTTAATGCTCCTCGGCCATGCTGTGCTTCAGTGTGAAGAAGCTCTTTTATTCAGTATGAATATACACCTCTCCTGGTAGTAGCCTCGGTATTTCATTTATCTTTCCCTTTATCTTAACATTAAAAAAACACCTCTTTTATTTGTTTATGTGGCTAATATTCTTTGCCATGTCAGTACTGCTCTTTGCCATCCAAGTCCATTCCTAACCGGATGCAGTAATACTCGCTGTTAGAATAGCCTGTGAAAGGAGCCACAGTACAGAGGCCAGTATTTAGCTTTAGTTACCCTTTGTATTGTAAGAGCTACCTTTGTTCCCAGCATTTACTATTTTCAGATGGAAACTCAGTAGGGAGTTTCAAGTCTTTAAATACTTTGATATCCAACTGAGAAGCTGTGTGATACAGGTGGGATTAAATATCCAAATCCTGAATGTGAGAAAATGCCGTTCTTTTAGGCACTAAAAAAAGGTCAATTGATAACTACTTAAGAACTCTTGCTACCCCAGGGACCTCACCACTTAGTAACTTACTCAGGAGAGATGAAATATAGCCTAAAGGTTGGAATCACAAATCTAAGGGCAGGGCTGACTGCAGGGGCAGATGACCTGTGCAGTCACACAGTGCCTTGCACTTAGAAGCATCCTGAATTTAGTTTAATGCTCTGTTGGTGCCTCTTGAAGCTTAAGAATTTTTGAACAAGGGGTCCCACATTTTCGTTTTGCACTGGGTACCACAAATTAGGTAGGCAGTCCTACTTAGGTTCACTCAGACTGTTTATAAACCTGTTTTCTCATCCATAAAATGAAGATAATTATTGTACCTACCTCCTGGGATTGCTCTTAGGAGTATATGAGAAAGAATTTAGCTTCATGTCTATCACATAACAAATGCTGAATGAATACTGACTACTATCTTTGTTGTTATTGAATCATCTGGTTCATTACTATCTGCTGTTTTAAAATATTGACAAAATAGAAAAATCTTACCTTGAAGATGTGTATTACATTGTGTGTTAACTTTTAATATATACATATACATTATAATTTTAAGTGGATTATGCATATCAGTAACTTACATGCCATTCCCGTGGATTTCCTCGGGAAAATTAAGGCTGGCACACTGAATTTTATCGTATCCCATATTTCAGAACAATTAGTGACCAAAAAGATATTAATATTTCCTTCAGCTTGACTAAATTTTTGATGGACTTCTTCCCTGTCCTCCCTTTTCATAGAGCATTCACTTTAGAAATCTTGCAATTCTAAATTCTTTCTCTGCCCCCTTGAGATATAAATCATCTCCCAGACTTTTGCCAATTTTACAACTGAGGAATGTCTTACTCAAGGATCTGAGAGCCATGCTTCTGAAATGTAAACATCAAGGGACATAGTGCCTCTCTCTCCTAGTCCTGGTTGGAAGGTAGGAGCTTAATTGTAAGCAACGATTAACAAACACAGATGGCTTCATCACATTGACCAGCCTTCCCCCTTATACAACTTCAGCACCTTTTCTTTTTAAACGCCAGCACTTAAAAAACTTCTGCTTTTTGTTTCACTGGAATTGAGTTCAGTCTCCTTCTTCTATTGCAATAGTCTTAAATAGATTCTTCCATGCCTGTTTAATTCTGTCCACTGCAAATTTCCTTTAACACTAAGGCCAATTTAAGAGTAAGCTTTATGACATAGTGTTTGAAAGTGTGAGTAGGGAACCAAGCTATATGGCTTCAGATCCTGGCCACACCATTTATCATCTATCATGCCCACTGTGCTTGGACAAGTATCTTGACTTCACTGAGTCTCCATTTCCTCATTTATACAAGGTGCCCCACCCCCAACGTATGCACACTTTAACAGCTGATAGATAGCTCAATGGCTGTTTCTTTCTTTTCAGATTTAGCTCATTGGAATTAATAATTATTCAAAGTGTGTTTACATTTTTGGGACACCCTGTATATTAGAAATATTAATAGTGGCTACCTTATAGAGTTATTGTGAGAAACAAATGAGATGTCCATTTAGAATTCTCGTCTAACTTAAGCGTGGCTAAATAAATGTTAGCTCTAAACAAATATCTCAGAAAAATGCTAGCGATTAATATTAGTCACAGCCTTCCTCCTTACATCAATTTTTGTAAGTATTGGAAGAGTTTCTGATTTCTTTTTCAAATCCACACCTTGCCCATCCCCTCAGTCTGCAATGCAGAACCTTTCTAAAATGCAGTTTCCATTATTTTTCCCTTATTCTTATTACCCATCCATGCTTCCCCATAACTTGGAGGATAAAATTCAGATTCCATAGGATGGCATTCAAAGGGCACCCAGATCTAGCCCCGGCCATCTCTTTGGCCTCATGTCTTGGGACCTTACCACTCACATCTCTCTCAGTGTACGCTGCTTCTCATCATTCAGGACTCCTGCAGGATCCTGCCAGCACTGCTCACACTACTCTCTTTGCTAGAAAACTCTTCCCTTTCTTATCGCTTCTAAGAAGTCTTTATTTTTGTACAGATTTCATTTATATTTTAGTTTCAAAATAACCTCATCTGATTGTATAGTAGTCACAAAATTCCAAGATAGCTTGTGAAGATTATTTATATAACATTCCTCTCCTTTTCCATAGTCCTTCTAAAAGCTAACCATCACTAAGAGTTTGGTTTCCACCTCTTTTCCTTGCATTTCTAAACATTAGTGCACAAAAACGCACTCGATATGTGTTTTTACACAAAAGTATGATCATTCTGTACACACGATTCTGAAATCTGCTCCTTTTTAAAAACAATATTTCACGAGTGCTCTCATTTACTCCCACAAGGACCCTATAAAATATGAGGCATGAGCCCTCATGTTCCAGCTGGGAAAACAGGTTCAGAGAAGTTGGCTCTATTGCTTAGGTTCATAGGGGTAGTTACAGGCAGAGATGGATGTCTGACTGCAGAGCACTTTACCTCAACAAGGATGTTATGTTAGTATATAGGTAGGCTCTATACACAAGAATTAAGCTGGTGGACTGGGAGAATCAGGAAAGGGTTAAGGGACCACAGCTGTCGATAAGAATATCAGAACACTAAGCAGGAATAAGGTAGTGAGAGAGGTGAGAGATTGGGGGGCGGTCGTCAGAAAAGAAACCAGAATTTGACATCTGAGCAGTGAAAGACGTTGGGGCCTGGGTAGGCTGAACGGAAAGTGCTGCTGGAGATAACTGCGAAGAACAAGAAACTCTGAACTCTTAAACCTCCCTCCCAGAGAAGGTGGGAGATGCAGGAAAGGCTGAGTTGTTTCCTAAAGCTGACACCTATTGTCCGGGTTTATGGGACTATGTTTGTTTCTTTGTTTAGGGAATTGGAAGGGGTGGCAAGAAAGGTAGAGCTTTGTTCTCAGGGTGACCAACTGTCCTCATTTGCCCTTTTCTCATGACCTGGCACTTTCAGTGCTAAAACCCCAAAGTACCAAGCAAACCAGGGCCAACTGGTCACCTTGCTTGAAAATAACCTCTCGGAATAATGTCTCCCAAATTTATATTGCCACCTTTTAGTCCTGCGTTAATTCTGCTCAGCTTTGATGGCCCACGTCAAACACCACACTTTTCATGAACTCTAACTCTACCCCCAATTGAGAATTATAATTGCTTTCCTTTGTTTTTACTAAATATTTAGAATTGGTATCATTTTATTTAGAATCACATTTATTTATGACCTGTGTCTCTCCTCTATTAATTTTAGTTGATTAGCATGAGATACAGATGAAATTTTTATGTATAAAAATTATTCTAATGATTTTTATTATTAAATAATAACCCCAAATTTATTTAATAATTATACATTATCCCAATTCCCCATATTGAATAACCCATCTTTCCCACGGAGCTAATCTGCGACCTCTGCCATAGGTTGAGTTTCCATGTGTGTGTGCTTGTTTCTAGGCTGCCTCTTAGAATCCACACTCCTTAGGTCACAGTGGTTCTCAACCTGTAGGTCGCGACCACTTTGGCGGTCTAACGACCCTTTCACAGGGGTCGCCTAAGACCATCCTGCATATCAGATATTTACATTATGATTCATAACAGTAGCAACATTACAGTTATGAAGTAGCAATGAAAATAATTTTATGGTTGGGTCACAACATGAGGGACTGTATTTAAAGGGCTAGAAGGTTGAGAACCACTGCAGGCTTAGGAGAAGCCATTATCCTCGTCATTTTGAGTCACCATCACCACCACCGATGCCAAACTTATACCTTTTCCTTGGTAGATGCTTAATACATATTTACAGAACTTAATTAAAACAAGCCTACTATTGTTTTAAGCCCTTTTGACTTCTATTGCCTTAGATATAATGAAAGGATTCATGGCAAATTTATATTTGCTGGGTCCAAAAGGACATATCAGTTAGATATGTTTGCATTACAAAGCCACAGGAACCTGTCCAATATTTTTATAACTATTTACTTGAATTAGTTTTCAAATATGACATTAGATTAGGATCTAGAACAGAGAAAATACCATTTAAATTTGAAGCAACACAAATCTAACTTGAAAACTAATATGAAAATTAGAAAATGGTTTTCAAAATTTTATTTGAAAGCATAGAAAAACTTTATGAAACAAAATATTAAAGTCTATAGACACCCTGATGGAAATAAAACCATGGGGTAGCAAAGGAGCAGGTTGTTGGGGAAAATCATATACAAGATTATCATCAAGTTGCTAGCTATTATTTTGGGTGGTGGGTTTATTAGTGTTATATTATTTTAAATAACCAATTTAATAATAACTAAAACATAGGCCATGCATAGACTGATGATGAAAACACATTATGAACTATTGGTTATGACTGACCCAATTCTGTGCAACTAAGGTAAAAATGAGAAAAACATGATGAAGTTGTCAATAATGTAGATAAATGGAAATATATATTGTCTATACTGGTCATATTAAATATCAGCTCACTTTAACACACATATATTGAATATGGATTGTGGGCTTAGGACTCAGCTTTTTTGAGAAAGTAATTATTTTGAGGTCACTGAAAGCCTTCTTTTTTTTTTAAATGGAATTGCTACCAGAAGAATAGAATCAGTAATACAAATTACTTAATTTAAAAAACTGTTCCCTGTGCTTTTGACCATGCACCTCACTAATTGAAATTTTTTAAAAATACAGCTCAATGTCGAAATATTTATTTCTATTCATATATATCTTTCACCATCATTGTCTATTTTAAGGAAAAACACATTTAGTTAAAGGTAGCTGTTAATGATAATGGATATAAATCTTTATTTTAATACCCATCTTTTGAGTTTCTATTTTTAACCCCACTTGCTCCATCTAGGTCATCTTGGTATTAACTTATAATATGGCTGACAAAGAACTCCTTAGAAGTAGGAGAAATTTTAGCTCTATCATTTTTCTAAGATTCCCTTATGTACAAACTGTGGGTCTTTTTTATTCAATCAGTAATGCCCTCACTATTTTGCAAAGATATTTTAATTAACATAAAACAACATACTCTGGAAATCCATTTAACCATTGTGTGAAAGTAATTAGCTGGAGGTGAATAAAGGCATGAGGGCATTCTCAAGGTCTCTAAGAAATGGAAGGCTCTTACACACACCTGGTACAAGTATTTTTGCAATATTTCTGAAGAACATACTAAAAAGTTCAATAAAGAGAACAAAAATTCTCAGAAGTGAACTGTCAGTAAAAGAGGCAAAAGATTTCATTTGAAAACTAATAATTTCAAACTAATTAAATTTTTCAACAACTGAAAAATGTGTAAACAATTTGTATTAATTCACATGCTAGAATAATAGGCAGCCATTAACATGGTATTTCTAAAATATTTCATGACAATGGGAGCCGCTTACATTAGTAAGTAAAAACAGCAGGATACAAAATAGTATATACAATTTAAAATATAAATGCTGGGAAAATTGTAAGTTAGTACATTTTTCTTTTTCTTTTGTCCTGTCCTTTAAGTTGCAAATTAATCACAATAAGTAGATATTATGTTTATAATAATAAAATTTTCTTATAAAGTTGTTTTAAGGAATTAACCCTCATAATGCTGCCACTCAGATAATCATTATTAAAATTCTGATCTCTTCTCTTCCAGTATTCTTTTTTTTTAAATATATTTTTATTGATTTCAGAGAGGGAGAGAGCAATAAAAACATCAATGATGAGAGAGAATCATTGATTGGTTGCCTCCCACAAACCACCCACTGGGGCTCAAGCCTGCAACCTGGGTCCTTGACTGGAATCGAACCCGGAACCTTCAGTCCGCAGGCTGACGCTCTATCTACTGAGCCAAACAAACTAGAGCTCCACTATTCTTTCTGTGCATATTAATATAGTTGATATCATACTATACATACAACTATATACCACATACACAATTATCCTGCTTTTTAATGTTAACATTAGAGAAAAAGCACAAAATCAATATAGAATTGTGCTTAAGAGGACTTTGAGTTGAACACATCTGGGCTTAAGTCTTGATTTTGCCACTGACTGGCAAGACCAGATAGAGTTGTGAGTGGCTGCACTGAATAATAATCTAACTTCTGTGATTTAATCAAACAGGGTTAAGGGACTTAGGCAAACATGGGTTGGTGCAGTCCTCAAGAATGTCATCAAGGTTCAGACTTCTCCTAGCCTCCTATCCTAGCGTTCAGTTTTCAGTGTGGGCTACAAAGTGACTGCTACACACACAGGCTTCACAAGCTCAGCTGAGAGAAGGAAAAGATGACGGCCAAAAGGCTGGGAAGGCTCCTTCCAGCTGTCTTCCTTTAGAGTGGCAATTTCTGCTTATGTGGCATTGGCCACAATTAGGCACTTGTCCAGCCTCAGTGTGTTAGTCTGGAGGCTGAGTATTTTTAGCTGAGCACATTGCAACCCCAAACAAAATTGGTGTTCTATTAGTAAGAAAGAAAGGAGAATAGATTTGACGTGAGCAACCAGCAGCGACTAACCCACAGCTGTATAACCCTCAGCAAAGCACGCAGACTTGCTGATATTCTATTTTCTCACATTTGAAATGGGATCAGAAAATATCTCTCAGAGTGGTTGTGAGAACTTAAGGTTTGTAAAACAACTGGCACAATGCCTGGCATACACAAGCATTCAAGAAATTTCAGCTATTATTTATTCCAACTCATCAACATAATAGTCTATCATATGGATGTACTTCAATTTCATTGACAATATTATTTTATTTTTGTTATTTTCTATCTATATACCTCTTCCATTTAATAAATAATTATATTTTTATTTAAATTAATGTTGCTACAAAACATTTGTGCATAATTTTTCCTTCAGTTTGTGTTATATTTTTAAGAAAAACTCATAGAAATTAATTAATGGATCAAGGAGTTTGAACAATCTTAAGACACTTGATCCATCTTGATGATTTTTCTCTCTGAAATGTTTTTTTTACACAATTTATTTTCACAACAATTCTCATTTTATAATGACTACTCACATTTTGCCGCACCATGTCTAGGCCTGGCCCATAAATTTTTCTCACAGGTAGCTTTCCATGTCCATCTTCCCTTTTGGCTGCTGAGATAGGAACGATGATGAAATGTTAGAAGCCACTTCTTTAATGTGCCAAGCCTCTGTCAGCTGGTCCCTGGCTCACTCCCTGAGGCCTCCTTCAGCTCGTGCCTGAGCCCAATCCTCTACCTTCCCATGAAGGGCGGTTACATAAGCAAGAAATAAACTTCTATTGCAGCCGTTCACTTCTTCACTCACGGCCCATGGATCTCTAAGGTGGCCATACACAGAAGTTAGGGGGTCTGTGAACTTGGAATGGGAAAAAGTATTATTTTCACTAACGTGAAATAGAATTTTCTTCTATTAGGAATGTAGGCAACAAACTAGTAGTATCAGCAATACCGGTGACAGGTATTTTTTGTATCACACTACAATTGTCGCAGTTTCTGAAAGTTAGTTCATACTCATCAATAATTAAATTATGGTAGTAATTAAACCTATTTAGTGTTTTAATAAAGAAGTATCTTTATTATATCATAAATTGAGGTACTTTTTTCTCTTTTTAAATTTTTCCATCAACCTTTATCTCTCTTATACACTCTTCCAACTCCACCTTTCCCCCAGTCATCACACTCTTGTCCATGTCACTGAGTTTTCTTTTTTGCTCAATCCCTCCACCTCACCCCCTAACCAACCATTCCCCAGAACTGTGAGCCTACTACCTATTGGTTGCATTTGAATATAATTGATTTCTTTTAAAATCTTTGAAATTTTAAATTTTATCTTATGTATTTGAAAGCATTATTCAGTCACCAGACTGCTAATGTGGGCCTGATACAAAAAGTTTAAGAATGGTTATTTATATTATGGGTGAGCCATTTTACTTTTTTTTTCTTTTCTTTTTTTTTTTTTTTTTTTAGTATTACCATGACGTACAAGTAGTGAACGGTGTTGTTGTAAAGTTAACTTTGATGTCATTACATACATGTCCCTATAGATTATAATTTTTGTCTCAAATGTTTTTACCAGTTCTTGTTTGCCTTTTAATTTTACAATGTTTGATGTATAGCATTCAAATATGCTTATGTGTCAAATCTATCAATCTATTTTTTTGTGATTTTTATGTTACTTCCTCATTTTAAAAAAACCTTCCACAACCAAATATTGGTTACAAAGTACTAACATTGCTCACCCAAGATGGTGTGCCCTTCACACTGTAGTCCATGCAAATACAACCCTGAGTTGTGCAGCATACAACGTGGGCAACTATATTCAGGACCTCAATTTGTCCAACACCTACCTATATTTTATATGAATTTAATTCTTTAATCCATTTGAAATAAATTTTATTCTCTGTTGTAAAATGGATAAAAAGAAGAGATAATTTTTCTAACATCATATTAGAGTAATTAACTCTTCTACCTTTATTTCCTTGGGAACATATTAAGTTCTTTAATATATTTAGGTCTATTTTTGAACCACTTCATTTTATAGCAGTGCCATTTATTTTAATTGTTATTTTATAATATAGTTTAATAGTTGGTTGGGCAAGTTTCCCTTTATTACTCATAATTTTTAAATTTTTTATATTCTGTAAAAATATTCTTCCAGAAAGTGCTTTCAGCAGAATGGAACTTTGTTTGACAGGTGCAGGAAAATCCTGTATTACCAAACCAAGAATGATTTCAAGGTTTCTTTTATATTTGGCCCTCCAAAAATATTGTACTCACGCTTTACCCCCAAATTTATGAGTGACCTCACTTCAGCTTTTTTGACTTAGATATAATAGTGTGGTAACAAGAGCTCTGGAACAAGTCAGAAATTCTCAACTTGAAACCATCGTTTACTCTTTCCAGGTGTATGACCTTAGGCTGCTTATTGTCTTATTGTGTTAGATTCCTCATGTGTAAATGTGAGTATTCTACCTATTCTACCTATTATATGACATGAAGCTACTGTGAAGAATGAGATATTAAAATCTCTTTAAAAACTGCAAAGTATCACAGGCAACAAATGAATTTTTAATTAAAGTTACTGTTTTGCTGGAGCTGGAGAGGTATTTCTTGTTGTCTACATTTGTATCACCACATTCTCTGGAGCAGAATTTGATACAAGACAGATATGTCTTGGATATTTTCCAAGATTCAGTTTTACCGGAGAAGCAAAAAAAGATCTCATTATAAGTTAGCCTCCTGACATGTACTCTGAGAATGGTCTTAGACATAGGTTATAATTTATATATTTCCTAGTGTTTGAATACAGTAATTAGAGGGGGAAATTAATAACCTGACCTGTCACAACTCAAAGTTAAAATTTGGGGATGGAAGCTGAGATTAAGTTATACTAAGAAAACGAGAGGATGGTTTTAGTTGTGTAAAAGAGGAAACTTTTGGAATAAGGGTCAAGGTTCCAAATGGTTCAGAGTTGTCAAATTTATACATGTCAAAGTCCAGTTCTGCAAAGAGTTTGAGGGCAAGGGGGAACACAGTGGTGATATATTCAGTACCATTTACTGTAGAGCTGCATTATATTTCCTTGCAGAACAAACACATTCCTTGGAGACACTGTATAGCACACTATGTCTTCCAAAATTATATGTACAAATTGTGATTGATGTGTTTCCACTCTAAAATTACCATCATGTGTGTATAGTCTATGCTGTTGCTGTAGAGAGAATTTCCATGAGCATCAACAGAAAGAGTGCATTTCCCTACAAAATGATGCCCAATACTGTAAATATGTTTATAAAAAATTGAAGTGCATTCTTTAAACAGATTCCATGTGCAGTCTTCTGTTGCTCTTTTTAAAATAAGAAATGTCTTTACCAATTATGAGGAAAAATAGAGAGGGAACTATCATTTTATGGATTCCTACTATGTGTCACCCACACACAAGTTGTGTGTTATAATAACAGCAGTAAATGCTCCCTGCATAATAGCTCTTGCGAGTCGATTTCCAAGTTCACCAACGTTAGCTTTATTAAGCAGAAGCAGTTTTCCAGACTCAAGAGTCAGCAAAACTGAGTTTGGAAACCAATTCTGGCTCTTCTGCACTGTAAAAATTTCTTGACCTCTCTAAATTTAAGCTTGATTTTTCACTTTTGAATGGGGACAATGCTACTACTACTAACGTAACTGTGGGCAGAGGCAGGGGTGAAATGGAATTCACTCAGTTGTTCTGAAGTATGCAATGCATCGTAACACAGTAGAAGCCTATGGAGGAGACAGTCTCTGCACCCTCAGCTGGGCTGTAATGAGCACATGAATATTTCTCCCATGCAACGAGGCAGATGGCTTATCTTTAGTAATCAATGAAAACATCCCAGGAAGGATGATGTCAAAATGATCTACAAATTCTGCATGTGTCCTACACGAACTTTTTGAATTGTGGAGCCTTGTTTTTATCTCATGTATCAAGCCACTGAGTAGCTCTCTGGAGGTGATGCAGGGCAGAGCTTGTGATAGCATCTCTAAGAGAAGTAAAGCTGTTTGCTTCTAATGAAGAACTGTTACGTTTCGTTGTTCTTTATTAATCTTAATGTTGATTATCTTCTTCATGGAAATGGTTACTAAAATTATCTAGCTACTCATTCTAAGTGTCGTCACTTAGATTCTTTGGAATTGCTGAGATTGTTGTCCGGAATGTTTAAATCATTAATCACACAAAACCGTGGTTTTGTAGCCATACCTAAGGACTACAACTCCAATATTTCCAAATGTTCTTTTGAATAACACAGATTGTCTAAAGGTGTACTTAACCAAATCTGAACAGCTGTCTCACATTCACGCTTCTCATCTGCCTCATTCCACGAAAGCAGAAAAGGAATTAATTTCTTAAATTTAAAATTCCTCCCATTTCCAAGCCATTGCTCCTATCACATTATCCTCACAATGAGAGATTAACATCATTTTGTTGAATGAAGGTCAAAAGGACATGACTTTTTGAAATGAAGGTCAAAAGGACGTAATTTTTTGAAAGTTAAGATATATCACAAATTTTGCTGCATTTAAAGAAAACATTAAAAAAATAATACCTCGTGACTATCTGACCAATCTGTTTCAACTCTCTTGTCTTCCCTTTCTTTTCATGTACATGATTGGAACAAATGGTTGAAATCATGAGAAAAAACAAAGAATTGGAGCCAGTTGGGTTCTCTATGAGCAGAAAGACCAGGATTTATTCATGGGAAACGGCCACCTCATTTTTCTCAGCATCTGAAGAGATCCTTGCTTGTAAGGATATTTTAAAAACACATAGATGGTCTTATTTGAAGCTTCCTACTTTCCAGTCAGACTCCAGGGATCGGGGTCACATATATACTATCATTTGTCTACATGTTTATAGTGTTCAAATTTTACCACATAGGCAAACTGTTGCTACCTTTTGACGCTGTCTTATGATCATATATTCCTTTCAGTTTTTCAAAGTGCTTTCACAAAAAAGTGAAAAGTAACTGTTTTTCTGAGAGAGCAACATTGTCATGTGTACCCACCTTAGGCATTAAGGAAGTTAAAAAAATTTTAAAAAATTCAAAATAATTTTTAAGTGTTTTAAGGTCTGTGTAACAGTACCAGGTAAACATGACATTATTACTGGATCATCTTTTCACTCCTCAATACGTGCAGTATGTTCACACAATACTTCATGATTTGCTGTCTAATTTTACTTGAAATCTTTCCAATATCTTGATTATCTGGGCTAGTGAGGATCTGAAATAGAATGATTGTGTTCACTCTATAAATCACTCTCAATGACAACACTTTGGCACTCTGAGTAATACTCCTAACTTTCCTCTTGAAAGGTTTAACATTTACAAGAGTAAGCAGTACGAGTGTCTTATTTCAGCATCTCTCTTTTTCTTTTTAATCTAAAAAAGGATTAAACCAATGAAAGAACTAAAAGAAATCAAAATAGTAATGATAATAATTTTTTAAGCATTTGCTATTTTTAAATATCTTTTCAAGGTACCTAACATATCTTAGGTCATTTCACTCTCATAATAATCCTGTGGGAAAGTTCTACTATTATGCCATTTTATAGATGAGGAGACTGAGGCACAGTGTACCCTTTATCCGTAAGTAGTAACAACTCGCCTAAGGCCAGATGGCAAAACATGGCACTTGTTTTGACTAAAAAGCCTATTTAATAAATGAAACTTTCATCTTTGCAAATGATGAACTTTAAATATTTCATGTAGTCAGATGTCTAAAAGAATGTATGAGCAATTCAAGATTGCCTTGTGAATACCATAGATTTGGAACACTGTTGTGCAATTAGAACAACTAAATATATTATCTCGGGCAAACTTTATCAATTGCTTATAACTTCAGTTTTCATATCTGTCATATTGTCAATAATAATATTGATATATGAGAATTAAAATGAACTAATAAACATGTAAGGTCCTAATAACACTAGACTTAGGTTCTTCATAAATATTATTTTAATTTTGTCCTTTCTGCAGAACCAGTACCAAAATTAGATACTTTGGTTGTCCCACTGCACTGAAAATTCACATCTAACTTAAATCTTTTATTTAAAAATTCTTGCTCTTAAACTTGTCATGCTTAAATACCTCATTTTAAAATTGAACCCCATATTATAATTTAATTTCATGTTCCTATATTCTACTCCAAATCTCTCTTTAATTGTATAGCTTCTGTCAAATTCAACAGGAGTGCAAATTTCTAACAACTAAGTTAGGAGAAAAATGACTTTTGTCCATAATAAATGTCTTTCCTACACATGTACGATAATCACACTCGAAGTCCATGATTATTTTTCAGATGTTAGTGAGACTTGGCTTTTTCCTTTTAAATATGAGGCTCAGTCACCTAAACATAAGTATCACTGTCCAAGGGTATACCAAAAGGCTTCTCAGCCACTTAAAGCGACACAGAGAACTTCTTATCAAATATCTGATTTGAAAGGAAAATATATTTCCAGATTTAAATGACTTTCCATATTAGCTGATTTCTTCTGTTTCTGTATAATATAATTACTCTTTCCAATTGCTAAGCAACCGTTATGTCTTTCTTTTCTTTAATTCTCTAAAATCTTAATTTTAATTGGTAGACAATCATCTACTTACTGAAGAACATCACAAGTGGAACATAAATAATTGTCTGGCTTATCTCAGAGGTGTACAAATTATTTTCTAAATCCATGTCTGCAAAATATTTTCTAAATACATGAACCAAGAATTATTCAAGACATAATATGCCAATGCATGTATACATATCAAGGGCATGGAATATAGCAGTAAATTATTATCAATATCAACAATTATTATAATAGATATCTCTAATCATATATATATACATATATATATAAATGAAAATGCATACTATATATTTTAACGGCTAAATAAATTTAATGCTAACTCCATGTATATAGACCATATAATATAATACTATATTTGCCTTTAAACAATCAGATTTTCAATGTTATTTTTAGTTTCTGCCTGGTCACAGTAACTGTGTACCTCCTCTTCTTCTGCCAGTGTGACCATACATCTCAACCATATCCTCTCCCCATCACAACCAAGGACTATGAAAGTCTGTAGCTTGAGATGCTTACTCGAACGGAAACAATGTGAGATGTAGTTGAAGTAGTACTATTATTGCCATTGTTTAAGTCCATTATGCATTCAATTGACTTTTTGTTCATTTTTTCCTAAAAGCATAACCATCAGATGCACATAATTTCAATGGAAAAATACATCTCATGATCAAAATAACTAATTTTAAAATTAACATTTTAACTCACATAATCCATTAAAAAGTTCACAGCTACCAGAATTTACCATTAAAGTGGTCTGCATTTTCTGTGGTGTTTTTGGATGGTGTTTCATTATAACTGAATTTCTTCCCTTGTAATTCTCTTGCTTAGCATTGACAGTCAAGGGTTTATATATCAAGATAAGTAAAAGGTAACAATTCATTCTCAAATGTCTATGAAAGCTTTTTTCCTAGATGGATGAAAATAAAAAAGATTCTACATAATGTTACTGGTAAATCAAAAGACAGAGTTAGAAGGCCAAGGTTCTGAACAGAATTGGTCAGGGACTGCCTGTTTGGCCTCAGGTTGGTTATTTCTGCTTTCTGTAAGTCACAGTCCACATCTACTAAATACCCTCAGTCCTTGTTTGTAAAGTACAGCAAAGTCCTTGGGAAAATGCATTTTCTGTTACTGTGCAGAGTACGCTCACCATTGAGAAGAGTGTGTTAAAGGCCATTTCATCCACTTTTTGTGCACAAAAAAAATCAACCCATGTTCCTGGAAATGCATAGACTGTCAGGGCTACAAAGAAAGGATGCATTTAATACAGCAAAGGCTTTTACTAACTAAGTGTTGTGTGTTGTAGTTCAGTTATTGAGGAAAAGAGGTTGAGAATTTTTTATCTGATGAATTGTGAAATTCATCTTTCTATAGCCAAAGAAATTTCTCTATCACAAGGACAAAAAAAGAATACAATGTGTATGGGCTGACTCCTACTGAACTAAACCGAGGGAGAGCTAATTGTTCCCAGCTGAGGTAAAAAGACTGTGACAAAAGTGAAAGTGTGAACTTGTTTTACAAACTTACCCCATATTTGGACACACAATGAATGACCCATCCAGAGGTCTATTTTTGCACAGGGCTGCAATGATTGGCATATGTTTATAAGAGTGGGCAAAATGAACTGGGCAGAGGAATCATCAGGCAATTCAAATGTAGATATGGAGGCCAAGGGTGGGAACTTGCAGTTACAATGGATAAAATCCCTGATTTTAGTTATCAAGTCCAAGTGTGAAATATGTGTTTGCTTTGTTAGGGCTGTAACAGGCTGAACAACCGTAGTTGTGGTAATTGACTAAAGAGCAGGTATGTGTTGTGAGTGCTTGGCAAGTATTCTCACCCTGTATTAGCCTGAAATAAAGGTCCCTATTATTGTTGCCGTTGACCAAATAATGTGATCATACCTAGGGCATGAAAAATTCTATATAAATTATACAAACACAGAAATGCACATTAAGCCACAATGTGATGCATTTGTAGTTAGTTATTATTATTGAATATCGGGAATATGAAAAAGGTTGCATTGAGAATGAGATATCAATACTATCGTATTAATAATACTTTGGCTTGATTTCGAGAAATGGTAAGGAAATATCTTCATTGCAGAAAGATTATAACATCTGTCAAGTCAGCTCAGAAAATCTGTATTAAACTACTCCAGGCCTAGCACTGTGCAACACATTGTGAGAGATAATTGCAAGGAAGAAGAATCAGCAATAAAAAAAACACACATTTCTTATGAAAAACAACAACAATAGGGGCATGATCAAGTACTATTGCAGTAAGATCAGTATTGTAAACCCTACAGGAATTTAGAAAAGATCATTAAAAATAAAATGTGACAGGATAAGATTTGACTTTGGGTGGTGGGCACATGGTGCAATATACAGATCTTGTAACATAGAAACCCACACCTGACACCTATATGTTCATGTTGACCAATGTCACCACCAATAAATTTAATAAAAAGTAAAATAAAGTGAAAAGTTTGATGGTCTATTCTATACTAGATCATTTAGTAACCAGTATAGTATGTTGGAAAATTAACTATATAACTTTAGGAAAGTTATTCATTTTCTTTGAGTTTCAGCTTCATTATTTGCAAGTTAAAAATCACTCTTGTAAAAATATACACTGCTTACAGACCATATATTCCATTCATAGTTTCAAACTAGACTTTGAAACTAGGTTATGAGCCGTTATTTCACTCTTAATGTTTTACCTTTGTGTCCACCAAATGAAAAATTATCAGATCAGAAGTTCTATATAACAAAATTGATTGATTAAAGTCAGTGAGGCCTAAAAGCAAAATATGACTATCTCTTAAATTAACAACAAAAAATTGATAAGGCAGTGCTTATAGCAGTCTAGTAATTATACAATTGCTAATAGAGTTATACACTTTAGAATGCAAATTGGAAATATCTATTTTATCATGTCTTTTAACCTAATAATTCCATTTCTAGTTATCTAAGTTATAATATATAGTATAGAAAATCTATTAGCATAAAGGCGCTGACTTCAAACTTCATCAATAGAGCAAAGTATTAGATAGAACTAAATAAACAAAAATAGAGAATCGATTAAGGAAATTGATGGAATATTTTAAAACTACTAAAACCTATAGTTACAAGGCCTATAAGGAAGGTAACTCAAATGCCCATCCAAGTGAGAATAGATGAAAACTGTGTGGTATGTTCACAGTGGTTTATTATGAAGAGCCATAATGAATGACAGAGTGATAGACAATATTATGAATGTCTCTGTGATCATTATTAAATGAAAAATGTAGAATCCAAAAGATTACATGTAGCATACTAAACTTTTACAGAGTCAGAAGTAAAATATGTACTTTTTAGGATTACATATATTTACAATTTATATGTGTATGCATATACAATAAATATATGTCGGTGGATATTAAGTTCTTCCACAGGAATGTGAAAAAATCATTTCAAGGATCCATGCACAGGAGATGATGGTCTGGCAAGGTGACTTATTAGGGTGGAAAAAGACCCCTGGGTTTCCAATGTCCCATCTATGTTTGTCCCACCATGAAAAAGTCTAATTGTGTCTTGAGCAAGGCCAAGACAAAGACCAGTGTCCAGGGTTTCTGTTTCATATTAAAGCCTGGTGGCTTTGGTTGCTACTAGACCCACATGGTCATGTATTCCTGGGTGGGAAAGAACTAGAAGGAATGGGACAAGTGCGGGTCAGAGAGAGAGAGGGGCCAGGGGAAGAGAGAAAGAGAGAGAGAAAGAGAGAGAGAGAGAGAGAGAGAGAGAGAGAGAGAGAGAGAGAGAGACTCTTTGTTCCCCTGGGGTTTTAACCAGGAATTTTTGCAAAACAACCAATCAACTTTCCAAGTTTTCTCAGGCTTTTGATGGGTCCACCCCCTGACAATGATCTTTTTCCCAAGTTAGACTGGCAGGCCTCTATGATAAAGTACCTCCCCCTGCGCCATTTTGATTTTTATTGTTCATGTCCTTATCTTTCCCTGCTTCCCCCCAACAATCCAGGAGTAGAGGTGGGGGAGGGGTGTTAATCCTCTTGGAGGAGCAATGCTATGATCCACTGGAGTGTGAAACGCTATAGCTTCCTGGTGAAGCAAATAGCTCATGCTCCCCAGCCCATTAGGCTCCTAATAATAATTAGTTAACTATCTAACATGTAATATAATATACATTATATATAAAATAAAGGAATGATAAAAAATAAAATGTTAAATAATTGCTACCTTCTGTGGAGAAAGGCAGAGGGAGGAATGGGGGAAATAGTGTTTGATGTAGGTTATTTTCAATGGTTGCTCAATAGTTAAAGCACTAGCCCTCACACCAAAGGGTCCCAGGTTCAATTCCTGGGTTTGATTCCTGGGTTACAAGTTCATCTCCCCCGCCCTAGTAGGGGGTTCATGTGGGAGGTAACCAATAAATGTATCTCTCTCACATTGATTTTTCTCTCTCTCTTGCTCTTCTCTCCCTCCACCTCCCTCCCTTTCACTCTCTCTGGGAAAAAAAAATCAATGGAAAAAATATCCTTGGGTGAGGATTAAAAAAAAAAAAAGTACATGCTTGAACCACTAATGTGAATGTTGTCATGAACCAAGGATTATGATTCCTACAATTATGAATACCTAAAGGCCAAAGGAGAGGGGGAATATTGAAACATTTTTAAAATATAAAATATTTTTTAAAGATTAATTAATAAAAAGACTAGAAGATAATAAACACAAATAATGGTTGTGTTACTGTGATGACTATGTGATTTTTTTCTTTTCTTTTTCAAATTTTCTAAAACATATTATTTTAATGAGAACAAATGTTTATAACTCACTTAAAAAAACAGTGTGCCGACCCATGGGTCTGTATGACATGAACTTTTGTAAACATGAAGACAAATGAAATAACGTTAAATGGATTAGCATTTCAACTCCTGACCAGTCCCCATCACTGGAGGGCCTGAGAGGAGTCCTTATTGACCTTGCATTGACAACTAATTTAAGAACCAATCAGGAAAAAAAAAAGCGACTATTTGCAAGAGCACATGCCAGATCCAGTTAGCAATGAAAAATTATGCTACCTGCTAGAAAAATATCCACTGACATTGGCTCTGAGAGTGCAACTGTTGGGTTTCAAACATTAAAATCATATGACTACTGTGTTCTCTGTGGTCAGTTACTTCTGCAGAGGCTGTGTACAGAGACATTTTAGATTAGCATCCATAACATGGACTTTGAATCCACTAGTTGAATGTTGATGTGCAGAAAACCAGTAGGAACAGGGCATGATTCATGATACAAGCCAATTGATTGGACACTTTGGCAATGATGCTCATGTAGCATGGCACTGCTTCATGGTTGGATGTTAATGCACTAGGAGGCTCATTCAAAACTAGAAAAATTTTATACCAAATTATGCTTTTATAACATATTTAGCTTTAAACCTTTGATTTGCAGATATTTTAGACCATTTTCACCTCCCTTTAGGCTTTTATGGTACAAGCTATTTTATCACTTTAAAAATATAGTGATAATTTTTATTATATTTGAAGAGTTCCAGAAGAATTAAATGAGTGGTATACTTTGTAGCACTATGTCATATATATTTTCCTCTAATTTAATATTTTCTTCCTAGTACACCATCTGTAATACATATAAAGAAGTAGACTTTTATGCCGGAGGAATTAAAGGGCCAGACTTCCCAGACATGAGTGGGAGTGAGGCTCTTGTGATATTTGTAGAAAATGAATTTTCTAATACTGGCATGTGGGAGGATGGAATGTGGAAGAAGGCTATATGGGTAGAGAATTACATTTCTCAGGTTTCAAAGAACACTGCCCCTTAAGCCAGTCCTGAAAAAGGGGGACAGTTGGGGGTTCAACACAGCCAGAAGGAGGGCCAGTGCTCAGAGTTTCATATCCATGTTGCCACCGGGTGTGATTCAGCATTCAGGCCAGATTAAAGTCAATTAGTCCATGTGTGGAGCCCAACATGGCTGTGTGCCGTGTGGGCAAAGGGAGCACAGCCCCCTGCAGCAGGAGTCCCAAGAGGCTCTGTGCTGGAGAGAGAGCGAGCTCACTTCTTTGTTTAGAAGTTCAAATATTTAGGATTTTTTGAGCTTGTAGTGGCCATGCCCATCCTGGCCAATTACCTGTTTCCAGGTGTGAATGAGGGGCAATTAGCCCCCCACAGGCACTCAAACCTCACTGGGCATGTATCTAAACTGACTTACTCTAGTCCTTTCCCCCATTGAAAAGCAGGGAGCAGACATTGCCATTTTGGCAAAGCTGTGTAAATGGCATGCCTATACTATTTGGTCTTCCCTTTCACTCCTTTCCTGTTAAATAATAACCAGGTTATTACAATGGCATCCATTTTACAGTGTATTTATTCCAGTTTTATTTGCCAAGTAATTGAAAAAAAAATCTTCCTGGGCAAGAAGTAGCTTTCAGAAAATAGTTTTGTTACAGAATTTACCAGGCGACCGGAAAATACACACAGGAGTACTTGGAGATACAGGAAAAACCCACTTATTTCCAGATGTACTAGTACCATGACTCAGGGGAGCCTGTTTCCAAATCCTGAGCAAGCACAATGTGGAGTAATCTTTCTCTTTATACCCTTTAGTTTCTTTGTCCCCCAAATATCGACCAGACTTCCGGACCATTCGTGGGCTTTGCAAAAAGCCCCGTGTTTTGGGATGGGAGTTGTGAGAATACACCTAAAGGCCTGGCCTGGCACCAGCACTGATAAGCCCCTCTGGGGGTTGTATATGGTTCATGTTTTATGGCCTCTGTAAAATGGGAATATTTAGGTAAACAGATCTTGCAAGACCAGATAATTAAGGAAGGGGCAGTGACTAGACTATAGGTCAGGGGTGGGCAACCTTTTTGTGAGTGCGTGCCAAAACCAGCAAAATCTCTGACTCAAAATTCTTCTGCGTGCCAACCCTAATTTTTTGAGAACATGTTACGCCTACTTGATATCTCTTAAGGTATACATATGTGAAGAACCTTGAATAATAAAATTCATTCAAGCGACAAAAACAGTATATGATGATGAAAAATACATTTATTTTTTTAATGTATACATGTACACTGATAGTCCGACAGGAAACTTTATGACTCCTTTTGATAGTATCAGTGGGACTTTTGCTGCTGCATCACTGATGACAGAGATTTTACATCAGGTTTATATTTCGTGACCTTTAGAGATATGCATGAGCTACTACTTTCATCCGTCAGGCTACTCCTATAAGACTTAACAAAATTCATCACTGAGAAAAAGATTCACAAGCATATGTGGATGAAAACATGGAGAGTAACACTGTTGCAAAGTTTTTTAAACAGAAAAAATTTTCTGGAATGGCATTCCAAGTCCTCAATAGTTCGTTTTCGATACTTCTCTCTGGTACTCCTGTCTCTAATAGCTTTTTTTCAATGTTTTTCACGTCAACTCTAAGGTCAATAAATTTCTGCTTCAAAATTGAGCAACTCTGAAATTCAATCAACTGCATTTCAAAGTCAGCCAATTTCTACGGTCTTTAAGATAACTTGCTATGTAAAATTATTTATTTATCTAAGATGCACCTACATTGAATTTATCTGAAAAATAAAAAATTCGATATTAAGAAAAAAATTGTAAATGGAAGATTATAAGAGAGGGTTTCGCGTGCCAGCGAAAGTTACTGGTGTGCCATGTTTGGCACGCGTGCCAGGGGTTGCCCACCCCTGCTCTAGGTTAACAGGAATGTGCATTAGGGATACTGATTAACTAGGTACAGAGTCAGGCTGCTAACCCCCCAACCCCCAAAAATGTCTTATTTTCCTCATCAGTTTGGGAAATGTTAAATAATCCCTTTCCTTTCTCTTCTTTTGTGTTGTTTCTTATTGAAAAATAAAAATAAAAGTTGGGAAATATTTTGTGAAGTAATTACTTATAATTTCTTATCAATCATATTTTATAATCAAAAGTGATTGAGTTTTTCCTTCTTACTAGTTATTTAAAGGCTATGGCTTTTGATGACAGTTATAGAAGTTTATGAGATAGAGCCTCAGGTTTGAAAGAAAAATAGCTGAGTTTGAATACTCATGCTGCTACTTTGGAAAAAATCATGTGGATTCTCTAACCCTTATTTTCCTAATATGTGAAAAGGGAGAAGATGAAAGCAGTCAACATAGCTCACAAGATTCTTTGGAAAGTAAATGACCATTCAAATGAAGAAAATTCTTATTGTTTTTAATAATAAAGAACTTGAAGACAAACTCTCTTCCCAGAACAAGAACCAGGCTGTAACACGAGCACATGAAACACCAAGAGAACCTTTCTGCAAGGGATTAAGAAGTCTTCCAAGCTCAGGTACCCAGTGTAGGACGATGCCTACAACACCATGTTTTCCCGAGGGCAAGTCTAACAGCACTAGTTCTTTGCAGAGTTGAACCAAAAGTCTGTGAGCTCCCATTAAGCACCTACTTGGATGTGCTGTGGAGATTCTAGACATGTCAGAAAGTGGAAAAGAAATGTGGCACAAATTAGCTCTTACAACATAAACATAGTATCCTGTCTAAAGCTTTTTGCACTGCTATAAATTATGATATTTCAATCATGATATATATGTAATATCATGATTTATAGAACGTATATATTTAGACTTTCAGATAACCACAATATAGTTCTCATATATATTTGGTCTTTGTCCAGAAATCCTGGCTTACAGTTCCTCAAACCCTTGAAATTTCCCAAGTGTTGAAAGTAATCAAGATTTTTTGTTATGTTAATGAGGTCATTTTTGAAAAGCACCTAAAAATGGGGGCTGGTTGCTAGGAGAAGCAACCAAGTGATTAAAGGGCTGTAACTTTCAGTCCCACCCAGATCCCACCCACCCAGCTTGGGAGAGAGGCTGGAGGTTGACTCAATCAACAATGGTCAATGATTTAATCAATCATGCCTCTGTGATGAAGGCTTCATAAAACACCAAGAGGACCGGATTCCGAGAGCTACTGGTGAACACATGGAGGTGCTGGGAGAGTGGCAGCTGGAGAGGACATGGACGCTCTGGGCCTCTTCCCACCCCTTGCACTATGCATCCCTCCCATCTGGCTGTTCCTCAGTTATATCCTTTTACAATAAACTGGTGATCCAGTGAGTAAATGGGTTTTCTTGAGTTGTGTGAGCTGTTCTAGCAAATTAATCAAACCCAAGAAGAGGGGGTTCAAAAGAAGCTCCCGTCATAGAAGACTGGTCAATAAGCACAGGTAAAAGCCTGGCTTACGGCTAGCTTTTGAAGTAGAGGACAGTCTCATGGGCCTGAACCCTTCACCTGTGAAATCTGATGCTATCTCCAGGTCGACAGTATCAGAATTTAGTCGAATTCTTGGACACCCTGCCAGTATCTGAGAATTGCTTGGAATTTTGAGTGGGGGAGAAAGCCACTCTTCCACAGACACTTGGAAATCAGGTCCAGAAACCACATTCAATATGTATTTGTTTGTTTTTTTGCATTAAAACTAATGAAATTATTCTTATTTATGTAAAAAATAGAAGGGAAAAAAAGCAAACAAAAAACACTTAATTACCCATAATCCTATTGTTTATGGGCACCTCTCACCGACACCAGAGATGTGTTTCCGGACAAGACAGCCCCCTGAGCCACTGGGAGAGGGCTGTCCCAAACTCGACCCTTGTCTTCTCATATAAATGAATTTATATGAGAGACCTCGACTGTGTTGTGAAAAGCCAATTTATTCACGCATGCACTTTTATCAAAAAATCAAAGCTAGCAAACCTATACATCTGGCCAATCTGTAGAGCAAGATGGGTGGAGGACCGAGGCATCATACACCCTCCTGTCCATAGACTTCAAAATTCCTCTGCTGACTATTTTGGTACAGATTCATTCTCAAGTTGCTTTTATTACTTTGTTGTGGCTTTCCCAGAATTCATGAAAAGCACCTAGCAACTTTATCTTGCCAAGTCTTGAGACTGCTGGATTCTCTGCTTAAGGAGCAAAATGACCTTTCTTTCCCCCCCTTTCTCCTTTCCCCCTCCCTTTCTGCATCCTCTCATTAGGGAAGTTTTTTTTTAACCATTTGCTCTGTGTCTTTGGCTGGGGAAGATAATGGTTTGTTAGTTACAAGCTGGCTGCAAATTGCCCACACTGTTTGGCCTTGTTTTAACTTTTGTGTCCCAGTTTCCCTATTCCTCCTGCCCTGGAATCCTGTAACATTCTGCACCTGCAAGATACGGTAAACATCCTTGCAGTTTGGAGCTCGGCCCTGATCGGCCCTGCAGTTATGTCTATACTTTCTTCTTCTTTCACCCCTTACCTTATCTGCCTAACCCTGTTTCTAACTCCTCTCACTATCATCATTAGTACTATTATATTTCCACTATTAGCATTACCACAATTATATAACCACGAGTAACATTTTGGAGAAGTTTTGTCTAGGTTACTTTCAGTATGTATAGGTGTAATTTTCAATCTATATAAATATATAAAGTGAGATCATGTTAGATATACCTTTAGCATTTAACAGCATGTCATTGGCATGTTACATGTTGATCAATATAGATTGACACCATGATTTATAATGATTGCGTAGAATTCCATTTTATGGTTGTATGAGTTATTTAAGTAATAACCCATGGCTGACACTTAAAGTATTTTTAGTTTTCCCCCATTGTTGATAATATTGTGATATAGATAATTATATTTCTATTTTTCTGAATCCATCTGATCATTGAAAAAAATATTGGAAGTAGGATTTCCAAATTAAATACCTTACTTCCAATTATACTTACTCCTGCCAGCAATCTGTGAGAGCTCATTTCTTTTTGTCCCAATCATACTGGGTATTTTTCTCCTTTAACTCTGACAGACAAAACTACAAATAAAAATTTAGTATATAATAAAGGGAACATTTAAAATCAATATAGCCCTGACCGGTTTGGCTCAGTGGATAGAGAGTCGGCCTGCGGACTGAAGGGTCCCGGGTTCGATTCCGGTCAAGGGCATGTACCTCAGTTGTGGGCACATCCCCAGGAGGGGGTGTGTGGGAGGCAGCTGATTAATGTTTCTCTCTCAACATCGATGTTTCTGGCTCTCTAGCCCTCTCCCTTCCTCTCTGAAATCAATAAAGATATATTTTTTTGTAAAAAATAAAAAAATAAAAATAAAAAATAAAGTCAATATAGAAGAGATGTTCAAACCAGTTAACCACTTGGCAAGAACAAATTTATAGCCCTAATACACAGCTTAAAAAATTAATTCCCCAAATGATTAAATATAAATACAAATAATGAAACTTAAAACAATATGAAAAAATAAAAGTGCATGTGTATAGGTCAAGAAAACCCTTTCAATCAAGACTCACAAAAAATTTAAATATCCAACTAAATAAATATTTTAAGACATTTCTATGGGTAAAAACACTACAATACAAGTGAAAAAGCAAATGACGAAGAAAAATATAACAATGTGACAGAAAGGCATTAATGAGTTTAATTTATAGAAATCTTATTATTTGGTAATAAAAAGAACCTATGCAGTTAGAAAAGTGGGCAAAGTATATGAAAAGGCAATTACAAAAATCAGAAATATAAATGACGAATAATATATAATGAAAAATATTTCATCTTATTAGTAATTATAACCATGAACAAAATGTTATATATCCTCTCATCCCTCATCAACTACTTTTAGCTACATACAATTTCTTATCTAAGCATAAAACTTTCTATTTCATTTTGTAAGAAGTAGAGTAATACTTTTTCTCACATCCTACATCCATTATACAGGATGTGAAATATTTACATCCTGTAAATAATTGTAAACATAGGTTTACATTTGTGAGTATGTGATGAAACATGAGTTTATTCTTGTATTAACTCATTATTTTTATTAATTATTGTACTACTTTCTACATGAACTGTAAACCTACGTTTGCATGCCCTGTATTATAAAATGTATAGTTTATAACTTTAAAATCTCTCCTCACTAGTCATCTTCTGACATCTTGCTACAAGCCACTGTCACTTATTCCTTGGGATGATACAAAAGCCTTTTGAACTGGACTCCCTAATTTTGCCCAACCCTCTATTCTATATTTCACTCTGAGTCAAAGTGCTTTTACAACATAAGTCAGTTTCTATCATTGCCCTGCTAAAAACCCTCAGATGAGTTTCTGTCACCATCAGAGTTAAAAGGGGAAGTGTGTCAATTTCCCTGAAACTCCCTGCATGATCTGACCATCTGCTGCTTCACTGAGGGCATCTCCTGAAGCAATTCCCCTTCACTCCATTCACCCATCCTAGCAATCCTTGAAGCTAGGCAAGGCAGCTCCTGGCTTCACTTCATTCAAGTCTCTGCTCAACTATTACTTTATACAAAAGACCTTTTCTGGACTAGTAAAAGACCAGTCCCCTAGTCTTTGTTTCCTGTTTAAATCTATATATATAAAAGCCTAAGCGACCGTCCAACCATCCAACTGTCCTACAGGTAGCTATGACATGCACTGACCAGCAAGGGGCAGACACTCAATGCAGGAGTTGCTGAGCTGCGATGACTTGGCAGCTGTGGTTCTCAGGTGACACACCTGGAACCAGAAAGGAGAGAACCCGATTCTGGAGTACGTCACCCGAGAACCAGCCTCTCACAATCAAGGACTCCTCAGGGATGTCAGAGAGCCAGTTTTGACCCGATTCCCACAGGTCAGGCCAAGGGACCCCACTGGTGCACAAATCCGTGCACTGGGCTTCTAGTGTTTTTATGACACTTCTCACCATCTGACTCCTATCCTACCTTAACATACCTTACTCTACCTAAGTTATCCTATCTCATTCTATCCTATCCTATCCTATCTTATCCTATCCTATCCTATCCTACCCTATCCAGCTCATCCTACCCCATTTTAACCTATTTTCTAATCTCTCCTGCCCCTCCCATATGAATCTGATGAGGGCATAAGCTTTCTTTTGTTTACTGCTCAATTCTCAGAGCCAAGAACAGTGCCAACACTTAGAAACTGTGTAATATTTGCTAACTAACTTACGGAACGAATGGACATATGTCTCTAGATATATTTATTTTTTGTTAATCTTTACCTGAGGATATTTTCTCCATTGATTTTTAGAGAGAATGGAAGGGAGAGGGAGAGACAGAGAGTGAGAAACATCGATGTGTCTCTCACATCAATTTGTTGTCTCCCTCATGTGCCCCAAACAGGGCTAGGGATCAAGCCTGCAACCAAGGTACATGCTCTTGACTTGAATCAAACCCAAGACCCTTCAGTCCTTGGACCAATGCTCTAACCACTGAACCAAACTCGCCAGGGTTGGATTTATGTTTTAAATCGCCATAAGTCTTCTAAATCACTGCTGGCATTAAAAGTAATGTTTCCAATTTTGAAGTCTTTCAGGAGGTTTTCTTTTTTTCTCCTCAAGGGAAGATTCAATTTCATGCTTTGAAAGATTAAATGAAAGGGAATTTGAGTTATGAAGACAGAATTTTGGAATATTACATTTTAAAGAGATTTTTAACTGATACAAATTTATTGTGATAATTGAGAATAAAAATATTTCTTGAAAGGTCATATAGCATAGAAATGAAAAGGTCAACACTTTGAAGACTTTACAGCAAGCTAATCTGGTCTTTGAGAGACCCACTATTTCTTAGCTGCATAACTCTGGGTACCCTTCTATGCCTCAGTTTTCTCATCTGTAAAACAGGTAAATACTTGTACGTAATTTATAAAGCTGTTGTGATGATTGAATAATTTAGATTATGTATAGGGCTTAAAACAGTGCTTGAAACATAGTGTCTCATAAGAATTTACTATTATTATTTATTCAACTAGAGGCCCTGCCCCCTCTCGCAGTCCAGGACACCTCAATGGACATTCCCCAAGGGGTCCTTAGCACTGCTGCAGAGGCAAGAGAGGCTCCTGCCACTGCTGCTGTGCTTGCCCAGCTTCTGGCTCAGTGGCGCTCCCCCTGTGGGAGTGCACTGACCACCAGGGGGCAGCTCCTGTGTTGAGCATCTGCCCCCTGGTGGTCAGTATGTGTCATAGCAACTGTTTGTTCTGCTGTTCAGTCAGTTTACATATTACCCTTTTATTATCTACTTATATTAAAACCCTGGGTGGTGTTCATCAGGACCAGAACCGCGACCAAGTGGAAGGAAGTCAGTCCTGCAGAGGTTGTCTTGACAACAGCTGCACCCACCCCTGAGCTGTTTCCCGGAGCTGTTTCCTGTAAGGGCGGGGTTTGAGGCAGGAACCCGCCCTGGGTGCGTGGAGGCATATCTTTCTAAAGTGTGCCGTGCCAGCACAGCCAAGGGTGAACCTGAGTGGGGGCGGCTGAAAGGCTTAGAAAAGACAGACAAGAGAATTAAAGCCGGGTCTCGGTGGGACGCTGCTTCTCTGAGAGACAGCAACCACGCCCACAGCCATGCCTTTATTTTATAGCAGATGCTACCAGGCAAAGTAAGGGCATGACCAAGATGTTTACAATATTCTCCTGGGTTTCAATCCTACTCAACTACATGAACCTGAACTCTATCAAGCCTACATCACTCAGGCACGTGGGGCCACGTGTTCGGACCATAGGTTCAAGCTTACAACTACAGCTGTTGGCTATAATTGTGCTGGGAGGGCCCTGCCCTCCAAGCTGGGACTTGCACGTGGCAATGAGAGGACTGTGCCCTCTCATCAGTCCAAGACTTGAACCTGTCCAAAACACTGTAGCGGCTCCCCACAATAAAGTTTTAATTATGTTTCTTTGTTACTGATGTTGTGGCCACACCCCATAACAAAGAAACAATTTCCGGAGGATGAGGCCCAGGAATCAGGATTTTAAAAAGAATCCCAGGTGATTCTAATGTGCAGCCAAGGTTGAGAACCACTGCTAAAGATAATATTAAAAATATATCTAAATGTGCAATTCTTTGTCCAAAAAATGAGCATGTTCAAAAATTAAATGAAGAAAATTTGGATATACTCGATGGAGATTTTCACACATATTTGAGTGATGATTCCATTGATTCCACAGATGATGCTGAAAAGGAAAATTTTCCCATCGGATTTCTTAATAGTATTACTCCTTCGGGAATGCCGTGTCATAAATTAAAATTGAAAGTGGGTGCAATCATCATGCTATTGAGAAATCTCAATAGTAAATGGGGTCTTTGTAATGGTACCAGATTTATTATCAAAAGATTATGACCTAACATTATCGAAGCTGAAGTCTTAACAGGATCTGCAGAGGGAGAGGCTGTTCTGATTCCAAGAATTAATTTGTCCCCATCTGACGCTGGCCTCCCATTTAAATTGATTCTACAATGATTTCCTTTGATGCCAGTATTTGTGATGACTATCAATAAATCACATGGACAAACCCTAGACAAAGTAAGCATATTCCTACCTGAACCTGTTTTTTGCACATGGTCAGTTATATGTTGCTTTCTCTCGAGTTTGAAGAGCATGTGATGTTACAGTTAAAGTTCAAAGTACTTCATCATAAGGGAAATTAGTCAAGCACTCTGAAAGTGTTTTCACTCTTAATGTGATGTATAGGGAGATATTAGAATAAGTTTAATCACTTTATCAGTCAATGTTTGCATTACTGTTGTTTATATCATGTTTTTGTTTTTTTCATATCATGTTTTTGTCATTTTTATATCATGCCTCTGTTGTTGTAACATCCTTTTGTTACTGTTTATTTATTAATAAATTTATATATTATTTTCATATACATTTTACTAATTTCCTTTCATCTCTCACACTTCTATTATAAAGGGCAAATAGCAATGTTAAAATATCTCTGCTAATTAATTCCCTTTTTTAAAAAAATATATTTTATTGATTTTTTACCAAGAGGAAGGGAAAGGGACAGAGAGTTAGAAACATCGATGAGAGAGAAACATCGATCAGCTGCCTCCTGCACACTCCCCACTGGGGATGTGCCCGCAACCAAGGTACATGCCCTTGACCGGAATCAAACCCGGGACCCTTGAGTCCACAGGCTGACGCTCTATCCACTGAGCCAAACTGGTTAGGGCAATTAGTTCCCTTTTAATATGCATGAAGTTCATGCACCGGGCTACTCGTATAGGATAAAAGGGTAATATGCAAACCGACTATAATGGCGGAATGACCAGAACGACTGCTCAACATGTCACTATGAGGCATACTGACCACCTCTTAGTCCCTTTCCCTGGCCGGCAGGCTCTGATTGCCTGATGGCAAACAGGGAACTGGGGGTGGATGGTGATCGCAGGCCAGGCCTTGAGACCGTACCCACGCACAAATTTCATGCGCCAGGCCTCTAGTAGTATTATAACTTCATAGGTAAGTAGATACTCTTAGTTGATAGACTTTTGTTTTCTGTTTTATTTTTCTGTGCAATGATTCTGTGGGGGAAAAATCTCTTTCATAGGAGAAATCTAGACTGTGTAAACTGTGTAGATACAAAAAATAGATAAGAGAATTGAGGCAATTTCTAGTCATTTGGATAAACTCCCTGTTTTTCAGACAAACTTTTTTGGTCTTTACATTTTGCAAATAAATGCCTCCTTTCTCCATTTTATTTTACGTGACTTAGCAGAGTTAAAAGAAAAAATAAGGTAGTTTCAACAAGGAATTTCCTGAATGGAATAAAATTCTGAAAGGAAGTTTCTTGTACCTAGAGAAGGACTAGAAAAATAAGGAGCTCCAACACTGAGACTGAGTGGGGATAGTCCAAATGCACAAACCCTAGGTTTTAAAAAATTAAATTCATGAAAAAGTCAGGTCATTAAATATTTGTCCTCCTCAGATAAATCTGATTCAACTTACTCATCCATACTTGTTTTTCTAGAACGTAACTAATGATCATTTTTTTTAGCCTTCCAAAATGCTTGGAAATTGTATATATTACATTTAGTAAATCCATTGGAATGATATTAACAGTCATAATTACTATTGAGACATGATTTTTGTTTGTATCGCCTGTACTTATATGTGTTTGTCATTTTATTTGATTGTAATCTTTGTAAAATTAGGTCTTCTACTTCCTTTGGCAATTCCCCAAAGAGCCAAGAATAGTGTTCAGAAAACAATATCATTGGCGGAGATGTAACAATCAAACAGAAATTTTAAAGACACCATGTCCTCTCTTTCAGATGTTACAGCTTTTGAAAAATATAATCTGTTATTTAAAAGTACATTTTAACAAGGACCACATTATTGTTTCATATGTAGAAATGTTTGACATGATTCCTTGAACAAAGTGAACAACTAAAAGTTGATTTCTCGTTTCCTGCCATGACCTGAGGCATATTGATTAGCTATTCACTGCCTAAACATCGAAGCTTAAAATCCAGGAACAATCAAGACTTGATATTCAATTTAACTGAGCAAAATATTCACTTTAAGGATTGAAAATGTAAAAGAATGATATGAAATTATTTCCCCTAACTCTGCCCCAGGGTTTACACTCTTGTCAGAGAGCAAGTCATACCATTGGGGAAAGGTATCTTATGAAATGCTGAAGCAACAGCACTGAGGGAGCCAAGAGATCAGAGAGCCAGGCGTCACTTTATCTTCCCAGGCAGGGAGAAAATGGGGCCCTAGCTGAACCCTGAAAGGTGTGTAGAGGGAGATGGGGAAAAGATGACTAAGAATCTGGCTTTGAAAACTTCATATTTTTAATCTTTGACCAGGACACATTTACAGATGATCTAATTAAATTGAAACCCTTGTCCACCTCTGCAACCTTTGTTTCACCCTAATCTATTCCAAGGTGACTCGCAGTCTTTATTAAACAAAGTTCAAAGATAAGGCAGACAAAAATATTATGAAATTGTATAAAATTGTTCCGTTGTTTTTTTAAAAAAATATGAAAGATTTGTTTTGCAGGGAGAGAGAGAGAGGTATTAAGCAGGGGAAGAAGTAAAATATATCCTCAATATTTATCTTAATAGAATCTAGTATCTGTTATTTTGTTACTTACATCCTGGGGAAATATATTATGTACCACATTTTCACCTGCCCATTTTCTTCTTCTTTTTTTTTTTTTGTAGAAAAATTAACACGAGAAAAGGTCCTTAGTTAAAGTCATCATTTTAATGTAATTTATAATTTAAAATAAATTAAATTAAAAGCAATGGGTTGCTTTTATTATTTGCAAAATATTTAGTATAATTATTCTGAAAAAGGAACTAACCACTACCACTACCTCCACCACCACAACAAAATTACTTATAGGATATAACCTAGTGGAAGCAATAAATTAAAAAAGACAATGGGAAGAGAGAAGGTAATTCTTTTAGTTCCCCAGCTTTATTTTATTTCAATGTGTGTCTCCTGTAAAAATCCTGCATCTTAATTTTAAATGAAAGGTATTGATCCAAGATTTGGAAGGGGCTGGGGAAAAAAGAATGAGAGAGATACAGGAATTGGAGGAAATTTATAGCTGGAGCTGATAGTGAAAATTTAAGTACATACCTAGCATGTTTTGTGCTTCCTTTCTTCCAGAGAGGAAATGGCACTTTAGATTCCCTGGGATGCTGGAACCACATGCAAAAAAGGATGGGCAAATTTGTCATTCAGAATTTATGAAGGGTATTTTTTCTTCTCACTGACTAAAAAGAACAAATCAAACACTAGGTTCCCAATTCTGAAAATTAGTAGACTCTGGAGAGCCAATTAAACATTATACCCCTATCTCGACTCTGTTTTAACATGCTTCTCTATTGCACACTGTTTCTTTTGCTCACAAGGCAGGTAGATGGTGTTATCAGGCTAATTTGGGGACAGTTACCATTATAATGTAATTTTTTGCAATTATGTGGTAGACCAGGTGGTAAGACAGCATGGCTTTGCATTGCCAAGGTGCAAAACAAATTCAGTGTTCAATCAACCTGAGAGAGAAAGGACAATTCTCATTTGCATAAACATGTAGCCACGGAAACGAGATGCACAGAGGTATAAGGGGAAAGAGACCTATTTTACATGATGTGCATAGAATATTTGACAGTTTAGATTGGAGGCGTCATTGATGTGGGTTGGAATGGTATGGTTGGTTGCCATGGATATGGTTTTCCCTACTGGCAGTGCAGAGATTGGCAGGGATGGATGCTGGAGGAAAAAAAAAAAAAAAAAAGAAAAGCCCAAACCACTGCAACACTCTGCAGCCTCATTCTTTTCTTTTGTTGAAAAGCTATGTATCCTTTCTGCACTAATGACAGCTCATCAAGTATGCAGTGTAATCTAGAAACACCGATATTTCTGTAATAAATCATTCATGTATAATATATGTGTATTTATACATTCTGTGCACATATATATGTGGCGATCTACATGTATATATTTGGAATAACATGTGTGCAGATTAATAAAAGATTAGATTCAGGAGGAAAATATTTACCATTTTGCTACTCCTTTCTATTTAGCATTAATTTTGGAAATTCTTAGATATGAGGATTTATTAAATAAACAACTTATAAATACACGGAATTATCATCTAACTTAGGAAAAGAGGATTGCACAGCTTGTTTCTGTGGATAAGGCAAACAATGAAAGGAAGGAGGAGTGGCTCGTCCCAAAGGCCTAGTTTCTGGTTATTTGACCCCTATACTCACCGCATTGCTGTAATATAACTACACAAATGGTATTTGTTCATGAGAAATAAGGTAGTTTCTATGTTTTTTATAGGTTCTAGCACACATTGAGCATCGTACAAACCCAAATAGACTATTCACACTGTTTTTTAGAAGAGCTGAAGGCACTTACATTTTATTTATAAAGCTTCACCCATCCACTATCTTGTTTCCATACAGTTAGACCAGAACCTTGCTTGTATTAAAAGGATTGCAGGAATGTCTTTGTCTTCAAGAATTCATTCACTAACAGGTCTTGCGAGTGCGGTCTAAAGGAGCAAAGTGTCCCGTTGCCCAATCTGGAGGGTGAGAACTGAGGACTTTTATCTCCATAAATGCAGCTTTGAACTTGGCCATGATTTGAATATTGGTGGGCAAGTTCTTATGACCTCGTGGGTTTCCTCTCTACTCCTTCCAGACTGTGGAGGAATGTTGAGTGTTATAGCCTTTTCTAAACTGCCTGTTCATCCGAACACTGGAAACTGAGGAAAGAGTTGGAAAAAATATTTATTGTTCAGCCAAAACATCAGGATCACTTCTGAAACATAACTATGTTATTTGCGCTTAATAATTGTCTTTGCTGTCCATACAGTCAAAATTTGATGGATAATTATCAGTCAACTGGTCTATATTTGGATTAACATTTAAGAGAATGTGTGGTTGAGAGAACAATTAAAATGTTCTTCTCTTGCCTTATAAGAAAGAGCTTTCAATGGGAAAAATGAAGAAAGTTTGTATTAATAGTACATAATTTTCTCTGTAATAAAATTGTAGGTGAAAAATCTACTATTTATTGATAAACCATATGAAAGGGACTAATTATTTTTGTTATTTCATTCTTTTTACATGAAGCACACTAGCAGGTCAGTTCTTATAAGAACCCCCACCGCACCCCCTCCCTGCATCCCTGCATACACATTGCTCTCAGTTTTCCCTAGAAACCATCAAAGGATCCATTGCTAGATCCTTTCCATTATAAACTAGTCAGTGACCCCTTTCTCAAGGTGAAAATCAGCTGTAATTATATTGTATGTATTTTCATTATTTTTGTTTCCTAGTTTACTTTTATCTGTGCTTGCTAGAATGATGATTGCTTATTTATTCCCTAATACATTTGTTTCCATTTTTGCATGTGGACATTAATAAATATTTGTTGCCAAAAAAAGAAAGTAGTTGTTCAATCTATGTATTTCATTGTTTTCTAAGTTTATAAAAGGAAAATAGGACCTCTAAATTCTATCCAGATAATAAGTTTATCATATAAGAATGAGGTACACAATGATCAAAAAGCGAATATAGTTAGTAATCCTATATAATAAAACCCTAATATGCAAATTGACCGACCAGTGGAAAGGCAGTCATTATGATGCACACTGACCACCAGGGGGCACTCGCTCAGTGCAAGAGCTGCCCCCAGTTGCGGGTAGCTCCGGAGTTGAGTGTCTGACCCCCAAAATGGAGGGAACCAGTGGCGGTGATTGGGGCACAGGGCTGGCCAGCAGGCAGCGCCAGGCCACCAGCCAAGGTGAGTGCCAGCGGGGGCCCCCCAATTGCCCCGCCTGCTGGTCGCCCCACAGATTAGCTCTGATTGCTGGCCAGGCCTAGGGATCCTACCCTATCTATTGGGAACGGTCTCTTAGATTTAAAAATTAAAACCTGGCAAGGCTACACTAACACTGAAAAAACAGGATGATGCAGTGATGATATGCATGGACTCTGGCTTGTACATTTTGTGGGCAGCCCTGATTCTGACACTTATAACTGTGTGACAAAGCCAATTACTTAACTTCTCTCTGCTTCAGTTTTTCCACCCATAAGATGGGGAAAATGGTACTACTGCCTCAGAAGGATCATGTTATGTATTACATAATCAGAGCAAAAAAATGCCTTTACAACAGTAAGATGCCTTTCACCTGTATGAAAAGTCACTGGTGCATGCAGCGTCCTGGATTGTGAGAGGGCATAGTCCAGGCTGAGGGCCTCCCCCCCCCCCCCCATGCACAAATTCCCCTGCCAGCCTGATTGCCCGCAACTGCCCTCTCCTGCTGGCCTTATCTTGCCCCCAACTGCCCTCCCCTGTCAGCCTGGTTGCTCCCAATTGCCCTCCCCTGCTGGCCTAATCTCACCCCCAACTTCCCTCCCCTGCTGGCCTGATTTCCCCTAACAGCCTCTGCCTCAGCTCCCACCACCATGGCTTTGTCCGGAAGGAAGTCAGATGTCCGGAAGCTGGCCAGTCGACCTGGTCTAATTAGCATATTACCCTTTTATTGGTATAGATAGATTATACAGGATAGGATTGCTTAAATGGGGGGTGGGGGGGGGGGAGCCTTTTTCAGCAGGAGGAAATGCTCTTGGCAGACAAAAACACATAATCCCCATATGTGGACTGATAGCCAGCCATATGCATTATACTGCCAAACGTCCTGAAAAAATGGAACTGCTTTCTTACACCTTACACGAAACAGCTGTTGCCCTTAAAACCCCTCCTCAGCCCCCACCTTAGGTTCTGCCTTCCAGTTCACCCAGATTAGGTTCTGATTAGTTGGTTTTGATGCCAGTCAGCATCAAAAGCTCTGCCTCCTAGGCAGCCATTGGCTCCTGGCACTTCACCCAGGTTAGGTTCTGATTGGTCGGTTTCTATGCCAGTCAGCATCTCTGGGCCTATCTCTGGGCCTGATCAAAGAAGTGGGGCTAATTAGCAGCCCACGCAGAGGCTGGGAGAGAAACAGAGGCAGGGCTGCTGGGGAAGCCTGGAGAGAAAGAGAGAGGCAAGAGCTGATCAACAGCTGACACAGAGGCTGAGGATCAGACCCTGCCTCTCTCTCTGCAGGCCTCTCTCCAGGCCTGATCCGCGCCCCCTCGGCAGTCAGTGCTGGGTCTCTGCGCCAGCACTGGCTGTAGTCAGTGCTGGGTCACCACAGAGAACCCAGCACTGACCTCCAGTGTTTGGTAGAGCCTTCCGTCATTATGAACCCTGGCTCTTTATATATATAGACTAGAGGCCCAGCACACATGAAATCTGCCCGGTTAGGGTCCCTAGGCCTAGCCTGGCCTCTGTGGCATGGCCTCTGCTGCCCTGCCACGCTCCGTGAAGCTCCCCACCCCAGGACGCTCCACCAACCCGGCGACTGCTCCACAAGGCTTCCCCCACCCCTTGACTGCTCCACAAAGCTTGCTGCCATCCCGCGAAGCTCGCCGCTGGACGCTCCATGAAACTCCCCCCTCCTCCCACCCCGCGACTGCTTCACGAAACTCCCCTGCCCCGCAACTGCTTCACAAAACTCGCTGCCACCCAGGTGACTGCTCCGCTAAGCTCACGGCCACCCGTCAAAGCAGCCCACCACCACCGCTCAACAGTCCCCAGTCCCACCCCGCCAGTCCCCCCTCATGGTGAGCGGCTTGGGGGCGGGGGGATGGGGACTGAGAGGTGCTCCATGCACTTCATGGTGACCGGTTGCCCATTCAGTCGTGATGGCACCTAGCTCTTTATATATATTAGGATAAGTGAATGAATACAAATTTTAATAGAGTCAATTAACATAATGCACAAGATCAACTTGGCTACATACTATTTCATCACATGCAAGTGTTCCTGCCCACACACTCTTCTTGTCTATACTTTATTGTCCTATATATTTTGCTTTATTTTCTATAACACCCTCTGTTCTTTATTTTTCTTTCCCACTCTGTACTTCTTGTTGGTATACTCCTTCATTTGTAATTGACATAAAATACACTATATTGAAGAGAAGTCAAATGATGCTAGGATGTGCTCATCATTGCCCAAAATCTTGGAGATACTTTCAAGTCTTAGTGTGTTCCCTTATCTAATATATACTATTTAGGTGCTACAACACTGAGCCCCTCACACACAATTGCAGAGGAAATATGGATTGCTGGTATGTATTGTGCACTAAAATAAAACATTTAAAAATCCTATTCCTATTTCAAAGACAAAATTGCTTGCTCGTCATTAAAAATCAATTCATAGTCCTACAAAAATAAAGAAATATGCATGTGGTTATGTTATGAGTGAAGACCTGATTATTTCCTGCTGTGCGTGTGATTCCTCAATGGTCAGAGGGGGAGTTCTGCAGAGGTCTACTTGTGCTGGGCAAGTGTACGCTTGCCTCAGTCTCACTCATAAACCAGGAGACAGTCACATGCACGAGGCCTTCAACGTGTTCAATTCAAATCAGGCGGGAGGCCTGACTCACATACTAAATTTTCAGGAGTGGCATCTCCGAACTTTACCATTCTATATGTAGACTGATTCATTTTCAGACTGGTAACTGGTTTAGTATTTTATCATTTGAAGAATTATGTTAAAGATCTCCTTTTCTCACTTTTATCTTATTAAAAACATATTCCTATACTAGTTTTAGTCCCTTCCATAACAGAAAAAAATGTAAATTTTACATTTTGAATCATGGATTCATTTTTCTGCCCCTGAATAATAGACATTTTCCTTGTTTCTCAGACTCATTCAAAATATGGGCAGTATTTCTTCTTTGAAAGGAGAATAAGGCAGCCAACTGATTATTTGTTGTGATCAGGCTTATTAAAACAGAGACAGAAACCCCGAGTTTGTGTCCTAGATCTGTCATTAGGTGACTAAAAGGGGAGGGTTTCCGTTTTCTCCTCTCGCTTTCCTCAGTTGTAAAGTGACACGCTCTGATCTTCATAAGCACGTCTGACACGCTAAAACAAGTCAGGATTTCCAAACTCTGTGGTGAGGAGCAGTGATTGGCTTTCGTATGTGTTTTGACTGCAGCTTCAGGTGGGACATGTGCTTGGCTGTCGTGATGGAGCCAGTTTCTAAAGGCAGGACAGGACCTTGGCCGGGAGATCTGAGGGCAAAAGTTGCTGACTTGGACTGGATGCTGATCAATATAAGGATTTGAGGACACCTCATTATTGATGTCTTAGAATTTCTTGTAGAAAGCATTGCCTATGCTGATATACTCTTTAAACCTCAGCTCCTTCATCTCTAAGTAAATTAAAGATCCTTGTGTCTCTATTTAAATCCATCCCTTTCTTGAGGTGGCATAAGCATTGGCATAATAAAGCATAAGAAGCACGTTTGTTATTATGTGAAAGGTACTGAAATTCCTCATGTAGCATGCATCTCGTTACGATGGCATTTCTTTCATTCTGATAAAATTATACAGATATTAAATTTTCATTCACAAATTTGTCTTTCACCTACACTTAATATGACCTCATGTTGCTGCCATCAATTTTGCTTTCCTTTTAGGCTACTTCTAAAGAGTTAATAGAGATAAGAAAGGTTTATATCTCAGAATTACTGGATAGTGGGTGTTTTTTGTGTTGTTTTTTAATCTGGCAAAAAAAAAAAAACACAAAACAACACACACACCTTTACTCAGGGCTAACCTCAAATTTTTATTTTTCTTGTCTTCAAAATGCCACATGTCTTTTTCCCACTGTACCTCTGTTCCGTGTCACCCATGATGACATCAAACCATGCGCCAGTGTGAACTTACCCTTATCCAGTCAGCTCAATAGGATGATGCCCTTCACCATTCAAATTAAATCTGAACCCTGTGTCACTGCTCCTAAGCTGCTATTCATCAAATTTTTCATGTTGTCATGTAGCCATGCTGTGGTTTTTTTTCTAATGTCCTTATCTCTATCATTAATTTTACCTTCTGGTGTAGTAGTACTGAATAATTTGATTTAAAACTTAATAAAATGAGTTTTTAAAACATTAGATAAACTAGTAAATCAATTTTTATAAGAGTCAGCAGTCTAGACTTCTGAAGGTAGACTTAATTTACCTTCTTTGCCTGATTTCATCTCAGGTGAACTGAGTGGCATAAAACAATACAGTAAACAGTACAGTCATGCATAATACATAGCAGTTGAATTCAATTTTAGTGGTTCTCCTAATGGTGTCCAGATCAGGACAGGGTGGGAATGGAAGGTTGATAGGTGTTTTGAGGCATCTCCTTGACTTTGAAATCCCACTTTCTTACTTTTTTTTAACCTGTGTGCTCAAGAATAAAATTAATCTCTATGGGCACAAGTCCTTTGGGGGAGGGTGACTGTTTTTACTCCTTGGAATGCCAACATTTTTAAAAAATATATACTCAGTTGAAGGATAGACAGACTAATATGATAAAGGCTATTGATAAATAATTGGTTCCAATTTTCTGCCTTTAGGCAGGTGATTAGCCAAACCACCTAAGACGGATATTTAAAACAACCCAAAGACATTTATCTTCTAGGTGAAAAAAAGGCAATTTGCTTTCCTCTCTCACCAAGATGCCAATTTAAGGAACTAAGGCAGCTTCAAATATTACACAAATGTGTGTCTGCTGTGGGAATTCAAATTGTATTACTGGGTGGTGGTAATTCCACGGTAACCAGTCGAATATAGTCTATTATAAACCCTCATACTTTTGAGTAGGTATGTCTGTGACTGGTTATAAATCAATTCATGAAACTCAATGCAAGCTCTTCATATCATCCCAAAAATATTGTGTGGATATTTGAGGAAGTACAGCCAAAGACTAAAAAAGAACTATCAGCGGAATTTTACAGTGGCCTGAAATGGTGAGAAGAGAAACATCTTGTCTCTCTGCCTTCCCTACTCACCCTACCCCCACCCCTCCCACCCCAAGGAATGGACCCCTAAGTGATATTTCCAAGCTTTATAAAGCACTTTTCCTTTCTTAATTTTGATATGTCCATGGAAAAGGTCTAAATTCAAGTAGGAGATAACAGTGTGAGCAAAAATGGAGGAAAGCAACAAATGAACTTCACAGAAAACAATGGTATGTTACTATTATTCTTTTAGAAAATGAATTTCACAGAAAACAATGGTATGTTACTATTATTCTTTTAGAAAAATAATGGCAGCTATACTTGCAAGAATAATGTGCCAGCAAAACCAAATCAGGCAACTTCATAAACATCCCTAAAGGGGCCTCGGCCCCCTTACACATGAATAAAGGTTTGGATATCTTCTAGACTTATGATTTTCACATTATTCTCCAGTGTCAAACCCAAACTATTATGGGGGCTCTTTAAGGAAATCATTGGTGATCAAATAAATAACAAAACAGGTTCAAATTAATGGTGCATCTGCACTAGAATTTTCCTGGCATGTCTGCTTTCTGAAATTGAAAGCATAAAGAACACAGGTGAATTCTGTGTTAAAGATTTAAATATAAAAAAAAGATCCGGGTAGTACTTTGATAATCATATGCAAGAAATATTTATATTGTCTCAGAAAGACAAAGGCTTATTTGATGTAGAATCAAAGTTTATAAAATCATAAGTAAGCTCTACTTAAAGTAACAGATTATCTCATCATATATTGAAATAGTAGAACAACTGAATACCTAGGGAAACTTGAAAAATGTAATTTTAACATAGGTCAGTATATATCAGTATGTATTTAATCATCAACATATCAAATACAGAACTAGATTCTGTGGCAGATATGAATGTATAAAACATAATTCATATGTCCCAAATAGTTACAAATGTGCTGGTTTCTTTTCTTTTTAATGTGAGTAATATAGTCAGGTATTCAGAAGAACAAAAATCCAGACAAGATTGGAAATTATAGTAGGTTAAGAGGTCCCAAAATATGTAACTCAAAACACTTGATTGTAAAGAATGCTCTTTAGCATGTTGCTTTTGAGGTCAAAACATTGTATATTATATTCCTGCTACTGAGTGTTGATAATGTATCATAGAATACAGAAGGCTCTAAGAAGTCATGCAGAAGAGTAACCTGCATAATTTTGTTTAATCTCTATTTTCCAAAATTTTAATTAACCACTGGATCCTTAATGTCTCTTAAATAGGTATTCCTCCAAACATATTTTAGAAAATGCTAAATTTGACAATAGACTAGTGGATAAAAAAGTTGTGCTACAGATATTAAAAAGCATGAAATCTTACCATTTGCAACAACATGGATGGACCTAAAGGGTTCTATGCTAAGTGAAGTCAGACAGAGAAAGACAAATACCATATGATTTCACTTATATGTGGAATCTAAAGAACAAAATAAACAAGCAAACAAAATAGAAATAGACTCATAGATATAAAAAAACAGACTAATGGTTACTAGAGGGGTGAGGAGTTGGGGGTCTGGGTGGAAAAGGTGAAGAATTAAGAAGTACAAATTGGTAGTTACAAAATTATCATGGGGACTTGAAGTACAGGATAGGAAATATAGTCAATAATCCTATCTAATATAGAGGGAATATGCTAATTGACCCTCACACTGTCACAAAGATGGCGGCACCCACAGCCACTAAGGAGGGAATATGCTAATTGACTGCCACGTCCTCAAAGATGGTGGTGCCCACAGCCACAAGATGGCAGCACCCAGTCCCCTCAGCCCCTCAGCCACCCAGGGCCGCCCAAGACACAGGTAACCAGGGCCGCCTGAGGCTTGTGCTGCCGGCAGTGGCAGCAGCAGAGGTGTGATGGGGCGTTGCCTTCCCCTGATCGCCGGGTTGCCTCCTGCCCTTGAGGGCTCCCAGACTGTGACAGGGGGCAGGCCGGGCTGAGGGACCCCCTCCCCTCCAGTGCATGAATTTTCATGCACTGGGCCTATAGTATTGTAATAACTATATATGGTGCCAGTTGGGTATTTAAAATATCAGGACATCACTTTGTGAAGTATATGGTTGTCTAACCACTATGCTGTACACTTGAAAGTAATACAAATTGATGTTGAGTATAAACTATAATTAAAAAATAAAATAAATTTTTAAAAAATGATAGATTTGGTAAATCCATAAATCACAGAACTATAATGTATTAGTAACTGAAATTAAGAAATGATCCATCTAAAATGACTCTTCATGGCATTTATCATGCCCTTAAGAATTCAATCTAATATTTTTGTTGCATTTTTTTATAAAATCACAGTGAAGGTAGACATACAAGAAAAATTATAAAAAATATAGCCATTGATTTATTTGCAGGAGCACATGGACTCATTTATGCATGTGCTAACACAGGTGTAGCTGATGACGGGTTTGTCCTTAATGATATCAGCTTAGTTCTGATTGTAAGATGACTTGATTGGAAATTACTAGTGTAAACTGAGGCACTGATTCAACAGACAGCTTTGGTCTAGGCCTGTCTATGACCTTTTCAGGATAAATTTTATTATTTAAAGGTTTATTCCTAGAAAACAAACACAAATACCATGACTTTATAACACTTTCCCCACCTTCAGTGTAAAATATTTCATAAAAGTTAGTGTTGCTGCCATCAATATTTTAATTGAAATAATGGGCCCACGTCACTTTATGTCAAACAAACCAATTGCTCACAGTACTGGCACTCTGTAACTATCACACTTCTGAAGTCTTTTGTGTCATTAGGTACTTGGAACCACATTGACAGAAGGAGGGTCAAAAGTCAGTTGTTCATGTAGAATATCATTTCTAAGGGTTTTTATTACTATTCCACAATATTCTCCATTGTGAACCCTTGAGTCAGAACAGTGCTTCCCAAAGTTTCATATGCAAAAGCATGACCTTGTTAAAATGCCTATTCTGATTCAAGAGGTTTGGGATCTTCCCCAATTGTGCATTTCTAATAAGATCCAAAGTGAGGCCTGGTCTCTGAAATGCTCTTTAAGTAGCACAATTGTTGGGAATACATAGGAGAAAGGTTTGCTCCTCTTCTGTCATAGAAGCTTATTGGTTTGTAATTTCCTGTGGCATCTGGTACAGGGATACAGGGTACCAGAGCATTTGTTTTGGGAATGTCTTTCTGTGTGTTGCCCCTTTCTTTAAAAATTCTAGTCCAGAGCAATGTTTGTTTTAATGGATAATGTAGTTCTCTAAATAAGTTGTTGATAATTCATTTGTTTTCAAATTTTTGAAACGAAGTAATTTGTAGAAAATCTCCCATCAGTCCTCTCTTTTAAAAGCCTGGACAGATTTACTGCCCTTAACTGGGTTGTATTGCCTAAAGCCAACCAGCCTTTGCACAGATGTGGTTGAGAGAGGTTTGTGGCCATTTAGGCTTGAAATCATCGAGTGTGAACAGGACGCTCCTGGGATTGGTCAGAATATGGCCCGGCAATCTTCAGGGAATGACCACTTCATTTTACTTCTAATGAGGCGGCAATGCTAAGCGGCTGTGGATTTTACCCAAGGTGTCGTGTAGGCATTTTATAATGAAGTCTCAGACATATTTTGCATGCTTTTACCCAGCAGCCTAACCATGCTTCAAAGTTTCAATCTTTTGATTGATCTCACTCATCTTGTTTGGGGCGAGGGGATGGGGAAAACTTCTGTAGCTGGTTGGAAGCAGATTCCACAAGAAAGCAATAAACTTCAGGATGGAATAAAAATCTAATTTGTGCACGCTAACTCTTTTTGGTAGTGTTAATTTTTTTTCATTCTATGTGTACACTTCCATGGCCATAACTTCCCTTCTGTCGAACTACTCATTAACGATAGCCCACAGCAGTTCATTTCCTGCCTTTCCCTCCCACGACTTCACTTGATTTGTTTAGCTGACAGGCTTTTGAAGCAAGTCGGCTAAAGCCTGCAAGAATTCCTGGCTTTTTCCCTCCTTCATTCTTGTTATTATTAGGAATATGGACAAGGTGTTAGTATGTGTATTCCATCTGAAAATTGTGCCGGAGTTTTTATCTCCTGGGAAAGAACCAAATTGCTTCATAATAGTCATGGACCCAATTCTGTAACTATTCGTAGACAAAATTCTTGTTAGTGCCAAGGGGAGTTTTGCCCTCATTTAAGATTACAAGATCAAGTGGTAAAGGTATTTATAGCCACCTCACTTTCCCCAAGAAAGTAAGTTAAACTAGATGTGGGAAAATATTACTAATGGTGCTATAGATGCTTTTCTTTTCACTAATACAATTTCTCCTCAGACAAATCAATGAAAAGACACAAAAATTTTTTTAAAATTAATTGCTGACTAGTGTTTTAACTAACAATTACCTTTACATAATAAAATTTGCATTTTACTTGGACAGCACATAAAATACAAAATTACTGCCGGTCCTTTATAGCCAAACATGGAGTGCATAGTCTGCTCATTTGTCCCTCATAAGTGTCATACAAAAGCTAAAAATGTTACCAGGCCCTTTGAAGGTCAGTCACATTCAAACACTACTGTTTCCCCAAAATGGGCTACCATTGACTTGTCAGCACTCTGCTCACTCCATGGTAGTACTTGTGTGTCTTCCCAGCCTCTCCTCTTCCTCTTCTCTCCCCATACTTCACCCCCAGAAATGTGACTGTGGACCAGTGGACTAATCAGAGAACTTCAAGCCGGAACTTGTGCTCTCTTCTAGTTTTACAACTCTCCCTCTGGTGTAAAGTGCTTCACCTTTCTGGTCTTAATTCGCTCATTTATAAATGAGTGGGGTGAATTAGCTATTCTCAGGTTGCTTCTGGATCAAACATCCTATGATGAGTACAGGTTATAAATTTTACATAAATATTTAACTTTACTAGTATCTACCTAGTAGGGGAAGCTGAAAAGAGAAAAGCCAGTAAGTCTATTGTCAATTTCCCATACAACTCAATACACCTGTTTGTGATTTTAAAAATAAATAGTTTTGCAGCAAAAGGAGAGACTTTGGACTCAGGCAGACATTTATGAGATTGCTGGTCCTCTGTAAGGTGACTTTGGGCAAGTTACTTTATCTCAAAATAGAAATTTATAATTGACTCTTCAGTAAAACTGGAATATTAAAATCTATCGTATAGGATTTTTAAGAGGATGAAGTAAGACTTTTCATGTCAGACACATAACAGCCCCCAAATTTGCAGCTATTCTGACTATGTATAAGTGTAGGCAGTTTAGGCATTAGGAAATGAGGATTCTAGTTCCAGTTCTCCCACAACTAACCAAATCATAATTTTTGTTACTTATTAAATGAAGTATTTAACAAAAGGACCCTTAGCTCTCCTTCTAGACTTAATTTTTCACTATTTTGATATGTGTAAAAAACTGCATTGAGGCTTTTTGTCACTTAAAATACAAATATTCCTTTCACAATGGTTTAAGAAATCCCGATTATTTTAAATAGTTCATTATAACAGTTCTTCTTCACCTCTGACTTTGCTAATAAATATTCAACCTTTTTTTGCTCTCTGCATTAGTGGTACTTAGAAATAATGTCAATATTTCAAGGACAAATTGATCCACATTTGAGAACTAGGCATTGAATTTTATAACAAAAGACATTGAAAATATAAGTATTTTATTTTCTAATACCCAAATCATCCCTTTAGTAATTTGACTTATAAAAAACAGAAAGGAAAGAATATACAAGGACCTCAACAAAATAATAATTATTAAACACATAAGCATTTTCCTTGGTTTGGTAAGTACAGTATATTCCTTTTCTACTCAAGATGAGCCTATACTAAAATAGTAAACCGTAAGTGGCACTTTTTTTCTATAAATGCAAACAAACTGCATTATATATTTTCAAGTTCAAACTATTTTACACTTGTAAGTACCTTTGGGGTCAGATCTTCATTTGGTGGATGGATGGCTTCCATAAAATGAGCTCCTGATTGACAACTGGTTACATATTAGATATTGATGTGCTTTGAACAAAACACATCTCTTTAGCAAGTTATCTCTTATACTGTGTTTGTATCCCCCAAATATTGGCAGTCACTTAGAAATATCAATACTGCTATAGCTGGATTCTTCAGGCACATAGGTATCTTGGCTTTAAAAATTTTTGGAAAGTTACAGTTAATTTTGTATTTGAAACCATCAAACTATCAATGGCAGATAAAGGTTCAAATATATTTGCTCGGACAAATTTCTCTTCCAAAAAGGACCTTGTAAAATTTATATTCATTTTAGAGGGAAAAAAAATGCTGCTAAATTTCAATGAATTTTTCAAATTGATATGGATAAGAATGTTGTTGGTGCATCACCTGATCAAAAAGATATAAAATATAAAATGAAATATATTGTGTGATGAACCTATATACATATTCTTGAAGACATCTTGAACCATCATTAAATCATATTACTGCTGATTTTCATTTAAATAAGGGTTGGAAACTGAAATGCCTTCAGGGCCTAAGCAAGTATTATAAATGTAGAAAGAAGTCACAAACTAAACAATTGAGAGGTGTTAGGGCTGCGATTTACAGGAGAGTGTATACTTCATCTAAAACCATTCAAACTATATTAAAAACAAAATGAACATTATGATAACCAAATTAAACACATCTGGGGGTGGGATTCTTCTAAACCAGGGGTGGGCAAACTTTTTGACTCGAGGGCCACAATGATTCTTAAACTGGACCGGAGGGCCAGAACAAAAGCATGGATGGAGTGTTTGTGTGAACTAATATAAATTCAAAGTAAACATCATTACATAAAAGGGTATGGTCTTTTTTTTTTTTTAGTTCAAACGGGCCAGATCCGGCCCGCGGGCCATAGTTTGCCCACGGCTGTTCTAAACTAATAAGGAAGTCTCTTATTTACATAAGAGTCTTGGAGCTGCATTCCTGCTTTAAAAAAATAGATATTGAGAAATTGAGAATGGACTAGGATTAAGTGGAAAATTAATTAAATTCAGGCATTTAGAAGTCATAAAAAGCATTTTTTGTAATCCAAAGAACAGAGCCCAGACACTTCTGGGACAGGGTTATCAATTTCAAGGTCTTTCAACTTCTCTGTAGTTGGGACTTCAATACAAAAAAAAGAAAAAGAAAAGAAGATGGAGGAGGCAGAGCAGAAAGAGAGAGGAGGAAGCGGAAGGAAGAGCAGAATTTTTTTCTCTAGCACATGAATTCATGAGGTTTGTCTGAGACAAATACATCAGATCAAATATCTAACTGCTATCTAATAAATATTACCAGGTATTTAGACAGTCGAAGCATGTGATCAAAATTTTCTCCAATCTGAATAGCCACATCCGATTTATTACTTTATTTTGACTCCAAACAAATTGAATTACTTTCCTATGCATCTGGTTGATCGTTAATCATTCATAAAATGACTGAAAAGAGTTGTCTTCATGGCCTCCAGCCTGACTTCTATGGGGGATGGTCTTATTGGCTGAGGGGCTCTATCCACTGGTATTTTATAGTAGTGGCTCTCAAATGCGAGGTTGTCTTAGCTGTTATTTCCATATTTCGTTGGGTTTTGTATGGCTACATTTTAAATGTGTACAATACTAAAGAATTTCAGTCAACACATTTTGAGACATTTGGTTTTAGATCCTGGCTCTGCCTTTTCCTAGCTGTGTAGCCTTAGGAAAGTTACCTAACCTCCCTGAGTCTCAATATCTTTATCTGTAAAATGGCCTTGAGCATAGTTTTCTCGTGGAGTGATGGCAAGGCTAACTGTACTAACTAATGTGTAAGAAGTACCTAAAATTGGTGTGACATATAGGAAGTGATCACTCAATAAACATGTTCTTTTGCAAACTCAATAAAAATCAATAATCATAGCAAATCAACTTCAAGACTTTCAAAGCAACCTCACTAGTTACTAGGATCAATTCAATTGCTCATTCTGGTCATAAATACAATAAAAATGTAAATCAATGCCTGTGTGGAATCTGAGAATGTATTAGCCAGCCAGGAACAAAGGTAACAGATCTTAATGACATGAAGACCATAGAGCCTATCTGTCTCTGTAGTATGTACAGCAGCTTCTTTAAAAACAACAACAGTAATACTTCCCACATGGAAGCCAAAGGTAAAGTTCTAACCGTGTTTCAGAGAAGCAAGTAACTTCCAGTGAAAACATTTATATTCAGCTGGGATTGCCAACTAACCACAAGATAGCTTCTGGTTACCAGTCATAAAGCAGTGCCTAAAATATGCTTAATGCATTCCAAAGCAATCAGCAAGAGCTTTATTATTTCCATTTCATGATCAGAAGTACCAAAGGACCCTTGCTCCCCAAGTCAAGTGAATAAGTGCTGGCAAATTACCCAAATCTAAATTTAATAAAATTGTAGTAGTCACCTTCCAAGGTGTCATCTCAGAATAATGCTGAGATCAAAACCCTGCTTTGAACTCATCGAGCCAATTGCAGGATGCCAGGTGGCTTGCAGGTTGAAGAGAAACTACTGACATGAGTGTTTATACAATGGGGCCTTGACTTACGAGTGTCCCGACTAACGAGTTTTTTGAGATACCAGCTTTCTCTTAGCCGATTTTTTGCATTGAGTTGATAGAGTAATTTGAGTTAACGAGCTCCTTAGCGAGCTTGGTCTCGGAAGGAATTAAACTCGTAAATCAAGGCCCCACTGTATAGCTTTGCTAGTGAAGGCTAAGCACTTTGCCTTTTAGGAGTCAAGACCCAGACATATCCTTCTTGTCCAAAAACATTGTGTGCCAGACCCTGGACTATAGTTTGTGTTTGTGCATAATTGCCAGCCCACAGAATTCAGTGCCCAATAAACGTTTAAGCCACTGTTCTATGCTATAATTTAAGCAAAGTCTTAAAGAGCAATGCCCTGATGCCAAGGATGAAGTATCAAAAACAATGAACTCAAGAGTCAGAAAAAATTGTCTCTGGCCTCAGCATGCTAATCTGAGGCCAGAGACAATCTGAATAACAGAAATAATGAGAATTGTTTGACCAATAACAAAGGGTAATTTTAAGAATACGATTTTGTAACACATGACATATACTGTAAAACACTCTACAAATCTAGCATTTATTTAACAAATATGTATTACTCACATATTATGTAGCAGGCATATTTCCATGTTCCAGGGACAAATCAGAGAACAACAACAAAAAAGAATGAAATCTATGAAACTCATGTTCTAGCAGGGGAGACAGAAAACAAGCATTAGATGGTTTTTTAAAAAAGTAAATGTCACCATATGTTAAAAGGGATAAGTATAAAGCAAAAAGAAAATAATGGAGCCAGGTAAAGGGACTTAGGAGTATGGAGCTGGGGAGGGAGCTACAGCATATACTAGGGATGTCAGGTTAGGTTTAGTTTCTTCATAACGGTAACACGAGCAAAAACTGGAAGGTGGTGAGGGAGTTAGACTTTCTGATTATCTGTGGGAGAGATCTGCATGTCAAACAAACAGCCCTAAGGTAGGAGCACATAAACTGTGTGTGTGGAGCAGAGTAAGTGAGAAAAAGGTAGTCATAGGTGGAGTTAGAGAGGTAACATGGTCCAGATTCTATAAGGCCCTGTAGGCCTTTGTAAGGGTTTGGCTTAAGTCTGAGTGAAAAAGGAAGTCTTTGCAGGGTTTAAACAGAAAAGTTATGTGCTCTGTTATTTTGGAGAATCTTCTTTTTCCCCCCTGCTACATTAAAAATAGATTGTGGGAGGCCAAGGGTACAAGTGTTCTACTCTACCTCCAATTGGAAGTGTTGAGTAGGCAGTTAACTATGTGAATCTAGAAATCAGAAGAGAAGTCCAGAGATAAATTTGGAAGCTATCAACAGATATGTGGTAATTAAATCCATGAGAAAATAAAATAGAGAAATGGACTGAGCCATGGAAACTCCAATATTTACTTTGTTGGAGATTTGAGGAGGAACTGGCAAAGAAGACAGAAGAAATAGCTTAGTGACATAGGAAAAAAATCAGTAGAATGTGGTGTACTGGAAACCAAATGAAGATAAGTTTTAAGGGGGGGGAGGGGGACAACTCTGTCAAGTAAGATAAGAACCAAATTGACCTTTGGACTGAGCAATGTAATATGCTTGCAACTGGTAAGTAAAAAAGAATGGTTTGAAGGACATGTCCACAACCTCCAGTTCCAGATGCATGAGGACTGAGGAAGAAAACAAATAAAACAAGAACCCAGCTGAGAGGCATTGTAAGGAAAGCAGCCTCCTCAGGGAAAGGCCAGGTTTCCATGAGAGTAAAAAGGTAAAGGGAGTATTCAGAGAAGTTAAGGATTTAGGGGATTTTTTTTGACAGACCATGAATTCCAGAGGACACAGGAGAAGGTTTTCATGAATTGGGGAATGGTAGGAGAGGGAAATAAGTCAGAGGCCGTGTAGAGTCCTGTGAGAATTAAAGGGACAGATCTGAGGGGTGACTGGGATTTTGGGCTTCTTCTGATGACTGATGCAGACAGGGATAATGTAACTAGTCCTGGTAGAGTCAAGTAGAGCATGGTAGCAAAGACGTTAAGTGTGATGTTATGATTAATTAGTATGTTGGGGTATCTAGGCTTCCCTATAGACTTCTATTGGCAGAGGGCATGAGGTCCGGGGAAGCTGTGGATATTCAAAGTCCAAAGACTTGACACTGTGGATGCAGTTCAGATTTCTGAGGAAGCTGGGCTTTACTGTAACTCACGATCCACCCCCCTCCCCGCCTTTTTTTTTTTTTCCACTGAGGAGAGTTAGAAGTCCTAGAGAAGCCACAGGCACTGCCCATGCTTGAGGCTTCTACCTATCTTGAGAGAGGAGAGAAATTAACACAAATATTTTGACTCTCTTTTGTCTCTTGTTGATGTAACTGAAGACTTCTGGGAAAGCCAGGTCTGATTTTCACCATTATGATGGCTACTTAAGGCCTAGAAGAAGTGTGGTTTTAGAACGGTAAAATTAGTTGAAGTCTTTTCACTAAATGAATAGGATAGGAAGGTTTTGAATGGGAGAAGAGAATTGACATTCATGAGTGCCTATTATGTACCAAGTTTACTATACATAAGTGCCATATTTTATTAATCTACTATGTTATGGTTAATTAGAATTAGCCATCTCTGTTTTAAACTAATGACATGCTGGAGCTGCTAACTCTAAAATTTTATGTCAGGTATAATTCCACAATGGAAATTTTGTTGGGATCATCGTCTTCATGTATATTTTCATTCTTGCAATGATATACACTATTGATAGTATGTCTAATTAAAAATATTTTATAGGAATTGTTATACATTTTCATTGACTATTCTAAAGTAGCTATTTTACATGCTGATTTTCAATGTTTGGTCATTGATTGAGTGGTTTATTAATTCAAATTTTTTTCATTCAACAAATACGGGTGTTTACTATGTATAAAGCACCATAAATTCCTTTCATCATGCTTTCCATTAGCAGTCCAACTTGGTTGACTGAATCTCATTTTATTTACATCTTTAATGTAAACTATTTTTACGTGTCAATTCTAAATGATATAAATTCCTTAAATATTGTACAGTCAGAGAAAAAATACCCCTTTTGACATTTAAAAACATCGGGCCTATAATATATTTACTTGAAACATTAAATAGAGTTTATATTTTAATAGTTTACTCTATTTAATTTTTTAATAGGGTCTATTCATTCAACCAATTCACTAACAATTCCAGTGCAATGGTTAAGAGTTTTTGTTCTGGAGTTAGGCAGACCCAATTTAGAATCCTGGCTTCACATATCCCACTTGTGTAAATTTGGGCAAATTTCTGAAACTCTCTAAGCTTTAATGTCTTTATTTATCAGATGTTAATAACAATAATGCCTACTACACAGTATTTCTGCAAGAATAAAAAGAAATAACGAGTGAAAACCATATAGTATAATACCTGGAACATATTAGAGATTCACTAAATGCTACCTAATATTATTACTATTATTATTAATTCAAAACCCTGTGGGCAGTATAAAAGTGAATAAGACTCCGTCCCTAACCCCAAGGAGCTGATAATTCAGCAGAGAAAACTAGACGCATTCATGTATACAAATAGTCATTATATGGCAGGCAGTATAAGTGCCATAAAAAAGGTCTAAATCAAGTACAGGGGAGGAATAAGTCAATTCTTGCCTGAATAACCAGGCAAGATTTTGGTTAAGATTGATTGTTAGCTCACCATTCTTGAATCAAACATTAGCCATAGGTTGAGGGAAAATGAAAGTGAGTCTAGAGATTTGAGGGATGATACTAAACCAGTGGTTCTCAACCTTCCTAATGCCGCGGCCCTTTAATACAGTTCCTCATGTTGTGGTGACCCCCAACCATAAAATTATTTTCGTTGCTACTTCATAACTGTAAGTTTGCTACTGTTATGAATCGTAATGTAAATATCTGATATACTATATGTGTTTTCCGGTGGTCGCGACCCACAGGTTGAGAACCGCTGTAACTAACAGCAGCCAGCTATCAAAGCCAGTCCAGGAAAGAACTGTAGTTTCCAAGGGCAGAACCAGAATCCAGTACTCACTCACGAGGATAAGCAGTTTAAGAACCGAATGGAATGAATTATGGAATCAGAATTACAACCAAAGCCAGGTCAAGAGTGTGTAGAACCAAATAAAGCATCGAGATTAGTTGTGGACTTAAAGAGAAGACTCAGGTGACAGAGTCTATTTCCAGCACTAAATCTCCTTGCATAGATTTATTTTGAAAAGAGCAAGAACACACCTTCACAGCCACACTGTCCCTCATCTTCAAAGGAATGCCACTGTCCAGGTAGAGTTTGGGCAAAGAGAAGTCTGTATAAGGAAGATATCCAAATGAGAACAGTGGTGTGAAAGTGCAGAGGTGGGGAAGCCTGGTGGGAGGTTGGTCATTCTACTTTGTGGAACTATGGGATACTCCGAAGAAAGAAAATCCTCTATATAAAGCAATGATTATTTGGGGCAAAGCAAGATTTTAAAAATCAATTTGCAACTTGCCTTTGCCTTACTGTGTATTTCAGAGTTGCACTCTGTAAAGACTATTTTGTGCCATTCTCTCAGCGGCCCTGCCCATTAGATGCTGTTATTTTTGTCTTGGGCTCATTAAACAAAGTACTGGCAGGGTATAGGCTCCCGCTTCCCTTGAATGTGACTTCATCTATTGTAATCATGTTGTGCGATAATGTAACAGTAAGCTCTCTGTCAGAGCTCTGAGTCCTAAAATAGAGCGGCAGGACCTCACTTACTTAGCCCGAGCACGTCACCATTGTACTGTGGTTCTGGCAGCGCTGGCAAGGAAACCCGGAGGTGGAGCTCAATTCGTTTGTTCTCATCTCAAAGAACTTATAATATAGTAATAGTAGCTAGAAGCACTCCCAAAGGAAGCAGATGCTCATACATAACCTAGACTTTATTTCAAAGACATGAGGCACAAAGACTAGCTGATTAGAAAGAAAAGAGAAAACCCATTTAAGATCAGAGGCCAGTGTGCCTCTTAGTTAAGAGCCCAGGCCCAGGAGTCAGACTAATGTGGAACAGAATTCCAAGTCTGCCACCAAGGACCTCAGGTAAGCCAGTAATCCTCTCAAATCCTTAGTTTCTCAGCTATAAAATGGGGGATTGTAGTGTTTCAAAGGATTATTGCAAAAAAGATATATGATGTAACATATATAAAACACTTAGCTCTTCCTTGGCACACAGTAACCACTCAACAAATTGTTCCAAGAATCCTATATTGGAAAAAAGAATCAATGATAGATCTGCTTTATAAGGCTTTAGTTTTATGCCTTTAATTTATTGCAAATCCAGGTTCATTAAAAACATGAGTTAAGAATTAGTAAGGCTGCCAGAACCTGTTTGGCTCAGTGGATAGAGCGTCGGCCTGTGGACTCAAAGGTCCAGGGTTCGATTCCGGGCAAGGGCATGTACCTCGGTTGCGGGCACATCCCCAGTGGGGGGCATGCAGGAGGCAGCTGATCAATGTTTCTCTCTCATCGATGTTTCTGGCTCTCTATCCCTCTCCCTTCCTCTCTGTAAAAAATCAATAAAATATATTTAAAAAAAAGAATTAGTAAGGCTAACTGTGATGCAGAAAGAGGTTTCCCAAAGATTGGAGGGCCCATCAAACCTCTCTGTGTTCACTCTGTGATGATTTCTGTTCTATTCTTGAACTTTCATGTCCCCATAGCCAGGTGGTACTTTTCCACTGGCAAAGAAGGCCAACAATCCTGGCACTTGAAGTTAAAAGTCATTGTGATGTTGGGTCCCAACCTCCTCAGACCAGGAGGAGAACAGACCTGGCCATCTGAAACCAAGTTCATGACATTATACTCTCTAAGGGACACCTGTCCCATTAAATTAAACATTGCAACAAATATGAAGAGCTAGTGAATTACCTCCCCCTCCTCCACAAAAAAGCCACTGAGTTCTAAAAGAAGAGCATATAGAATATTTTAAATGATCAGAACTGCTTGGGTACTCATTAAAAATGCAGATTTATGACTTCTATCCTCGGTTACTGAATCAGTGTCTGGAGGCATGGTTCACAGAACATATATTTTAAACAAGCATCCCCATGTGATTCTGGTTTAGGTGGCTCTTGCACCCCACTTTGAGGGTCACTGGTTTAAATAAAGCTTAAATGTACCAGGGGAAATCTTGGAGTTCCACATACAAAAAAGCCCAAATGACTAAAATAATTAAGGAAAAAATACAAATGAAAAAGACCAGCCTATTTCAGCTAAAGCAATGTAGATTAGGAAAATGGTGGGTTGTTTAGTATGTCTCAACTGAGTTTTATTATTATTTGGAATGGTGAAAGACAATTAATTAATCAATTTGGCTGCAATATCTTTTTGGACTCTATGGCAGCAGCTTCTTAGATATGTCAATTTTATTCATAAGGAACAATAATATAAGGCAATTTATTTTTCTAGGCCACTCATGCTTTAAGACATCCAATATTTATCAGCTTTTTACAGCGCAAGTAGTAAAAAGCAAATTAAAACAAATAAAAAATAAGGGCTGGGTGATTAGTCAATCTTTATTTTTCCCATGATTAAAAATAAAATTCTAGCCGGGCATAATTTTCTGTAAGCTTTAAGCCTAGGGAATCTGCATCTTCTGGTTCTTTTTCTCTGTTTAATTCACCTCTGTTGCCAGGATGGTATTATTTATTTAATTTTTTTCAAGATTGCCATGTGCTTATTATGAGGATTTCCTTTTAATTGCTTGAATACAATCGTCCGATTTATCCAGAGCACAAGATGGTAGATAACAGTATTCATTATCATCATTTGTGAGTGAAATTTGGACACTGATTTGGATAGAGCACAGGGAGCAATGTTATTTTTCTTTAAAAACAGTGACATTTCTGTGATTTTTTTTTACTTACTTTACTGGGGTTGAGGATTTTATTTTACATGTAATGATAAAATATTGTGATAGATGGCAGTTCTTCTTTCTTAATTGCACTAAAAGCAAAACACTTATTCCTAAGGAATAGTTGTGGCTTATACAAATACAAATCTTTTTTCTTTTCAATATAGAGTAAGCCACTCTCCATTTAAAGGATCAGCTCGTGTACAATCACAGTCCCTGGTAGTCTGCCAAACACAATAGGGCATTAATTAACATGTGCCGGGGGATTCATCAACATGCACAGTGGTAGTGTGCAATTGGAACCTTTCTTTTCCCTCCCCTTTCCTCTCTACGTTGGCAGAATTCATGAGAGGTCTACTCTAGTATGTAAATCAGTTCCTGCTAAACGCCTCGTAATGGAGTTCCTTTATTTTTCAAAGCTGTTGTCAGAGCTACTCACATATCCTAGAGAGACACTTCCTCTGTCTCTTTCTCATGTTTAAAATCCAACCACAGTGAGCAAAAATAGCATATTTGTTTACTTGTCATGCAGACTGCACTGTAAATAAATCATCTGATAAATTATTTTCCCCCAAAAAGACAGAATGAGATTCATTTCCCTTAATGTTGCACCGGTAGAGATGACAGAGTGACTCTCCCTGTTAGCCCAGGGTGACAGTATGCTGGCCTGCTAACTTAGGCACATTTTGAGAGAAGCACATCATACTGTATCTAATTTCTGCCACCTCAATATGAGCAGGTGAGAAAATAAGAAGAGTAAATTTATTGTAATTAGTTCTAAGTTGGGTCTTGGTCTAAGTCTTATTTTGCTAAGCCCTTGCTAACTGACTTCAGTACCTTTTGCATGTTCTTTGGGACCAATGTCTGGATTTAATCTTTCAGACCCGTGTGAACCAGACTTAAGACAATAGAGAATCTGTCCTCTTGAAGTGAGAGTAGATTCAGGGAAATGTCCATATTTCCCACTTCTGGAAAAATACATATACATGTTTCAACTTAGTTTGAGATTTAGATGGTGAAATCTGTGGCTAGCTCTTTTTTAATGAAATAACATATGTAAAGGGTTTAGCAACGTACTTGAAGTAAATGCCTAGTAAATGGCAGTAGAAATTATTCTTGGAGGTGGTGGTAAAGGTATTATTATTATTATTATCATTTATTGTCTTTTATAGCCCAGAAATCACTAGTGTTATAAAAAGCACCATGCAGTTTTCATGTTTTAATCATTTTCAATCTATATCAATAAAATGTTTAGTTTTGGCATGTAGGAGAGATGTGGAATTTGAAGGTTCAGTTTGATACTCTCACCCTTTGATAAATGTGTGCCCTTTAGATGATCTGTGTTGAAGAGAAGCCGTTTACTGATTCAGACGTCTTGGAGTTATGCAGACCTGGTTTCTATGGCAGTCCTACCACTTGTGACCTTGAGCAAATTATTTAACTGCACAGAGGTTCCATTTCTTCTTTTGTAAAATGGGAATAGTAATTGTAAGGATTCAACGAGACAACATGTATCAAACATTTGGCAGCATCCTGGCACACAGAAATGACTCAATAAATGGTAGAGACACACTTTTAAAATACCAAAAACCTCCCTTCTTATGCACTGCAAGACACAAGCAAGCGTTCTTTGATCCTGCTCAGGGGTAAGATTGCTGCCTTTTCTTTAGCAAAGAGCAGGTGCCCCTGACCACTGCTGCTCAGAGAAGCTGAGAAAGCAAGCCACATGGTAAGCATTCTATGTTGTTGCTTCTTGATTTCCCCCCAAGATTTACACTACATCCTCAGTAGTCAATGAGTCAGATAATTTAATGCTTTCATTAAAGAAATAAAAAATTCACTTTTAATAAATAGAAGTTCTGAAATATTAAAATTTAAAACTTAAGTAAAAAATTATCTCTATAAATACACAATTCTCTTAGTGGAGATTTCTAGGAAAATACTTCTGTCTTATGAGCTTTCTTCTATCAAAAATTCAAACATAATTTTAAATTTTTCTCTTTAAAATGATTAAATATTTGGGGCAGTATTCATACTGTAGTTCCTTGAAGAATGAAAAAAATAGTTATAATATTCTATGACTTGTTTTTCATGAGTATATTTTTTGGCAATTAGTACAAATGTGTTGATGTTTCCATGGATCCATTTTTCCCTACAGCCCTATTTATATCATATTTGATTTGTGAGATATTAAATAATTTACATCTTAGATTTACTCTTATTCATAACAAGAAATTACAGTCTGATTTTACCATATTGAATTTAAACAGACTGAAAAATCCAATTGAACTTGGATTTTATGTGGAAAAGAGGTCATCATGCTCCCCATCCTTGGCTACTGTCTGGAGAAAGGGAAAGTACAGTTAATTCCATGGCAAAAAACTTTCAAAGGAAGATGGTTATTCTTTTATGAAAAACCAGAATATATCTTGTGTTCCCCATTTGTTGCTTAATTTTAATGAAATAGAAAACTGCCTGATTCCTTGTGGAGACAGGGCAGACATATATGGGACATATTTAATATCAGAGGATATGTAAATTTGGCAATTTTTCCATTGAGTTCATATAAAGTCTGTCTACATAGATCTTCTGAAATTGCAATTTTAGTGTTAATTGAAGAATTATTTATAAGAACAAAAGAGAAGCTGTTCTCTTCGGGGTTGGGGAAAGCACCCTTTTTGCATCTCAAGGCCTTGGGTTAATGTAGGTAGGAAAGGAGTGGAAGAATGCCAACATCTCAGAACTTGGACTCGTACCTCTCCCACCTCACTCACACAAGGGTACACACACAGCCACACACAATCACGTACTGATGCCGCATTTATAAACCTCAACAGTCGGTCAGAAAATGAAGAACTGGAGTCAGTTAGTGGGATACTTTTGTCTACTCTGACATCCAACAATTTGTCTCATTATTTTCTCTGCCACCAGAGAGGCCAGACCCATAAGCAATTAAACTGACTGAAAATCAAATTACTTGCTTTCTAGTAGAGTCACCTGCTTTGGCAATGGCTTAAGGCTTCCTTTGGCCAATTCAACGGCTTCTCCCTTTTTTGCTCACTCCTCCCCAGAACCCTCCCACCACATTTCCTGCATTCCCTCATGCATCCGTTCCTTTTGGAGTGGGGCTTTCAGCCTCCTCTCCACGGAATGTAAGTTCACATTTCTTATTAACCCATTGCCTCTCTGACACATTTTGGTGGAAGACCTCTTTATAATTCCCATTAAGTATAAATTACTATACAGCTCACAGGGGACAGAAACTAATTTGCAAAATTCTGCAATCCTCTGTGGCCTTTCCTATCAATAGGGTCAATGAGCTCTTGTGCTTGATGAGTAAGTGAGTGAGGGGTGACATAGTGGGAGAGCAAAAGGCACTGTCCTTTCTCTGAATGTATTTAATATTTACCTTATTGATATTGAAATGGGCATAGTTTTGAAACTAAGAGGCCCACCGCAACACTTCCCATGCAAGGGGAGCTCAATAATGATGCAAATATAGCGCACCATGGTAACTCTCAGACACAGTGATGATGGGCTGGAAAATTAAGCTTTAGGGCTACCCAGATCAGAGGCATGTGACACATGTTGGCACAGACGATGTATTTCTCTAAAGGAATTACCTTAACACTTGTGAACTGGAGGAAGAAATGGGAGAAGCAGTTACCGTGTTGTGTTTTGGTTTGTTTGGTTTCTTATCAATAAATATTTTTGAAAGTGTCTGTTGTAATCATCTTTGACACATTTTAGTGAGTAATTTGTTGGTCCCATTCAAAGTTTTAAAATACTTCTGTATAAATCTCTAATGATAAATGCTTTATTGTCATTCTTTGATTAAATGGGCAATATTAAAGAAAATAGAAGCAGCTCTTTGGAGTCTGGTCTCCCATGGACATCCAAGAGCTTTTTATATGTAAGACCATCAGGTTAATGAAAGTTACCCCTGAAATTCCTTAGGTACTGGTGAGAGAATAGGTCATTTAATTTTTATTAAGATGGCATCCCCACATGGAGTACCGGATCTGTGGGAGAAGTAAAGGACACGACGTGAATGAACTGGAGGTTGACACACACAGCGGGTCATGTAAACCTGAAATTAACTTTTCTACTTGTCATCTTCCTAATTAACATTATGTGACCAAACTACCAGGATGGAATATTATTTAAATCTTTTTTATCCCATTGGAAAATTCACTCTGCCCTCATAAAGCACAGTTGATTGGGCCAGAGATGAACTTAAGAATAAACACTTGGCACAAAACAAGTAACAAAATAAGATTCATTTTTGGAAATCACAAGATTTGCAATTTCCAGATGCAAAGGCCAAGGTGTATTGCTGGCTTTATTTAATTTAAAGTCATATTTCACTGTCTGATATTCGTTCCTGATTATTTGTGTTTTGTTACCATAAATGAAAATTATTCTGCAAGATATGCTCCCTCAGAGAGCAAACACTGGATTGGAGGGATCATTAATTTGATCTCATAAAGCAACCAAAGTAATCACTGTAAGAAATTCTACTTGACTCTTTAACAGATGATGCCTATAAAGTAAGTATAAAAATGCATCAAGACCAGCTGGTGTGGGTCAGTGGTTGAGCATTGACCCATGAACCAGGAGGTCACAGTTCAATTCCTAGTCAGGGCATATGCCCAGGTTGCAGACTCAATCCCCAGTAGGGGACATGCAGGAAGCAGCCAATCAATGATTCTCTTTCATCATTGATGTTTCTATCTCTCTCTTCCTCTCACTTCCTCTTTCTGAAATCAATAAAAACATATTTTAAGATGTGGTAAAATGCACAAACATAAAATTTACCATCTTAATCATTTAAAAAAATTCATCAATACCTTTGCACAAGTTCATTAGAACCCCAAATTGGTTGAGAGCATTTGCCTACCAGTCAAGTCAGAGGAGATGGATTCTGAGTTTATCTGAGATTCTGTATGGCCTTTGAGGCCCTATCTAACCTGGCCTTCCATCTCACTCACCTTATCATCTCCCTCCTGCAATCATCTTGGATCCTTCCTGTTTCTCAACACATCAAGCACCCTTTGCTGTCAGGGCCTCTGTACTTGCTCTTTCTTCTACCCAGAAAGCTTCTCCCTGCATTTTCATGGTTCACTCCATCAATGACTTCTCAATTTACTTAGATGTCATTTCATCAAAGATGTCTTCCCCAATCATCATTTGTAAAATAGTGCCCTATCATCCTCTGTCCCCCTTCCACTCCTTGATTTTTCTGATCACATATCACCATCTGACACATTATATATTTGTCTTTTTTTAATGTCTCCTCCCAAACTTCCCACCACTGAAATGTGAGATCCACAAGGGCCAATTTTGTTGCTGCTGTTTCCTCAGCCCCCCAGAACAGTTCCTGGCCCACAGGAGACCTCAATAAGTGTTAGTTCGATGGATGGATGGATGGATGGATGGGTGGATGGATGAATAAATGGCTTCCCCTTTGACATATTTATAACACCAACCATATCATTCTCTGAAACCTACACTTTAGGGAAGCAGTGTAGTTAGTGGCAGGAACTTGACTTTGCAGCCTGAGATATAAGCTTAAGTCATGATTTTATGATTTATGAAACCTGAAACAAGATAAATTATATCTCTGAGTTTTATTCTCCTCACTTGTAACATTGTTATGGCAATACCTTTCTTATTGAGACACTTAAAAATATAAATTAGTATCTACTACACAGTCACTATGAATATGTAGGAACTTAAAATACTGAACCCCTCATGACATAGTAGGCATGGATTCTCTTCTATAACTCATGGAGTTTAAGAATTGTCAGCTTTTTGCTTCTGCACAGCAAAAGAAACCATCAACAAAACTAAGAGAGAGCCCACTGTATGGGAGAACATATTTGGCAATGATACATCTGATAAAGGGTTAATATCCAAAATATAGAAGGAACTCATACAACTTAACAAAAGGAAGACAAAAACTTCAATTAAAAAATGGGCAAAGGACCTAGATAGACACTTCTCCACAGAGGACATACAGATGGCCAAGAGAAATATGAGAAAATGCTCAAAGTCACTAATCATCTGAGAGATGCAAAAATAAAATCGTCAGCTTTTTAATTTTACTTTTTCTAAAGCAGATAAAACTGCTTTAAGCCCACCTTCCTAATTGGATGAAGGGAAAGTCGATATCAGTGATAATTTGGGACGCTCCTACTCCTTAGGTCATGTAAGAATCTTAGGGTCCTGTCCACTGCAGACTTTTCCATGAAGCACCCTCTGTTCTTCAGTCCACTCTGGCCCCTTCATAGGCTCATTGCCTGACACAGCAAGTTCCCTTAAGGACAGGTAGCTCCACTTCTCCAAATTGGAGACTCAGAACATAGTGTCCACTCTCTTCAGGTACTACCATCACTGCTCCCATCTGAGGTTTAGACACCTCTTGTGATGCTGCATGGAACCAAAGCTCTGTTTCTGTCACCTGCAAAACCAACAGGACCCCCCAAAACTCCCCTAACCCCTCTCACTTTTTCAATTGGCTCACTTTGGACTCTCCTAATCCATGAAGGTCTTCTCCCCATTGGAAAGTACAGTCTATCATGTGTAAGAGGCTGGGCTTTTCCAAACCAAAGTACAGGGCAGGGATTGTCTGTGAATTCCTAGAAATTTAATGACTACTGAGTCACAGAAAGACAGGGACTTAACGATTTTCTTAAGGTATGTGAAGAGAAAATATGTCTATCAATAGGTATAGAACACAAATTATTTTATTCATTATCTTGTCAAAATGTAGTACAATCAAGATTCTGGAAAGTGGAGATAATACACTAGGCTGCTCTTTCATCCTAATCATGTTAAACATTCGTAAAGAAAGTTCTCAACCTCAAGAGTTCTTGTATGTTTAAGTATCAGGTGCTTTCCAGGCTTTGCCAGCCAGGGAGTCAAACCAAGGAATAGGAGTCACCAATAATAAAACAGATCGATGATACTGCGGCCTCATTGGAATAACTGCAGGAACTCTTCCCTAAGTTCCTTCTCTCACAGGTTCTACTTTCGGTTACTTCTCTTTAGTGCTGCTTTTGTTTCTTTAGTCAGCTCAGGATTTCAAGTTCCAGGCACAGAGGTATGCCCTCCCATCTTATCTTTCCGTGGGGCTATACGGCGAAGCTATTGCAATGAAGCTGGACAAATGGTGCTGCTACTTCTGATGTTTAATACCAGCATCGAGAGTGGAGAGAGGCTGCCTTTGCCAGTCCCCAAGCCTTGGACGTGAAACTTCTCCTTTCACTAGGAGCTGACATCTTTCTCAAGCTTCTTATTCCTCGTAATTAAACCAGAAAGCCTTGGAAAGTTGCTTCTACCTCTAAAGGGAACTGGTATTTTTCTTGTCTCCCTTATTATTTAGGGACTGGGGCTTCCCCAAGGCAAATCCTTGTCTCCACCCAGCTCATCCCTAAATTCAGACCTTTTCCCCAGAGGATCATGTTTGTTGAATACTTTATTATTTATAAAGGACTTTTGCATACATTATCATCTTTAACTCTCTCAAGAATCATGCATTACAGAGAGTATTGTCTTTATTTTATAAAAGAAGGAAATGGAGTTTAGAGAAGTTAAGTGTTTTACCCCATGTTGGAGCTTCTAAGTGTCAGCTGGATCTCAAGCTCAGGTCATCTGTTTACAAATCCTTCCCCTCTTGTCCCTATACACCTGTAAAATCCTGATTTGTGTTTCACACATTGTCAAACACAGTACAGATGGTCCTCGACTTATGATTTTTCAACTTTATGATGGTGTGAAAGTGATTTGCATTCAGTAGGAACCAAACTTAGAATTTAAATTTTTGTCTTTTCCTGGGTTAGCAATGTGTAGAAGGATAATTTCTCATGATGCTGGGCAGCTCTGGCAAGATGATTCTGCCCAACTATAGGGTAATGTAAGTGTCCTGAGTTTAAGCTATGATATTCTGTAGGTTAGGTGTATTAAATGCATTTTTTACTTACAATATTTCCAACTTAATGATAGGTTTATCAGGATGTAACCCCATCATAATAGCTGTTCATAATAGCTATCCAATAATTATTAACTTTATCACATTTGCATATACCAGACCACATGTTCTGGAAGGACAGGGAGGTATTTTCTTGTACTTGGAGGTGACATGGAAACTCTTATCAGGGAAACCTATACATAATCCAATATTTTCAGAGATCAGGAGGCTATGCAAGTAGCCCACCATCAGTAAGCTGTGATTTTTTTGAAGGAGAAATATACTATAAACCAAGGAGGGGTGGGAAGTGGGAATCTTACAAAAATAATTTGGAGCAAGACATCTACCATTCCTCAAAAGATTGTTCATGGCTGGCATAAGATGTGTTGATAATACATCTACCAAGAGACTATATCTACTGAGAGAAATAGTTCTTCTGGGATAAGAGAGTGAGAAATTCCAGGGGCTTTGAGGTACTGAAAGTCTTGGCATTCTGGACTAGGGACTGCCATCCTCATCAGATGTTTATCTGGAGATTTAGGTACAGGGAGAAATTCCTAGTTGACCTACATTTCTTCAAAGACAAAATAAGTTTAGAATTGAACATAGATGTCTAAATTTAAGACTGTTACATTGAGGCAAGTATAATACACATTATGAAACTGGAAAGTATGAGTCATCCAGTCTTTTTGCTGGTTGCACTACCAGTCAATATATTACCTTCACAGGGATTGCAATTATTTTCTCTTGCTAGATGATAATTTCTAGTTGTAGCAATTTGCAGTAGAAGGAGAAATATCTTTTTGTACAGTGAGGTCAATACTTCAATCATGACAATAACCTAAACTAATGCCATTATTGTCAGGTGTGTGTGTGTGTGTGTCTTTTAAATGTTTTCTTCATTTTGAAATTGAAAAAGACTAATGCAATGTTTTCAAGCTTATATATAAAAATGTTATTATTCCTATTTATAAATGAAAGAACAGCATTTCCTTTTATCCAATTGTCTTATGAAACACAAACTTTCCCACTGTGTCTGCTCTCTCCAAGTAGAAAGTATGAATGTGGAGCCACTCATTCAATTATTTTAGTGTCAATTTTCTTTGTTTTACCTGTCATAAGGGCTAAATATTTAGCAATTGCTTGGATAAAAAAAACCCCACATGACACCCAAATGAGTAGAATGTGTCTGATCTGTCATTCACCCATGTACACTACAAACAATTGATCTGTTAGGCCATCAGAATAGCTCTAACCCACTTTCCAATTCTATTAATCTCATGTACAATAACCTGTTTTGCCTGAAAACCATATTGAGCTGAAATTCTCCATTGCTGCTATTTTTTCTCTCCCATTTCAATGGTCTCATCTTTTTTAAAAATAGTATTTATTTTATTTTTCCATAACTTAGAGTACTATAAAATTTAGAAAGGGATCATTTATTTGTCTTTGCTAATCATTGTTTGAATTTGTAAAATGTAGGTACCTTTTCAGTTAGCTGTAAAAGTGTTAGGGAGAGAATTGGATGACAGTGGGTGGAGTTTACTGAGCATTTCATTTGAATAATATGATGACATTATGTATAGACAAATCAATGTATTTTACTCCTTAATGCTTTTCCAAAGGTCAATATTTAGAGAGAAAGTGTCTGTATTTAAGGTAGGCTTACAAGTTTATTTCTTAAAACTTAAAAATATGATTTTTCATTTATTTTTGTTATAGAATGTGCACAAGATGTTCTTGTTCTGCTTTCAAAGGAATTTAAAATTGTTTCTGAGTCCATGTAACTCAGAAGTAATTCTGAGTAGTTTTATAAAATAACAATATGCAATTTACACTAGAGTGAGAGTCACAAAATCATTATTGTTACTATGGAGTTTCTTAACAATTTAGTTTGGTTCCCAAATGTACATGAATACTTGTATGTGACATAGATTGCCTGTGACTTCTACATTTCTCTGATTTAGTTCTAAAAGAAAAAGGGAGGAAGAGAATTAAGTTCAAGAAAAGCCTTCAGAAGTATAGGTAAAAACAGATAAATTATACATGAGAAGAAACAATATTTTATGAGCTCTACAAATCACAGTTCTGATAGACACTCTTGCTCAAAACTTCCTATTGCATCACAAGCAAACTCCTTAGCAAAGACATCAGTGTAAACAGCGTTGTTCACTCTTGACTCTCATCATTCCCCCTCAAGAAGTTCATGTTATACTCACTCCAGGTGCTCTGTTGTCACACTAAAAATGCTCTGCCTTTGTCCACCCTAATGCTTTTTCTCTCGCCACTTTTCTATCTGGGATGTGTCAGTGCTATCAGACCATTCCTGCCCCTCTTCAATTGCTACCCCAATTGAATGCATCTTTCAAGGCTGTGTTTAAATGGCTTCTCCTTTGGGAATTCTTCCTTAATTCAGCCAGAAGAAATCACTTTGATTTATTCTGACGGAATTTTGTGACTTTCAGTTCTTATTCACCATAGTCTACCATTTATTATGGTTGCTCACTTTACCTTTTTAATTAGATTGTAGAATTCTTAAGGGTAGAGAAGATGCCTTATTCATTTTTATATCTTCCCAGGATCCTTGCACAACACCTTACTTGTAGGAGATCAAATAATATTTATTGCATTCAGCTGAACTGAATTAACACACTCCACAGAGAATACAAGATTAAGTGTTTTAGTGTATTTATTAAATAGGTTTCTGTCTCTACTTTAAGTGAACATGGGATATTTAAAACCACTGGGGAAAATTAGAGGTTTTAAAAATTAATCATGAGCAGAATACTTATCATAATATTCTGGTCAAATGTTGAAGTAGACAGAAAGATGAGATAAACTGGAATCAGCGTTATGTGGTCCTCAAACTATACAGTGGGTATGAGTATAAAAACTTACCAGGTAGATGGCTTTGGGGGCTAATGAGTTCCCAAGTTATTTAAATGGTCTATCATTTAGAAGTGGCATACTTTGAGGTTCCACCTTGACTGAACTTGAGGCTCTTGTCAAAGGGAGCCTTCCAATCTGAAGAGGCACAGTTGTATAACCTTCTTAATAACCACCTAGTGCTTTTCAGTGAACTGTGTTCTTCCACTGGGACAAATGCTTCCTAATATTTTATATATTCCTGGTCAGTGACTTAAAAAAAACACTACCCAATTGCAGTCTGCCATTCAAAAGGAATATTTCTGCAAAGAAAAAGATGTGAAAATGTAGGCATTCAAGTGAAAATTCAATCCTTCACAGTACAGAGCCTCTGCGAAGTCTTTTAAATGACCCTTTTTATCATGGTGCCATGTCTGTACCTTTCTGAATAGTGAGACCTGGTAAGAAAAATAGATGTATGTATACAAGTGGTTGAGTAATGTATTACTCATATGTACTTCGTTCTTTTTGGCAAACTGACCTTATCAAAGGAAAGAAAGCTATACATTGTGACAAGCTGAGCCTTACCAGAAAGTCTGAATTAGAAGTGCAAGTCCCCTGCTATCTGGATTAAAATGTGATCGGACAAAAAAAATCATTTAACCTCTTGAGAGGTGGGGGTGCTGGGGAATAGAGTTCCTTTTAAATCAAGACCAAAGCTTTCTTGTTCTATTTAGATGTAACCATCAGAGATGATTTACATTAAATACAATAACAATAATAAAAAGTTCTCTAAATCCTTGTCAGTTTTTTTTAAATCTTCAAATGAAGTGTTAGATCTTTTTGTCTATACTTTCAGAGAGAACTATTTTTAAAAGGTGATGATCAAACAGTACCACCTTATCCAAGGCAAATGTGGGGCCTTATTTTCTACCTTTGCAGGTAACTTTCAAATGAAAAATGAAACTTTTGCATTAATATTGTATAGCAATTAGAAGGCCTTGGTGGTTGAGAAGACCTTTGGAACATGAAAAGATTCTTTCCACATGCTGACTTAACCCAATTTAGTGCAAATATCAAATTATTTTTAGAATTAGTTAGTGGAAGAATTGTGAACCAAATTCATTCCTTTAAAAATAAACAGACACATCCAAATCAAAATTGCTCATCTGCATATCTTTTTTCATTGGTAATAAAAAAAACCGCTTTTTAAGCAAGTACATAAAAATAGACAAAATATATGGAATGGGTAAAGCCAAGAGAAAAAAATGTCATCTGATATTGCACACAGGCACATAAAACTATTGCTATTCTATTCATATTTTAAAAAGTATGTATGTTGCTGCTGCCCAGTTATTGTGCTTGTGAATTTGCCAGATCTCGACGTATTTGCCCAATTAATTACTCTGCTGTTCAACAGTGATGGGTAATGGTCCCAGAAGCCTGCTTCTCCCCAGATCACCAGTGGAATTCATTCAGGCATAATGTCCTCTCTTCAGAAAATGATCCCAACAAGCTCTATAATTATTTCTTTTTTTCTTTTGAAATAAAGGCACCGATTCAATTATATGTTAAAACAGTTTGTAGGAAAGAAAGGGACGTGAAGCAGGATCTCTCTCTTTACCTCTCTGGGTGGAAAGGTGAAAGGTGAGTTTCCTCCCTACCCCCCTACTCTTTCCAGCAGCAAACTTTAATATCCTAGGTAATAAAGAGCTAATATGCTAATTAGGCCAAACAGCAGAACGACTGTCTGGGCAACCTTCTGGACGACTGTCTGGATGACCTTCCTGACGAAGCTGGGGCTGCCAGGGCTGGGCCCCTTGCACAAATTTTGTGCATCAGGCCTCTAGTTAAAAAATAATTGCTTATCAAAATTGTTCATCACTACCCTTACTTAATCTATTGGTTTTTTTCATTAATACAGATGAAGGTCAGTCCGTCTATGTCCTGTTATACAGGCAATCCCTCCATGCTAGTAAGCAGATGACTAAGCTTATGATGTAGCAGATCAAACAAAGAACCCTAGTGAACAAATGCACACAGTCCCTGTAAACTGAGTTAATTAGCATTGTAATTAACTCACGTGATGACTAAACCAAAATCAGAGTACCTCAAGAATCACTTAGAAAGAATGCAAAGTGTGTCTTCCGCACTTTTATTTCTAATGCTGAGGGGAGCCTGGAGTCACACCCTCCTCCCAGCTCTGTCGCTCCCCACCTTCTGGTGGTGCAAGCTAAGTCTTCTGCCCAGGTCTGGATGTAAAGGATGTGCAGGGCTCACCTGTGCCTGCTGTAGCAATGTCATTAAGATTTTAGTGTAATGCAGGATGCTGCCAGTTAGAGGTCGCTTAGGAAAAAGAGCTTCCTCCTTTAAATATTGAAATGGACAGACACAGCTCTCTTTGTTTTCATGAGTACTGGAAGGGAGACTAGACATTTGGGCTTCCTTTCACATGGACTTATCTGTTTAGTTAAGGATAAATGTTAAGTGTAGTATATTGAATTCCACTCACAGACTTTCACACCAATATCGCTTATAAAATAGAAATCCCTGAATGGGACCTGCAGGCCTACATGGTTCTTTGAAATTTTACATGTATAATGGTTAAGGCATCTTTCTACTTGATATAGGATCCTTACTAATTTTATTCAACTACAAAAAATAGTTCCAAGATTTTATCCATAGCCAAAGAGAGGGAGAGATCATTAATAAAAATCAAAGGGAAAGATGAGCATTGTAGGAAAACAAGTCAATATTTGGAATAGCATAACCCACTCTTTAAATAACTTTGTGTCACCTAAGATTAATACTTTATTATTCAAGTGTTTTTATCCTTTATTTCATCTGATCCTTACAATTACCTTGAGAAAAACAACAACGATGGAAGGTATTTTAATTCCCATTTTACAGAATAGAAAATGGCCTCAGAGATGCTGTGGAAGAGAACATAATTCTCAAACTTCAGTGAGACTTTCATTATGGCAAGCTGACTATGCTTAAAGCTTTTGTTTCTCTTAGGTCAGTGAGACTGGGAAAGTGTTTTTGTTTGCTTGTTTTAATTAGTTTTAGTCTAACTTAAATTTGTTATCTCAAATATGAAACTAAATTGCTTTTAGCTTGTTTTTATATTTAAACCTATATGAACATATAAAATATTATTGTAAAATTATAGATTAATTTTATTATAACATATTTAGTATCATATAAAATCAATACCCCTAAGTCATGGCACATCCATATTTTTCTGCTGATTAGAGTAGGATCTACTGAAGATCGCAGGCACTGCACTTCCTTTTCTAAAGCCAATGTCTATGTATTTGGGGGCAGAATGACATTTGTATTAATAATTGACACACCTTTAAAGGTATATTATGTGATTAACATTCATGATAATATAAAAATTTTGACCTGAGTTAATTGGTCATTTGATCTATTATCTACTCTATTTCTTACTCTATTTGATTCAATGGCAGGTCCATCCTTGTGTTAGATGTAGCCAAAATTGCAGTATTAGATTATTGATACTCAGGACTGATGATGGAAGCTTTGCAAATATTCATGAAATATTATTTGAGATTTCCCAAAGGATCAATCTGACAAATAAAATGGATACATTATTTTTAAATATTTTAAATAACATGTTCACATTTTCTGTGTGATATATGAATACTTTTAATTAAGACACAAATTTAAGGATGGATGCCACAAAATTAAGGATGGATGAGCTTGCTCTGAACATCCTATATAATAAAAGCCTAAAATGCAAATCGACCAAACGGCAGAATGACTGGTGGAACCACCAGTCTCTATGATGCACACCGACCACCAGGGGACAAACGCTCAACGCAGGAGCTGCTGTCAGCCCACAGGCCCCAGGCCAGCCAAGACGGGTGCCAGCGGGGACCCCTGATCGCCCCACTGGTTGCCTCACAGATCAGCCCTGATTGCCGGCCAGGCCTAGGGACCCTTCCCATGCACAAATTTTGTGCACTGAGCCTCTAGTAAAGAAATAATAAAAGATCTAAAGAGAAGCGTTAGGAATGACTACTGGGAATCAGAGAGCTGATCCAAAGAAAATGCATATCCACTGCTTGGACTTTCTTTTCTCCTTTAATGAAAAGAATGTGGGAAAATAAAATTAAAGGTACATTAACTATCATTTAGCCAGTTTAATTATGATATGGAACATAGGAATCAGTGGGCAGAAGGGTAATTAGTGGTAAGAGAAGGTAAGACTGATAAAATAGACTCCTCATATAGCCTTCTTCCCAGTCTTCAGTCTTAATTAGTTTTAGAAATAGAGGAGGGAAGATTATAGTATAGATTTCTTTTTAATTTTCAAACTAAAAAAAATAATTTTGAGCAATTTTTATGACCTGATTTTGAAATTTAAATGGAAAAGACACGTCATGAATTTTCAAAACAGGAGAGAAAAGCATAATCTGGAAGTGTGGGGTACATTATGATATCCCATGCTTACTATTTGAGCATGAAAATAGCATTTGACAGATCAGTTAAGTGAAGTAAGATATTTTAGGAGAAAAAAAAAGGATAATAAGCAATACAATTATTATCAATCAAGATGCAAAAATATGTCAATACTCTTTTGGGCAAACTAAAATTGCAAAACAGTTTACAAACTAATAAGTGAATAGTAGAAATATAAAATATGCAATAGGACCTATTATATTCACTTTATCAATATGCTGTGTTTATTATTGCATTTCTTCATAGTAGTGCCTTCATCCTCTGCCTTTTCTTTCACCCACTACATCTGTAATCCAAGAGGGGGTTTTCAAGTAGCCATAACCCCATGAAACTGCATGCAAATTTTTTATGTAAGTGTATTTGTATACTTGTGAAAGGATGATCTATAAATTTTGTTAGATACCATAAAAAGCCCATGCCCCCCAATGACTTAGATTCAGCATCCAATAGCTAATTAATAACAACTTCCCAATGATATTTTTATCTTTAAAATTTCTCTATCTAGATCTTCAGTGCTTCATATCCTGACTATACCTACCAGATGCCTTCTTTCCCACCTATCTTCTTTCCCTAATGCATCCTCTATAGCAAATACCATCAAATAGATCTTATCAAAGCATCATCTGTATCATGTCTCAAATCATTTTTTTAAAAAAAACCCTAATGGCTTTCACTTTACTTATAGAGTTTAGACTTCTCATTTGGGCATTCAAATCTATCTAATACTGGGTTCTCTACTGCTTCTACTGAGAAGCTGACATTTATGGAGTAGCACTAACGTGCCAGGAACTGTGCTAAGTGCTTCGCATAAATGGACTCATATAATCTTTCAGGTGGCTCTATAACACTGTTCCTGTTCTAATCATAACCTTGCAGGTGCTTTATTGAGGCTTAAGAGATGAAGTCATCAATCCAAGTTTGCACAGTTAGTAAGTGACAGATCCAGAATTCAAACACAGGCAGCTTAGCCCTGCACAAGTCTTTAGCCACAAAGTTCCCACCTACCTACCTAATTTACTACTTGCCATTGTGAACCTTCCTGTCTAGACAGCTGGGGATCCTTACTGTCAACCCAACAGAGCACATTTCTAACTTCAGGCCTTTTTCATATTCTATCTTCCCCATTCTCCAAGGTTAAGCTCAAGTCTCTTCTCTCCTATAATACATTCACTAAGTTCTTCTTGCCTTGGATGACATTCATTGCCCACTTCCTTTGTGTTGGTCATACACTGTTTTGCATTATGACCTTTCTCCAATTGGACAGTATGCCACTGGTGGGTAGGGCTTTGATCTTACATTTTGTTTTAGCTTCTTCAGCACACTAACCATGCCTTTCATCAAGTTTGCATTTAAAAAATACCCATTGAAGGGATAAATTAACCTGAATTTCTAGAGAGTGTCATGTTTTAAAAGTTATATTATAATTAGTACTCTAACATTCTGTTATGTCATGATCAAAGCTCCTGTATAGGGTGTCAGGTGGCCTATCAGCTATTACTACCATGCTGAAACTGGCTTTCTATGTTTTCTCAGTTTGCCTGGGATAGATCTGATAGGCATAGAAAGAAACTACCCTAGGTAAGTGTCCCTGTGTGTTTTTAAAAGTATTCATTTTCACCTAAGAAATTTTTTTGTTATGAATGGTAAAACTTATATTACCATTTTTTTTAAAATGAGTGCAGTATTACTGGGTTAGCTAGCTCTCAAGAAAAGGTTCTACTTAGAGAAGAATCTAAAGATCCAGAGTCAGAATTTCTGCTCAAGGAGGTCAAGAAAATCCAAGGATTCATATTACTAGGCAGTTCTTGGGAACAGTAAGATCCTTCAGTTCCTTTCATCCTTGGGGATACACAGAGCAGTACAAATCTCTAGTACTTGGGCCAAAGTCAGCTTGCCCATCAGCATCTCTCAGGCTGGGCCCTTCCTCCCCAGCAGACACTCCAGCACCAACTGACAGTAAGACAACGGGAAGAGAGAGCATGACCCATATGCTTGAGGAATCAGTTCTCTCATCCAGGCAGAACTATCTACCTTAAAACCCTTTATGTTTTTTTCTCTTATAGACACAGAACACTCAGATCTAATGAAAACACGTATTACCCATTGTATTGTTCAACCTTCAGAAAAATGTGATATGGAAGACATTCTGTATAACAAATCATGTTACAGCCAATCTGAGTAATTATATTAGGTACATGCCTATGTGTGAATTTATAATAGAATGCCTTTACTACTTAAAAAACCCTGAAATTTCGGAAAGTAACTCACTCCAAGAAGCATCTAATCAATCAGTGGATAATACCCAGGTTTTAGATGCATCACTATAAATGAGTCCGCTTGCCTTTTAGTGGTTTAAAATCAGAGCTCAGACTAAATAAAAAATCACTTAAATGCTTACAGATGGAAAGCAGATAATGGCTGACAGAAGCAGGCATGGTGGAAACCTCTCTAAGAAGTACTGAGGACCCGGATAAGTTGGAGAACGTGTGCCCTGTCTAAAGAGAACAGCTAATGTTCAGTCCCAAGGGATTTTTCCCTGCAAGAAAGAGGACTCCATGTTACAAAACCTCCCAGATATTCATGAGAAGCAAAGTTTTTAAAATATGTGAAATGCCCTGGTTTTTTAATTTAAGAAAAAAAAAATTTTTTTTCCAAAAACTGAGCAGGCTAAACAAAGCACATATTGAGGAGATCTGGCCCAGAAGTGACCAATTTGTTGCCATGTATTGAACGATCCATTCCTGCTTATTTGACCCATGCAATGTACAGATATATGTGCAGCTATTTAACATACACTGTTTCAAAAGCCCTTCAAAATTAGAGATATTCAGTTATAATCAGTGTGGCTGAATGAAAAACAACTCTTCTTAGATACTTTATGAAAAATGTTTGGCAGATGGAGGAATAGTATTAGTTATAAAGTATTATAATTTTAACAAAACTTTTTATACTGGTCTTCCTAATGTGCTCCATAAACTATAGCTACAATTATGTAAAAATTTCCAAGTGGATATAAAACTGTACCCAAAAGAAAAGTTACTCAATTCTTACTATCCTAGAAAATGTTTAACAAATAATATTCTATAAGGATTAGTCTTGGCCTCATCTTATTTAACAACTAGTAGCCCATCGTGCGATATCGCGTGCAGTAGGCCGCCCGCTGCTTCCACAGGAGCCGTGTGGCTTCCGCGGAGCCCGGAGGGACCCACACTGATTCTGCGGGAGGTGGGAGGGAGCCACACTGCTTCTGCGGGAGGCAGGCCCACCGTCTCCTCTCCGGGCCTGCGCTTGGCTGCAGAGGCTGCGGGCCAGCCCCCCTGTCCCTGTCCATGTCTGCTCCGGCTCTAGGGAGCCAGCCGGAGCCGGGGTGCGGTGGACCCCCAGTCTCTGTCTCTGTCTCCGCTCTGGGCCTGACCTGTGCGCACAACCTCCTCCTGTCCGGTCGTGACCTGTTATGGCATCCCGGCCTAATTTGCATATTTCCTCTTTATATACATAGATATCTTCCTACTATACATGACAGAATTGAGTGTTATTCTTTTATTCTGACTAGGGAATTGACTTGATGATCTGCCATTCATCTGGTTCAATTTTTTGTTTTTCTTAATTTTTTTTTTTCTATCTGGCTCAGTTTTAACTCTTGAACATGGTACCTCTTCTTTGGAGTATTCCAGTGAGTACACTGGATAGATATCATAGAAATGTATGAATTGAAAATTGCTTCCACTTTAAAGGCTTCAAATGTGATTTAATATATCGAGTACATATATGAAATGGAATAACAAGGTTATTATACTAACTGGTTTGGTAGAAATTAATGCTGAGCAGTGCCAAGACAGAAAGGAATCCAATCAAGTGTGATCAACCACCACAAACTCCCTGGAGGTAAGTGTCATTATTGAACTTTGAAGAAAGTGGAAAGCCAGGCAAGGCAGAGATTAACAAGCCAGTCTAGGTCTACTGTGTGTATGTTTAAAGTGGTAAGACAAATGAATGATCAAGTGGAGGAATTTCTAGGCAAATGAGATAAATGACAGCAGAATTTTATAAGATTCCCTTATAAAATTCACAAGCACTCTGGTAATGAATCAATTTCTAAATTGCTATTGTAATGAAAGGAGGACATCTTTCTTGTTAGGAATTTAGGCCCTAAATTTGTAAGCAGAAATATACTATTTAAATTTCTTACCTTTAGTACTTAATTCACATGTTAGCCAGTTCAGAATCTTAGCTACAAAATATAATCAGATATTTGTGACAGCTGAAATTACTGTGCTTTTGATACAAAGAAAAAAAGGCAATTTCCCCTAGGATTCTTGTGGAAAATTAATCTGCTAATTTCTAAACCTCGCTGTGATTTAGAATGCCTTGTTGAGTCTTGAACACATGCATTGTTTTAAATACAGCAGATGCTTCTGTGTGGGGCCTGGCTTTCCACCCTCTGCTTCACTTATGAGGCAGATAGAATGGGGTAGTGCTGCAGCGTAGCTGTGAAGCCCAAAAGAGTAATAACAGCCCAGAACAAAGTGAAAGAAGGCTCCACTATCCAGAATGTCATCTCTAAGTGCAGCAGTAGGTGGAGAAGACCTGAGCAAGGACATTCATTAGGAAACTTCTATACAGCAAATATAGTCCTACACATGGAAGGGAGACAGGACCCCCTTGATTTGTGTTTATGAGATTGCAAATCATTATTCCAGAAAATATAGACTCTCAGGTATATAATATAAACGCCAAAGTAAATTAATTTTATTAATTCCATTAAAAGAATCTGAAAAAAAAAGTGAAAAATTCAGACATCTGTATCAATCTAAATCTGAATTTACCTGGAAACATACATATCAGGTAAATTCATACTAAGATAAAAATAGGCAAAAAGAAAAAGATGCAAAATGTGATGCTTGCATAGAATTGTTTTCTTTGAAATTCAATCTTAAAACTTAAAGAATGAGCCAATTATTTTATCCTTGGAGAGATCAGGGTTAAATTATGAAGATCTTAATATTTGTGGAAAATATTTTTAAACATAATTTAAATTCTACTTTTCTCTAGTATTTTAGATGGAGCTTCTTTATTTATTTCACATCATCCAAAAAAAAATACAAAAAAGAAAAAGAAAATTACCTATGTAAGCTTGGTAAGATTAAAACATATACATTTTAATTCATTGTATATAGTTAATTTTTGTTTGTTTTTAAAATATTTGTGGATTTCTTGTTTTTCAGTAATGTTGAATATCAAATTATCTTTTAAGATAAGCCACCTTGAGCAGCCTATGGACTAAAAAGTGATCAACTATACATATTTTAAAGCACCATTTTTCCTATTATAAAGCTACAAACATCTTCGCTGATTACAATTAAACACAGTGTAAAAAATTATCACTCTAATTATAGATCCTTGTTCTCATCAAAATTCAGGACTGTCCTCAGAAAGCAACGTGTGTGATGCCCATATGCCTTCTTCTCTGAAATAAACCTCCCTGAGATTTTTTCCACTTTTAAGAAACACTGAATATATATAGCTGTACTGAATTTATCTTTATCAAAAAAGGAAGTCTATTTTATCTCTTTATGTGATTCTACTTAGAAGAAATGTAGAAAAGCACTATTATGCTACCCAACAGAAAAGTTCTAGCTTTCCAAAGTTTCTTTCTTTTTTTGAATGCTGCTTTAAGAGACATGACTCTCACAGTTCCCAACATTATTGACATTGAAAAGGATAACAAAGCTGCTGAGTTTGTAATATATATACATTAAATTAGAACAGATATTATGTTAAAAATTGAACCAATATTTCTCAGATTTTATAAGTCACTACTTTTTACATATGGAAATGAAATTGAAGTACATATGTAATAATTACTAGAAAATGTAAAAACTGCATAAAAATTTTAAATTACCAGTTCAGGTAAAGAATTATATAAGAAAATATCTTTAAAAAACTAAGCAGTTTCACAATAAAAAATATATATCATATACATACTTATATGTAAATATTTCTTATTTAGAATCTACTAGTGCAATTTAAGAAAAAAATGGGGGAACATATCAGTATTTTGTGTGACATGAATTTTTCCCTATAGTTGTTGAAATTCTATAAATGAGGAGGAAGGTGAAAACTCAGAGATGAACTTATATTAAGCAAATTTATACTGAAATTTGCTTAAAAAGTATACTAAGTAGAGAAATTAAAGAACATTCTGTTTGGTTCAGCACTTAAAAAGAGCATCCTCACTTTAAGATAGCTGTCATTGTCTAATTAAATGGTGAACACAAATATTCAAAAAGAATACAACTAAGGCAAATACATCATATCAATCAGACTAATGTTAAATTCATATTTTATGAATTTCTGTTTGTTCATAATTGAATCTGTGAAAGTGAATTTTTAATATATATACCCCAAAGAATGGAAATAACCAATAAAATTATTTTCCCACTGCAAGATTACTTAAAATGTATGAAAAGTTTTCACACCTCTTCATTAACTTTTAAATTTATTTATAAATCCTTTAAAGTATATATAGTTTATGAAAAATATTTATCAGCCATTGACCATCATGTGTATAAATAAAGTTAAAACTTATAGTTATTATTAATCTCCAGCCATAATAAAAATGTATTATTTCTTATGCCGTGAGGTCTCCATACTTTCTACATATATAATGCTACAGTTTTATTTTTTTTGTTTTTTACCAACAGACCCCCTTTTTTGGTGACTTAAAAATTTAATTCTTGATCCATGACAAAAATTAAGCAGTTGGTTGTTATACGAAGTTAGAAATCTGCCTTTTTGCATCACCAAGAGACATCTATACCTCATCACTGCAAACATTATAAATCTAATCTTTTCATATTATCTAAGGAGGCAAGTCTGTATTTCCAGAGTAGAATGGTTTATATTTGTGGGTATAATAAATAAAATATTAACATGTGTGAATCAATGGTATCAAAAGGGAGAATTTCCATGCCTATGAAGTAAATCTCAAATAGGAAAGATAAAAAAAAAAAGTGTGATTTTGGTTAAGTGCACTTGATAGCAGTTGAAGATTGACTTGTTCAAAACAAGTTCAAGCACACACACCTTGTATACATCTAAGTAGTGTGAATAAGGCCATTTTAATGGCATTTTACAAAAATAACAATGGAAGTATTTCTGAGAGTGACAAAAATAGCTGAACGTGTAAACAATACAAGTTTGCAATTCGGTGATTCCAATGCTGCTTGCAGGGTAGCACGTCCGAGGGGTGGTGATGGAAGAGTGTTAGAGAACATACCTATTTCAGGTGTTTCCAAGGAGGTGGTTCCTTGGCTTTATCACCTCTCAATCTTTCAACATTAGAGTGCTGAAGGCGACATTTTATTGGAAAAGCAAACCAGGCAGATACAAGCAAACACAGCTTCAAGTCCGTGCGTAACTGAAAGTCAAAACAGGAATTTTAAAGAGAAGTAGGGGAGAAACAATGGATTGGAAAGGAAAGGACAGGAAACGGAAGGGAAGGGAACGAAAGAGAAGGGAAAAGGAAGAGGGAAAAGGAAAAGGACCCTAATTTTGGACTATCTCCACCCAAACCAAAATGGCACCAACATTTTAAAGCCAGGTTACTTAAACTTCTGGGATATTTTAACCTAAAAATTTTACATTTTTTCCCAGGAAAATAACTCCTGTTGCCTGAATTCTCTGAATCATTATATGACAATTCCTCTTGCCCTGTAGACACGAAATAGGAGCAGGAAGGTTGAGATCAGAGGGTCTTTGGGAGCCTTCTCATAAAGCCACTAGATGGCATGAAAGCACTGCACTGGGCCTGCTTGGCCCCCTGGTAGCTTGCAATGTCCTCAAGGCGTTGATTCCCGAGCTGAGAGAGCTCAGTGTTTAGTCAAGGAAGATGCATTTTCTTTCAGAGAAATCTTTCTGTGTCGCATGACACTTTGCAGGACACGAAGGGAGTTTTCCGCCCTCCCCACAAACACATTCAGAAAATGTCGAATTAAATTTGGAAGGGTAAAAATCGTGTCAGTGTTTACTGGGGCTTCCTGAGAACTTTACCTTTGGGCTCTGGAGGGGATAGTCTGCTATTTGTTATGCAGCTTCCTTAATAGGTAGTTAGAGGGGAGAAGTCCCTTCAGCAGGAAGCCTGTGCTCAAACAACTGGAGGGAAAGTTTGCATATTTGCAGTCATCTCTCTCTTTTCCCTGATTTTTTTTTTCATCAAAAATTCTCTTTGTCTTTCTTCATCTGATACTGAGGGGTCCCTCATTAAGGACCGAATTTAAAACTGAAATAGAAAAGCTGACTTTAAAACTGCTGTCAGAATGTTGGTTGTCCTCTACTAATATTATTTACCAGCAAAGCAAAAGGAAATGTCTTTGTACTTGCTTTTCAAATGCAATGCTTTTGCTTCATTTAATGTTTCTGCCTGATCCATAGGCACCTTCTAATCTACCCTTCAAGACATATACTTTTATATTGGGTGTATTTCCAACTTCCCAGTATATGAATAAGGCATACACCTCCCTGTGCCTCCACAACAGGAACAATTACCATATTCCTCCAGATATTATCACTATCTCACTTCACAAAATGTCCATTGTAAAAGCTGTTTTGATCTTTTGGTTAAGTGCCTTAATTTAAAATAATAGCAAAAAGGTAAAATTAGGCCTCTGTGCTCAGCAGTGCATGAATGACAAATCTGTTGTAGTTTGAGGTATACTTTAAAAGATTCCTTTTAAAGCCTCTTATAGCAAATTTGCATAGGATCAAAAATTACATTACACATTGGCAAACTAAATGGCATAATTTATTTCATGTGTTACTGATATGGCTATGTTTATACATATAATGGGGTTTTACAGTTTTGTTATATCACACCAGTTCAAAAATCTGAGTTCTAAAAGTTTGTATTGGGTTTTTGTCTTGTTTTTACCTTTGAGCCGCCCTTGAAAAGGTTTTTTTCTTTGTATAGTGCCTCAGAGAAAGATTATCACTTTTCAAGTATTTTTTTAGCCCCAACCTTAATGAATGTATGAAAAACAGATTTTATAAGGACATACAATTAAAACATAAAATAGCTATAAAATAGATGAAGAGATAGATATAGATAAACATAAGATATCTTGAAATAGGAACCTTTTGTGTGTAAAACTGACTTGCTTTCTTTAGACATTCTGTGTAATTCACAATTGGTCAAAGGGGTATAATACAAACTAATAGTTTAATACTTTTAAAGTGAGTAATTTTATATAAAGATCTAAAATGATTTCTAGAAGTATGATTTCAACTGATTATGAATAGCCACTAATATTGTTTGTGGAATCTAACTATTTAACACCAGTGCCCATAAAGTCAGTTTATGCTTGAAAATCTACCTGGGAGTATATATCTGTGCTATAGAGACTTCCTGTTCAGTTCTGTTTGATCACTTGATGAAAACTAATGACTGCAGTTAATTATTTCAATAAAAACCTTAAACATTTTTTTTTGTAAATTTAGATTCCTATATGAATAAATTACTAAACTATTTTCATAAAATGTAAGACAAAGACACGTGGTAGAGGGATGGAAGCAACTGACTAATGTTTTGTTTGTTTTTTATATTTATATATTCAAAAAGTTTGATAAAACCTGCAATATAATTTTATGCAAAAACAACCTGGGAGAAAAAGAACTTTGTAAATGCTTTTGTAGTTGCACTAGGTTAAGCAGGGAAGCACACATTCAAACTATATTTGGAATCATACCAAGCAAACTTCATCGTATTTGAAATGATTAGTAATGCATACTGTTCTCATGTGTCAATTGATGTTCTGTAATATTATTATCTGCAAAATACAAAAGAAAATATATTGATCAGAATCTCACAAAAAATAAGATGGTTTTTTGTTTGTTTGGGAGGATTTTTTTAGAGAGCTTTTTTTCTTTTAATAAGCCAACCAATAAATTGAATACCAAAAAATTTAACAGTTGAATATTAAAATAATGTAATATCATATTTATTCTGTGCCAATGAATAGCACATATTAATAGCAGAGTAATGATAACATAGAAATAAGCTCCTAAGCTTCTCTTACCTAGTGATTTTGTATTTCATGCTTATGGTCAAGATTCTACACAATCACTATACATCTTTAAGAAAAACTAAATAGAGACCCACTAATAATTTGGAAACTGTTAGTAAGATATACTTCTTGGGGGAAAAAAACATAAAATTACCCTTTTGTGGTTTGGAGTACCATAAATTTGAATTATAATTTTTAAATAAAAAACTGAAATTGAAACAAATTATGAAAATAAAATTTAAAGAAGGCCATAGAAAACACTGGCACACCTTTAGAAGACTAAAGATCATGTCTTTAATATGCAAAATATAGATGAAATGATTAAAAAGTAACTATTGATTTGGGAAAAGAATACTATTATTTTTGGCTATTTCATTTACTTTTTTCACAGAAACTTAAGTGATTAAGTCAGCTATCCTAAAAATCAAAGCAGCTACTTTATCAATATATTAATTCTAATTTCCCAAGTGTTTTCACAAAGTTGTCTTCCCACAATGCACTGCCCTACGCATTTAATGTATGGCCAAGGTTGAGTGGTCCACCACGCCCGAAGTGAGAGCCAAAATCTCAGTCTTCCTCAGCAATCTCTTCAGCCTCAGAACTTTTAGTTTTTCATCAATCTTCAACTACCAAGGACTACATTTCCACTTCTGCTGAGTACTATAATAAAGCAAAATAAAGCAAAAAAAGGTAAAATAAAACAGAATTACAAACATTTGAATATAAATTAATTTGGATGACTATGATTATATCAAGAATAGTATGTCATTTTGCTCCTCTGAATTGCTGCCTGAGTGAATTATTTACAAAATAGGTAACATTCTTCTGAAGTGAACTGGTAAGAAGGAAGGGGTGGGGAGGAAAAGAAAGAGGAGGAAGGCGGAGGAGGAAAGGAAAGAAAAAAAGGTTCAGATGAATTGGAATCTAGGAATCTGAGCTGGAAATACAATAGAAGGGACCGTCATTCTTTCAAAGGCTAGCTTGGGTTAATAGTATACAACTTTATAAAACTCTTCTCTCTGCCTCTATCTCTCATTCTTTCACACACAAGGACACATGTGCCCACATACACTTACACAGGCTTCTACACCAAACTGAAATAAAGGGAGGTATATGTTGCTAATCCTTATGCACAACCATTTGCCCCTGGCATTGGCAATGGCAACAAAAAGCTGACCGCTCTTCCAAAGTTATTTTCTACATCACAGTTCATTAAAATGCCCCTGACAAGAGGATCATGTGAAATAGAAAGGTATCTTGTTCCTGAAGGAGAATGCAAGTGACCAGAACCAAAACAAGCCATTGTCCCAGTTTGACTAAACACCAAATATATGAATGTGAAGTTGTGCTAAATGGGCCCAGATGAGATGCAAGTACAGTCTGCAAGCATAGAAACCAGCACTAGAAAGTATAGAATAAGAATAATTAACCTGACAGAATATTTGAAGTAATTAGATTTTGAAGCCACCAAGCTTTTTTTCAATTTTACTCATCAGTCTTCCAGATTTTCATTGTTTATTGAATGATCACATGATAGACCAAGTATATAACCCATTAATATATTGTTACAGATCACTTTTACCATTTTTCAGAAACAGAGTAAGACATGAAAACACTTGCTAACAACTTCATCAAGAATCCAACGGCTTATGTAGAATTAGAATTCAAGACATTAAAAACCTCAATACCCACTTTAATCCTTTAACCACTAGGCATCACTCTTTTTCAAAATTGTTGGTAGAAACATTACCCTTTTTGTACAACTGTAGATGCCCTATTGATCTGTATCACATACCATTTAACACTGGATGATTTGGCTAGGAAAAGCAATGTTCACTGTTCCATAGCAAATCAGACAACAATACTCAGATTGGCTATAGAACCAGAAAAATAGCACAGGAGATGGAGAAACAAACAACCACAAAGAACAAACCTCCACTGCATGTTTTTCACAGCTATTTTTTACTCTGCAAGAGAGCAAAGTAGTAGAGTGCAACTGTATTAAAAGTAAGATTATTTCTGCCTACTGCAGATGCGGATCCTGCCAATGGGAACCTAATAAACCAACAGCTGAAGGCCGTATTATTGCCCTCTCCTCCTCCCCTAGCTCATTTAGAAAATGACATGTTTTTCTTCACAATGTTTTCCCCTCCTCTCTCTTTAGTGGCAGTAATGCTGAATGCTCTTGACATAATTCTTCGTTCACCCCTGACAGTCATTTTTTTGAATACTATGCCAGTAATAAAACACCTGACCTTGAGTCTTTCAAATGGCCATTGGCTTGGGTTACCCCAATTAGCTCGGCTCATCTGGAAGTATCCGGAGGAGTCAGGTGTCTCACTCTTTGCTAAACTCAGCATTATGAGAGAATGCATTTATTTTTCTTTTTCTAGTGGATTTCTTTATTCTTGTATAATCTAAACATAGCAAGTTAACGGGTTTTAAAAATAATCTATGAATACTGTATGTAGAATTCTGGTACCAAATATTTCCACCTTGGAAGTCATATAGGACAACATTTCAAGTTCCCTGAGAGTTGATTTTCAATATTTAAAGATAACTGAAAGAATTATGTATACAACCACTAATGAATAATTTTATTTCTATATAAAGTAGCTACATGTCTGCATGGCTTAATGACATTAATATGCACTTGTGTGTAGAGCACATATCTGTGGATATCGGTGTGTCTGGATCGATATATTTTTGGGGCACAGATCTCCCAAATCAATAGCTCTTTATTAAAAACTCCTTAGAAAGAGAAAAAAATGCATATCACTTCCAGAGTTAAAAGTGTGTTTATCACATGTTTGTGTATTTATTAAATGTAAGATTTTTGCCTAAAGAATAAAGTTGAGAGTTGGGGCTTCTCAGAGAACTTTGGCAAAATAATATGGGCATTTTCAACATAAATGAGATGTAAGAAAAATAAAAGAGAATACTTATGTTAAAGGAAGGGACCTTTTATTTTTAAATCCCTATGAACTAAAATGCAACTTTGTGTATCTGAGCTAGCAATCACTTTGCTCCCTTCATAGGGTTTTTAATATTTATCAATGGGCATGGGACTTAACGACAATAATATTTTATTCACCAATCTTTTAGAATTTGTTTGTGCTATACAGTTTTATCACTGGACACATTTTTTATTCTTTCTTAAGAAGGGTAAACCATAATATTTCTTGATAGACAACACTTGAAATAGAATATGAAGTCCACACAACAGAAGGTGGACAAATAATGCAGAATGAAAAGAATATATGTGTCTTCCAAAAACGACAAGCTTTCTTCTGACATCCAAGTAACTCAGTAAGTAGGGAAAGAGAAATTGAATTTAGCTGATGCAAATGAAATTAAAGCTAAATTGGTTGTCATATCAAACTGATGTTAACTATGTAAATGTTTTCTGTTTATAAAACTACAGTTTAGAGTGTATAATGCTGCAAAAAGTGAGAATATTTTCATGTCCGTATAAAATAAAAAATTAAAAGACAGATTGTGGAATTGTTGAAAAATTTTGCCACTTACCCATGTACTCTTTAAGGGACCATGAGCCATGCAAACCTTGGACCTAGAGTATTGAGATAAACATACACACATCAGTACACATGCATGCTTTTCTGGCAGGCCGTATCCCATTACATCATTGCTTCAAATGCATTCATTCTCTTCAATATTGTTGGCTGTTTCAGGTTAACTACCAAAATCATTTGCCTGAGAAGCGAGATTTAATTGTCTTACAACTACCTCTGTGATTATACTATTGGGTAGAATAAGAGACTTTTATTCTAGCATTTCTCATTCATTTTGTCATTTCATTCTCTTTGAAAGAGACCAAATGGGTCCCAGCAGGTGAAAGCAAAGAAACCTGAAAGGCCCCCTTTGATGAATGACAATACCACAACTGCCCTCCCTTCCCCCATTTTTGGAGATTATAAAACCTTATTAAATCATGCCCTGTTAGATATTGATTGAGAGAGAGCTAAACTAAAACCAACAATAGCAGCATGGATCAGAGAACACTGCTTTCATCAATGGGCACTAAACACAGCTAAGCTTTCCAATCCTTTTTTGGGGGGGAGGGGAAGAGGGAGTGAAGGGGGCTTTTTTTAAAAAAAACTATTTACTTTTGTTTAAACCATTATCTCAGAAAGTCATACAATTATAGGGGCTTTGTCAGTCAAGAATAGATGGTAGTTGCCTAGCACTTCATCTTTTTGAATGTAGCAGTGTATTACACAAACAATATTACACTTGGTTAAGATTCAAGATTATTATTATGATTATTTGGGGGGGGGTTACAATTCTGGGTAATTATCATAATTATTCTTGACTCTGGGACCCCTTTGATGACAAGGCTGCTTTAAAGTAAACCACTTGGACATAACAACCCAAGATATTTGAAAAGAGGCTGCTGCCAGCATCAGAGTGGAAAATTCACCCATGTTTTAAGGCTATCGTGATCATCAGGCTGTGTGAGTTCCTGGGCTGCCTTTTCTGCCATCTGTGAGCACCCCTGCAACAGCCCCTTTATGACAATCACCTCAGATAACTTGAAGATGTCTGCTTTAGAAGAGTCTTCCATAATAAGACTCTGTGCTAATTAACTGTCAGCTTTTTTTTTTTTAATCAGCAGAGTATATTTCAGAAAGTAAAGATAGTCCACCAAAAATTCCTAAAGAATTAAGCTTATGTGCTAGAATACAACAGCTTCTTCTTGGGCCTTACTCTGAGTAAATCTGTTTGCTTTCAATACTTCTTATGTGATAAAGATTTTAATTTTTCTTGCCAGTTGACTACAGGTAATAACATTTGCTCCTCCCCCTAGATTCAATAACTACCAAAAAAGAGAAGAAAAAAAAGAAAAGCAAAGGGAAAAAAAGGGAAAGATTGGAGAGAGGGAGAAAGGGAGGGAGGAAAGAAGGAAGAAGAAGGAAGGAAGGAAGGAAGGAAGGAAGGAAGGAAGGAAGGAAGGAAGGAAGGAAGGAAGGAAGGAAGGAAGGGAGGGAAAATAATGCCGGTGTAAAGCAATTTTTAGTTACATGATTTTTTAAAAAAGCGTCAGTTAATGTTGCTATTGAAAACAATGATAGTTAAAAGGGCCAGATACCACAAGTATTAGTTTGATATCAAAGATAAGTTCCAGTTCAAAATAAATAATCATTTGTAGAAGCAGCATTATATGCCATGAAAATAAAATTTTAAAAATCCCTAGCAACTAAAATTGTCTTAAAGAGACAATGGAAATCAAGGCTTGCACAAAAATAGAAACAAAAATTTAAATATTGAATTTATCTTGGTGACTTATTTTCTACTTGATGGATAAACACAGCAGTAACCACTTGAAAATAAAGCATTAATAATATTTCTTTAAAAAAAATAAATGCATGAAATGCAGTGGTTATTATTTTGTTGTTAAAACACACCTCAGAATCATGAATCTCCAAAATATACACAGGAAATAAATTTTTTAAGTCAGATAAAGGAAACATAGAAAATGAGAACAGTATGAAATCACTTTTTTGTTTTTAGGCAAACTTTTATTGTATAACATTTTTACACAATTTTCTAAAATTTTAGTTGAATTATAAATTTTATTTTATTATTGAATGATAAATAATGTACTCAACACTTTATGTTACTGCTAATCAATATTTTCCATTTTTGGAGTTTCCTGGATTTGTTAGCTTCAACTTTGAAATTAGGCATTACATTCTTTTAACATTTTTAAACATTTGGCATCAAATATTATAATTTGTAAGTTTTATTTTTCTAATTTTATTCCCATACCTCCCTAATGCTATCCTCTAAATAAAAATTTAAAGTTTTAAGTGCCTGGTACTTTAAAGTGAACATATCTAAGTATTAGTTTAGAACATTTTGAACATAACAGTTAACAAATAAAAAAGTTGCCAAGCTATGTATGAGATATTCTTTTTTTAAAGCATGAACATGCGCATACATTCCTATAAATGCTGCAAGCCAGTTTCAAAACTTTAAATTTTCATATGCTTCCTAATATAGATAATTAAATGACAAAATCTGTTGCTAATTTTATTTTTATTATATTTGAATTTTTTTCAAGTGAATGTTACTTGTTAATTTTATACTGATTAGTTTGGTCCTTTGATGATTTGTGTTTCCTAAAAGAAACTCGAGTATTACTATATAATAAATTTTTAGTGCAGTCCTCAATTGGCAATTTTAGATTGCCCTCTATCTTAGGGAAGTAGCTAGAACATAAAATAACTAAGTTTCAATAATAGTAATTTTTAAAGTAAACATTCTTTTTCATTTTTTAAAAATGCTGTTATTTTAACTATTCTTTAAGCTGTCTGGAAAATTATATTGAAACAATTATATTTAATAATAAATTAATGTAGTAAAAAATTATCAACATTTTATTTAGTACATTCCCATATGTGAGAATAAATAATAATACTTCAGGTTTGTCAAATAGTCTAATTGTTATGTATTTCCTAAATTATTTCTCTTCAATCACATTAAAAAATTGCAAACAAGTTAGAAATTATTTTGGTTTCAATACTAAAACATAATGGTTTCAATTTCTATCAATTTCCTTAAAATTAAAAATTAATTCTGTTTTATCTTTTAATTATGTGTTTTTTGTGGTTAAATTACTTATACAATCTTTTAGTAAGTTCATTGTCTAGAATTTCTAATGCTTACATCTTCATAAACACTGTGTCCACATTGTTCGTTTTTTAGCAATTGTCACAATACTGTAAAATGATTTTAAGCAATTTATATTGAAACTATAGTAAAAAAGAAAAATTAGGCACATATTCTGTCTAATATTTTCAAATTGATAAGAAAACAAAAAGCAGCCTGTTTTATAGAATTTAACTGTTTATGCATGATCTCGTATACTTTTCTGTTTCTTAAATGGCCATTTATGGAAGTGTTAAAGAAAAATAGATTTTCTCATATATCTTCTAAAAACCCTCCTAAAAGCAATCTGCAGGATTATATTGATGTATTTCCAAAACATTATTTCATTTTACATTAAAAAATATTACCTCAAACAGTTTTATGCATCTGACATAAAAACAAATATTGAATAAATTTTTCAAATTGAATAACCATACTATTACCTAAATGCTATTAGCATTTAGTTCACAAAATAGTTTGTTAGATTAAATATGCTTTATTTTTTCTAGTGATAGGTGTGATACTCATTTTATTAATTAGGGTAGAGGGCAGAGCTAATTTTTATTTAAGTTGAAACAATATTGTTTTTAAGAGAAATGTTAATTCAATGAAATAGGTATTGAATTTTTTAGATTGAATTGGTAACAATTTAACCATCTCTTTCCAGACACATCTGATAATGTTTATTTGTGGTAGATTCAGTAGAATGAACTTTGCTAACATGTTTCAGTTGTTATTTCTGAAGTTGGTAAGTACCCAATAAAGTGCTTTCTACACATGAGGATTCTTCTCTTTCAGAATCTTATATTTTCTCTACATTTGATGTTTGATAGATTTAAGAAAATTTAATTTCCCCTAAGAAGGAGATTTTACAGGATTTTTCACAAAGAACTTACTAAAATTGTAAGATGGCTTGAGTTTATTCCTAGAGCTTTCATGTGAAGATATTTGGATAGACTCAGCTATAGTTCCTTAAGATTCATTGGGGTGAAAATAAACTATCAGTATTTTATCAGAATATCCAAGAGATAATTGTATAAAGAAGTTAAAGACATTCTTTTGACCTGATAGGCCTTCTAATTCACGCTCAGCACATATTTACAAAATACATGCATTAATTTCTCATTCAGCATAGGGAAATTAAAAACATTACTATTAAGACAAGTCTGAAAAGCCAATCTCCTTCTTAGAGGAAAAATTTGAAAAACAAAGTCAAATCTCCTTGCTGCCAGTCTAAATGTTAAAGTCCCAGGTCCCCTTGGGGGATTTTATAGAAAAGTTAGCAACACTCTTCTTGTGTCTCTTCTTACAAAAATGACCACCATGAAGTTATGAGACATTTGGATGATCTTTCTAACAGAATCTGCACGCAGGTCCCACTGCAGCCAGTGTCCTTCCTCCTCCCCATTGCGCAAACCATTTATCAAACTCTTCTTTTGGAGTTGCCTTCAAATTGACATAATTTTTAGAAAAATATTCTTACTTTATAGTCATTCTTTATTTTAAAACCCAAACCAGAGATATCTACTGGTATGTTTGCCACCCTTAGCTCCTTATGTTTCTCAAGGTCAATCTTCCCTTATTGAACAAGATTTCCCATTACAAAAATGTTCAAAAGAGTGGGCAGTGGCATCTGAAGGCAATTATTAAAAGAGGATATCCAATATTGGGTTAAGCAATGGTAGCATCACTGAATGAGTAGTTAATACCTAGCAAGATGACCACTTTGAAGCATTTGATTTTGGTGAATGTTCAATTTTATTAAGGAAAATAATCAGTCACATTGCCCTGCAGTCATATCTCACATATCTGCCTGTCTCTCCTTTATAAGTTCTGTCTTTTGCAGCTCTGCATGAAGCATGACTTGAAAACTTACACTCCATAGTCAGAGTCCCTTTGGATATATGCCTTATGAGTGAGAAGACTTCTTTGTTTTTATGCACAACAGGTAAAATTTAAAACACATAGATACCCAGATAGTAATGAATCAACACACATGTGAATTTAATTGTTAATTTAGGTAAGTTTAAATTTTAAAAACTAATGGGTCCACAGATTTTGAATACATTCATATGAACATTTAGTTTATGTATCAATATATACATACCCAAATTTAAAATTTTGTTTCTAAAGTATAAGCACCAGTGCTTAAATGTTTTCAAAAGGTTTGAAAAAAAATCACCAATAGTTTTACTAACAGCTGTGCCACATATATATTCTCTTTAGGAACTGAATATTTTTTGTCACATTATGTGCCAAATTTTGACTATCTGACTTTGTTTTACAATTTCTCTATTGTCAATACAGACCATATAGTTATAATATACAAGTTTCCCTTCTGAAAATTGTTCCTGTTTGTGAGTGCAACTTACCACAATGAAGTAACTATGTGATGCACATGGTATATGAGAATTCCTAGTCATGCCTACCAATGCAGATGGACTGTAGAATCTTTGGCTGTGCATAACTTGGTATATCTTACCATAATGAACTAACGATTTCTGTAGAAAAGGTAAAAGTGAATTCAGGTTTCTCTATCTTTTAGAGTGTTAACCGTGATGTAACTCCTTAAGTTTCAGAAGCGTCTACCCCCTTAGAAGATGCCAAAAGGAAAATCATAATCGTCATGACCACGAAACCCTGTATTAAATGCATGGTGGGAACTCCATCATATGATTGAGGAATGTGTTGTCTTTTATGTGGCCAATTCATTGTTTTTTTATATACTGTATTATATTATTAAGAGTTTTTAAGATTGGCTTCAAATGTTCATTCAATCACTGATTTTCTCTGTTAGAGAAACCATTTTTTACTTTATTTGTGCTGCTCTGAAATTACTCCTAGATATTACCAACTAATTAGTACCCAGTATTTTATTTGTATGTTATACCATGGTTTAAACCTTAGAAATTAGTCCTTGCAAGCCTTGTTTCTGAAACCATAAGAGGTTTTTTTGTGAGCTCCTCCTCCAATTTTAACTGGGGAAAAAAAACACACAAAAATACATGCCAACCTCTTGGGTCACTTTATATCTCTTTTGACTTGGATAAGAATATAATGCTGGATCTTTGTAACAGCTCAGTACAAAAAAATCATAAAACTCCATTTCAGATTACTGCAATGTATAGGTTTCTGTGATACATTCAGTTTAGAAAAAGAAAGCTGGATTACTTGGAGAAAATATTTAACATCAAATACGATAGGTCTGGATAACTGCTTTCTTAAAATACTGAAATAGGCACACTGTCTCTAAGGCAAATTTGAGAATAAAGAGTGGGAATTTGGAGACATATTTTCCTTAGGATTTTGGATTTACTGTGGGGGCAGTCATCTTGAAGCTCACAGATGTCACCTTACCCCATCCTAACTGGTACCTTCTGCTGAAGGTATAAAAAACAATTCCCTATGCTTCTGATAGGTCTGGTCTTTCTGCCTCCCCACTTCTGGCTTCCTTTACTTTTCCTTCTTATTTATTTGTTTGTTTGTTTTTACAATAGTTTAGCAACTGCTAAGCATCAGCCTGTTGAAGTATAGCAGTTGTATTCTGGTATTGGGTTGGTTCTTAGAGCCATGGGCTGGACTATCTTCCTGATCTTGTGGCCCCAAAGTTTTTATTTCTAGTACAGTAAGAAATTTTAAGCTCCAACATCTAACATCTGAGATTAGCTTCTACATGGACGGGACCTCAATGTTGCTTTCTTCATGGGTATTAGATTTAAAATTTCTGGGGGGCAGAGATCCTTTTATTTGCTTTTGCTCTTAAATACCCCTTCTGACTAATAAAATTTGGTTGTTTACAAGTTTTAGGGAACTTTGTTGGAGGCCTTTTCTGGCATTAATACTTCCTCTGAAGTGAAACTTATATGGTCTATGAGGGAATCCAATGAAAGATACCGATTGGACACAAGACAGCTGACAGTCAGCTGGTGAAAACCTTTCCTTTCTCACCATCAGTGTGCTTGTGATGTGCTTTTCCTCAGACTTCCAGACTTCCAGAGACAGTCATTTGCTTTGGCCTGTTACTTACTTGTCTAGTTTAGGATGTCAGTTGTACCAGGACTGGATTTAAGAAGCTTTAGTCTGCCAGGCTATTGTGTCTCAGTGGTTGAGTGTTGACCTATGAGCCAGGAGGTTACATTTTGATTCCTGATTAGGGCACATGCCTGGGTTTTGGGCTTGATCCCCAGTGTGGGGTGCGCAGGAGGCAGCTGATCAATGATTCTCTCTCATCATTGAAGTTTTTCTCTCTCTCTCTCCCTCTCCCTTCCTCTCTAAAATCAATTAAAAAATATTTTTAAAAAAGAAAGAAGTTTTAGTCTACCTATCTGGAAAGTCACCTCACCCTACCTGCGCTGATTGTCTACCAGTACTGGCTTCTGCCTCATTTCTTCTGTCTGGGCAACTATCTTTATCGTTGCCTATAGCATGTCTTTGTGTGTGCATGTGTGGTAGCTGTTTGTTTGTTTCTTCTAGAACAAGACCCTTCTTGCTCTTATTAATACCCCTTGAGGCTACAGTCAGTCTTCAAACAATCATGGGACTTACCTCTAGCAAATGGACTGTATATATTTACAGTATCAATGCCAAGATACAGAATCCTCTGGCACACTGCTACTGTCTGCCTTTTGAGACCCTGCTCACCTTTTGGATGGAGACCCCACCTGGGGCTCTTCTCATTAATAGAGACTCATTGCCACTGAACAGCACATTTCCTGGGTCTGTGCCACATCCTCCAGACAAGGTGGCTTCCAAGTTTGTGTTGAGCCAGTCAATGCCCACCCATGGCTACCCTGGTCCAGGTAAGAGCTAAACTTAAGAGTTTAGTGAACTTAGTATTAGAAAATTATTTTAAAATACCTTAGAAAATTTAGATCCCACCTCCACCCCAATTTAGAAAGAGGCAGAGGAATAGCAAGAACCACTAAAAGTCAACTGGCTTTCTTAAAATAATAATCCCAGTATATACATGTAGATTTGAAAATTATTTCATATTTTGACTTTGTGTTTAACCATGTTAAAACATGTTCTGAACAACACAAATGATGAATTTTTGTCTCTTTATGCCTCCATGCCTGAATATATAAAATGGTTATTTAAAAAGCAGATGTTATTTTTAAAAAGTGAGGCACAAAACACTTTTTTATATGCCAATCATTGATCATGTTACCAATAATAACAAATCACCTGGACATTTGAGAGCAATTTACATCAAACTGGTGCTTTTCTGGAGAAATATTTGCCATCCACATAATTTATGACAATATTTCCAGTTAATCTAGTTTCTACCTGGAATATGTAGTAACAATAAAAAAGTTGCTTATGAAAGCCCACTTTCTAGACAGTATATACTAACTCCTATGGAAATGATCAGGAGAGGGAGAACTTTTCTCTACTTATAACTGCTTACAACAGAAATGATGTTCATTACTATCTATTTAGAAATAAAATCTATTTCTACAGTTCTGTGATTCTTATTTCTTCATGTTATATAATAAATGCTTCCCATTCTAACACTTCTTTTTATATCTTATGTTTTTCAAATTAAGTTTGCATTTTACCCAATCTGGACCTTAGCAAGAAATGGAACAATATTTAATCACAGGCTTAAAAGCAATTTTATACGATATATAGGAAGCTATTACACAAAATACAATATGCTAAGCTATTAATGACTCAAACAATAATTTATAATTAGTTACTAGTAGCAGTCATAACTACCACCTGAAACTAAGTTTTCATCCATCACTCTTTATCCTGGACAAATTCAGAACATGTTTTATAAGTGAGTTCTTCATGATTATTTTCCAAGAGGGGGAACTAACAATAGCATTTGTTTTGTGACCAACAGAGTCATGCTTACATAATTACATCTCTGCAAACAGTTTTAAGTAGACGATCTTCGGTGTAGAAAAGAGACCTGCCAGTGTCTAGCTGCTTTGGTTCCCAGCTCATTTATTTTTATTGATTTTACATTTTGGCCAGTTAATGTGTTTGGTTTATAACGTTGTTGTTGTTGTTGTTGTTGTTGTTGTTTTAATTTAAGAGGATGCCTGTACCCATTGTAACTTCTCTGGCACTCACATTCTGAATGACAACTGGTGGCGGGGGTGGGAGGGGGGGTGGGGGGGGTCACAGCAACTCAGTAATTCCAACAATTGCCATGATGTGCTGAGCTTTTCTTATAGTTTCAAGCCAGTCCACCCTTTGAGAGAAAGAGAGAAAGAGAGAGAGAGAGAGAGAACACCAGAATTTCTTTTTCTTGAATTTCTAATATACCAAAATAGGAAGTTAAGAACAAAAAGGATTCCAAGTTCACTTGTGATTTAAGAAAAGAAAATAGTTTCCACAGGAAAATCACATACTATTTTTTTTTTATGTTTCTGCATTACATGTTAGGAATGCAAAAAGAGGCTAGGTTTTTTTTCAAAGAGGCAAATAAGAGAGTGAAGGGATACGGCCAGTTTCTATTCTCTAGTCCCTTATAGAAAAACAGACTGTGGTTTTGCAAATGATGACATATTTATATCTTATTCTCAGTGACAATGACAGCCACACTTTTAGTTTTTGTATTTAATTTCTGTATTTCTGTCCAAAAATATTTCTTAAAAATCAGTTGGTTGCTAAATAAATCTTAGAATAATTTACTAGTTTGTTGGGAATGTTGTGGAGTATAGTTTTAAAGTTTGGGTATTTGAATTCATTTTAGAAAAATTTTGGAAAATACAGTTATCAAATGCAGCTATTTAATCAGTTGTTTTAAAGGGTTAATTGTATACAGAAAAAAATGTCTTCTTTATATTTTCTACCAGCCATTAACATAGCTGCCATGCTGTGATTTTCTCCTTCTTGACTGTCTTTAAATAGATGTACCAAAAGAAGTGTTACGTGAGTCAGTTGAAAGCCTTCTTGCTTGTTCCATAATTAAATAATGCCATTCTTAAAGAAAAATATCCATTTTAGGAATTTGCTCTTAAGAAAAAAAACACCCTTTCTTTTGAACAAAATACAGTCAATGCATAAAATGGCAGTTTGAGACTTTGATGTAAGGATGATTGTCTCAATTTCCCTTTTAATTCTCTTAGTGTAAAACTAGCTTTTTCATTGACTTCAAAATCCTGAATAAAACATAACTCATTTTATTTTCCTAATCTGTAAGTAAAGATAATACTTATCATATACACTATTTTGAGGAACAATATGTAAATGGTATTAAATTATTTTAATTAAAGTGAAGCAGCTCTCTTGAAATAAGGATATTCAATATCAATTGTTTTAGACTCCAAATCAGGTTGTTGTCTTAGCTTTCAATTATTTGGTCTGTTTTTTATAAAAAGGAAGAATTCATGATGATTTGGTGGATGCAAAGCACAAATTATTTAGCTATCTAAGGTAATGTACGTATCTGGATAGTATTAAACTTTTAGGTGACTTGAATATACACATTCTATGTGTATATCAAAAGTTTATTTAAAAATAAATATTTTCACGGCCCCGGTGAGGTCGAGACGGCCCCGGTGAGGTTGAAACGGCCCTGGTGAGGTCGGGACAACCCGGTGAGGTTGAAACGGCCCCGGTGAGGTAGGGACGGCCCTGGTGAGGTTGAAATAGCCCCGGTGAGGCCGAGACGGCCCTGGTGAGGTTGGGACTGCTCCAGTGAGGTTGGGACAGATTATGGGGACCAGTATAGAATGATGAACAGGGGTAGATGCAGAGGCAGAGCAACATTGAACAGACTGTCAAACTACAGTGGGAAGCCTGGGGAGGGTTTGGGGGGGGGGATTAAGAGATCAACCGAAGGACTTATATGCATGCATATAAGAATAACCAATGGACACAAGACACTGGGGGGTAGGGGCCGGGGGAATTTCAAGGGGGGGGAAAAGGAGACATATGTAATACTCTTTGTAATACTTCAAGAAATAAAAATTATTAAAAAAAATAATAATAAATAAATAAATAAATATTTTCAACTATTTTTAAGAGAGACAAAACACTAGAGAAAAGTAGCAGAGGGCAATATTTTAATAGGAAAAGTCAGGCAAACCTCATTCATGTGGCATTTGTAGATTTGTCCCGATATTTCCTGTCCTATATTCAAACCTGTCTTTTTTAAATTAAATATTTGGGTGTAACATTGGTTAATAAAGTTTTGTAGGTTTCAAGTGTACAATTCTATGATACGTCATTTGTGTTTTGCATTGTGCATTCATCTCCCAAAGTCAAATCTCTTTCTGTCACCATATATTTATACCTTTTACTGCCCACCCCCCTACACACCTCTCTCTCTGGTAACCACCATAATGTTGCCTGTGTATATGATTTTTTGTTTGTTTGTTTATTTGTTATTTTCAGTTTTATATCCCACATATGAGTGAAATCATATAGTTCTTGACTTTTTCTGTCTTATTTTCTGACTTATTTTACTTGGCAAGATAGTCTCAAGATCCATCCACATTGTTAGAAATGTCAGTATTTCCCCTTTTCTTATGACTGAGTAATATTCCATTGTGTGTGTGTGTGTGTGTGTGTGTGTGTATCATATATCTTTTTTATCCAATCATCAAACCCTTCTTTTCATACCCTCCTTTACCTAGCCTATCCTGACCTGCCTCTCTTAGATTACATGCAGGAGTGTTTGTGTTGATCCCTTTACCAATGAGTGAAGAATTATGATGGGATAGAAAAAGAGCTATAATAATTCACATAGTTAAAAAAAATCAGACTTCATCTCCTTCTCACCAACCCTGATTGTGTCATCTAAATACACAAACACCTCCTCACTCCCACTCCCCCATCTAGTCTCCATTTCTTGACTCTTCTGGGGAGTTACAAGAATACTAGGGAGGGCATTTTAAAAGAGAAAGGGAGTTGAAGTAGAGCAAAGAATTAAGGCAAAAGATGAGAGAGGTCTCTTGAGTAGTTTTCACACACTGGAAGTGTGGGGAGTAGAATTAGGACAACCAAAAGAATTAGAAGATGGCTACACTGTAGCTACATAAATCATCAGGGCTTAGAGTCAGAAGGCATGGTTTCTAATTCTGCATTTACCACTCTTGCTCAGTGGCCCTGAGCTAATTATTTAACCTCATTTGTAAAATAGGGACAGTAACAATCCCACCTCAGAGACCTGTGAGGATTAAATGAGATAATGTGTATAAAGCACCCAAAAGAACACAATCAGTAAATACTATTCTTATTATTGTACCTGTACTCTTCAAGCATTGCACTGACCACAAAATGATAGATCTAAAGTTATTATTTATCTCAAGAGCCTAAATGACCAGACGAGAGCCTGACTCCAGAAGTAAAAGCCCATTTTTGTCATGTTTTAATCGTGACACCATCTTAAAAGGCTTCAATGAACCAAGCCAGGCACTGCTAGAGACAAGGTAAGTCTTTCACACTAAGGTAACAGTGCTACTCATTGGTTGACAAGGATTATTATCCACACACCCAGGCTCTCAGGAAATTGATGACTTTCTTAGAGAAAGGGGCTTTAGCTTTTAACAAATGTCCAGTGATGTTCAGAATGTTAATGAGTATGCCTGCCATCTTAAGTAAATGTATAATAATAAAAAGGTAATATGCTAATTAGACTGGATGTCTTCTGGATGTCTTCTGGACGTCCTTCTTGATGAACCCGGGGCCAGAGGGAAGCCAGCCTGGGTCCCGGGTGCCTGCCGGCTGCCGAAAGAGGAAAGCCTGGGTCCTGAGTGCCAGAGGGAAGCTGGTGCCAGCAGCCGGGGGAAGGAAGGCCTACTCTTGTACAAATTTTCATGCATTGGGCCTCTAGTATGTTAATAAATATGCCTGCCAGGTTCCCACATTGATTCTGGAAACCCTAGCTTTCTGTTAGGCAGGTGATCTGCGTGGTCTGAATAGGACAGATCTTAGAATATTTATATTTCCTTCAAGCAACCCTTTACATCCGAAGACTTGATATGGTTCTCCTGCCCTTAGGTTTTATTGATGGATTAGCATCTTCAGGAATAGAAAGGCTTTTTATAAGTTCCCTTGATGAAAGAGTTTTGGCCACTGTATTATGGGTACTTGCCTAAAATAGGTCTATGGGCCCCTCAGGCAAAGTCCAAATACTTCAACTGTGAAAACCTTATGGCCAATCTGTCTTGCCAGTCCCACCATAGGTACAAAAATATATAAGGCAGACTCTCCAAATGTATGACTTAACCAATTTAAGAAATTGGTAGTATAATTTAATCTATAATTATTTGGGATTCAGAGAAGGGTTTCCCCATTTGTCACCTGTGTTTTGACCCATAACAACTGTTATCAACAGTTTTCCAAATACTTCATCCTAAAGTAAGAGCCAGTCATGTATAAATTTAAATATTTTTGAATTATTTGCAAATAGCACCTCAAAAGTCCTATTTTGTAAGTTATTTGGTATGCAAGAATTCCTAGAATATTTGGTACAATCTCTTCAAGGCCATTTTTTCTCTAAAAATAAAGATATTCATTTTTAAAAAAAAATGACAGTAAATTAAACTCCCACATGGCTCAAATTGAATCAAGCACTATAACCCAAAGATTTAAATAAATTCTGACTTTGACAAAATTTATTTTTACCATTATCAGTAACCACCATGTGTATTACAATACTGAAGTCAGTGCTGGGACTAGTTAAAACATTTCCTCAAATAAGTTTTTGTTATAACTCACATGTTTTTTCTGATAGCAAGTATTAAAGGCATTAATTAAAAAGTATTTCCATGCTTTACAATGAGATATAAGCTATTAATATTACATATTTGTGTGGATAGTTCCTATAATAATATATATACATAAAGGCACTGCTTTAGATATATATAATGTTAAAATACAAGATAATTTTGTTAAATAAGAGAAATGAGTAATATTTGGGATATAGTAAAGCATGTGACATGTGGAAAGTATTTCTTGAGCTCCCATTTATGTATAAAACTAGAGGCCCGGTGCACAAAATTCATGCATGGGTAGAGTCCCTATGTCTGGCCGGTGATCAGGGCCGATCAGGTTCCCCGCCTCCCAGCCTCCTCCTTCCCTCGCTCCCTCAGCACCCCGCTGCCACCGCTGGTTGCCCACCATGGTCTGTCACTGGAGCTGAGAGCTGGCTTTAGCTCTGCGGCTCGGCTCCAGCTCTGAGACCTCGGCTGCTGAAAGCAGGTATCTGGGCTTTGTTTAGCTTCTATAATTGAAACACTGTTGCAACTCCAGCTCTGAGGCCCAGCTGGCTGAAAGCAGGTTTCTGGGGATTGTTTAGCTTCTATAATTGCAACAGAGTTGCTTAGAGTGCAGCTCAGAGCTGGGTGGCGGCAGGCAGGGAACCTTGGCTTCCTCCATCACTGGAGCAAACAAGCCTCCTGTTCGCTTCAGCTGCCTGGCTGCCAGCCGCCATCTTGGTTGGCAGTTAATTTGCATATCACCCTGATTAGCCAATGGGAAGCATGTCCGGGGTATGGTTAATTACCATGTTTGTGTATTATTAGATAGGATAGATATATGCACTGAGAACTAGAGTTAGACTATATCAAACTCAGTTGTATTCACTACCTACAGGACCACAATATCATCCCTGTTTTCAATTTGGCTTCACTGACCTGAACTCAGAGACACTGACTGCAACTAGGGCATTCTTTTTTTGTCACTGAGTGAGTAGTTTGTGGGATCTGCACTTCATAACCAGGTAAATAACGAAATTTGGATTCTTTATAAAATAGAAAATTTCAGTGAATTTTCTTCTTCACTTTTGGTTATTAATAGTGCCAGACACAATAATAACTATACTATACTTTCACATTATTTTCTCCTACAAGTCTTCAGTCCCTACCGTTTAGTCTATTCTGTCAGCTAATTAAACACATAAACCTGTGAGGAAGCTACTGTTAAATTCACCCTGATTACAAAGATGGTTTTTGCAATAAGCCTCATGTTTGAAGTGCACAGTGTAATCTCCTCCGGATGAACAATATATCTGCTTACAAGCTGCCAAGTGATATTTATGATGGCTTCAAATTGGACATGGTATCTAATCACATACCACAACATCTGTGAGAAAAAAGTCTGGACTTTACAGAATAGCTTAGATAATCCACTGAGATATTATATCTCTAAAAGATGTGTGCATAATTTTGTAAAAGAGGTGGTAAATTGAAGCAGAAAATAGATATATATTCAAATCATTTCTTCAACCTAAAAATACTTATTTTTCATGTCTTTCCAAAAAACAGAGGTGGTTAGTTTTATGTCCTAACTTTTTAAACAGTGTTCTTTGTGGCTGCACTACTTAAGTCAATCTATCTGTTTTCAGTTACAATAGTTAAAGTATAAATAGTATATACAGAAATATTTACTGTCTGCTATAAATATGATTAATTAGACCAAATACACAGAAACTTGTTTTTGCATGCTGTAAATCACATTTGATTTCAACAAATGGTACTACATAACCCTTAGTAAACTAAACGCTTTTTGACTTATCATTGCTAAATAATTTAATAAAGAGAATAGCTAGGTAAATGATGTGGAAAAAATATCTAACATCACTCCTATCAAAATAAAAGTTGTTTTGAAAATGAAACACAGTAGCTAGTGCAATCATTTTCTTACCTTTATTTCAGTAAAACACTTTCCCCCTAAGATCTACACACAGACACAATCTACAATGTACGTGTCCTTGTGATGCCTCAATTCCAAACTGATGATATTTTTCTTTTAATTATCTAGTTTTATTTTTAGACATGGAACAATTGATTCTACATGTCATTGCACAAATACATTTGCATGTAGTATTATAGGATATCATGAATTTGGGAGGTACATGGGGTGGGGATAATTACTAGTAGGTAAAATTACTCTTGTTGATATCAATAACAAATATATCATTGAAAATATAAGTGTAGAGTATAGTGTTTTGGATCTTTGGGCATCAGATCTATGTTTTTTTACATAATAACTTTTTGTTTTATTAAGTAACACATCCTGAATATGCTTAAAAGCAGATTGGAAAGATTTCAGATCTGGGACAAAGAGTGAATCATTTATTTGTGTTGAATGTGGTTAAAATACTGTTAAGGAACTTTAAATTTTGAGTTTTCTATCTCAATTTCTTGGACGTTTGAGAGATGTATTTTTTTTCCTACTGAAATTCCCATCATGTCTAATGCAGCCCTCTAAGATCTCAAAACATTCTGGAGGAGTAATTTTTAATGAAAGAAATCACTCCCCAGACATACATATTGTGGGATAATCATAAAGAAATAAGGGAGATCCCTCATTTGTATTACATTTCACAGTGGGTACTTTCACTGTTAAACTGTTCAAACTTGATCTGATTTTAGGTGATCTGGGATTTTCCCACTATATCACTGACCTATATTACCTGGTTCATTGTGAGAATAAAGAGGGACTTGGCTAGAGTCTGTTAATAGAAACCTAATATTCCCAGATGAGCTTTTCGAGATTTGCACCTTCAGTTCACCTGAGGCATTTTTGCAGAATTATAACTTAATATAGTTAGTAAAAACCTGGATTCCCAGGTAAATATTAGGAAAACGTTCTTTTCTAAAACTAATGTTCCCTCACCTCTTTATCTCCTATTATCCAAGTCTTGGTCCCATCTAAGGAAATAAAAGGAAACGAGACAAGTTAAAAGTGCCTAAGTGCCTAGAGAAAAGATTCACTTGGATTTTCACAATATTGTGGAGAAATCTTCTAAGCTGAACACCCCCTGTGACTCACTTTCTTAAAGAAAATACTCTGCCTCCTGTAGTTAAACTCAGCCCACTTCCCAGTTAACCTCATTTGCCTATTGTCTATTGTGATTCTAATCCCTAATTACTTACATTTACATCTGTTAACAGAAAACTTCTAATTTCCTAGATTGACAGTAATTTAATAGTCACTGGAGACTATGCTAGGTTAAGATAACAGGACATTCCAGAGATTAGGTGTAAGTTATTGCTACCTAAAGACAAACAACAAATTACCTCTTCTATACATGTATAGTTTTCCTCAAGAAAACCTATTTTACATACTATTTATAACATTTAAGTTGTTCACTATATGCAACCACTGAATTACATGATTTGAATTCAAGATTTCTTTGAGCCACATACAACTCAGTGAGGGAGAGAATAACCATTTTGCAGGAGATAAATTGATCTACTAAATTTTACCTGTGGGTTAACACCCCAGTAGGATCATCTGGAGGGCACTGATGAAATTGGAATCTCTTAGGCACAAACTAGCTCCCCAGGTGATTTTCATACATATAGTAGACCCCCTATTAGAGGTTTCACTTTTCAGTTACCCATGGTCAACCATGATCTGAAAGTATTAAAATAAAAATCCCAGAAACAAACAATTAAGTTTAAATCACACGCTGTTCTGAGTGGCATGATGAAATTTCATGTTGTCCCACTCTGTCCAGTCTGGGACATGAGTCATCCCTTTGTCCAGCATATCCACGCAGTAAATGCTACCTGCCCATTAGTTACTTAGTAGCTATATTAACTATCAGATATAGACTGTTGAGGTACTGTGGTGCTTGTGTTCAAGTAACTCTTATTTTACTTAAAAAATGGCACCACAGTGCCCTGGCCCAGTGGCTCAGTTGGTTGGAGCATCACCCCATGCACCAAGAGGTTATGGATTTAATTCCTGGTCAGGGCACATACCTAGGTTGTGGGTTTGATCTGGGTCATGGCACCTAAGGGAGGCAACTCATCAATGTTTCTCACATTGATGTGTCTCTCTCTCTCCCATCCTCTCTCTCTCTCTCTCTCTCAAATCAATAAAAACATACCCTCAGGTGAGGATTTTTTAAAAAGGCATCAGAGCACAAGAGCAGTGATGTTGGAAATTTGGATATAACAAAGATAATACATAATATGTATGTATACAGAGAAAAAATGGTATATACAGGGTTTCAGTACTTGAGGCACCCACTGGGGATCTTGGAACATATCACCTGCAGATAAGGGTGCCTATTCTAGTAAGGTAAGAGCCACCAATATAACACATTTTTAAATATAATTGCTGATTCTCGTAAATCTACACATAGTTTCATACTAATTCAAATACATATTTATAGTGACCTGTATTAACACTATTGAAAGCTAAGTAAGTGGATCATCTTAAGATATTTTAAAGCCAATGCTTTATTACAGATGATTTCATATTTTTCTTTAGGAAATAAATTATATCAAGGCAGTCTTTGATTCAAAAGGCATCTTATGAGGCTAACAGTTATGTTTCTATGACTTCCTCACTCAAGTGAAAATCTTCTTTTTGTGTGTGTGGCAAGGACAGATATTTTTTTAACCAAAAAATGTTATTTGATCTGATTTCTATGGAATGCCTCATGTTTTTGATACTGTACTAGGTCCCAGGAATAAATATTGATAAGAACAACCCCTAGGAGAAACAGTTTGAGCTCAGTGTACTCCCTGAGTTGCTGAGAACCTAGGAAGGTCAGGGAGGCTAGATTATGAAGGGCAAAATACCAGAGAGAAGAATGATTTACAGAGAATGTACCTCAAAGATCTGCAGAAGGCCCCCCTTGAGTTTTCACTGCAGTACTGATCACATGCGTGTAAAGAAACTACCAAAGGCCAAGGAAAGAACTGCCAGAAATAGTGCCTGTTCCCATGAGTCAAACTAGAAAACTTCAAAATTCACGAGGCATTAAGTGGGGGCTAGTCCTGCCTAACAAATTTTAAGCAAGACCCAAAAGGGTCAAACTGGTCTCAAGTAACTTAACTATATGCAACAGCAAATCTCAAGAGAATGTATAGGGACTCAACAAGGTCAAATTCACAATGTTCAGATCTGATTAAAAACTTTAAGTATGCAAAAAAAAAATAGCCAACTATGACTCATAATAAGGATAAAAATGAATCAAAACTAACCAAGAACTGACACAGATGTTAGAATTACCAAACAAAGACATTACACAGTTACTAGAGTGGTATTCCATGAAGTTAATAGCTACAGGAAAAATTAAACAAGTTAAATACAAGCATGGAAAATAAAAAATAAAAAAATAGGCAGCTTTAATTTATAGAGATAGACTACAATGTATATATATAAAGCAAAATACATTGGATGGAGTAACAACAAGTCATACACTGCATAAGAAAAAATTAGCATGTTTAAGACATAGCAATAGAAACACTACCATCTAAAACAAAGGGAGGAAAAAGACTCAAAAAAGATTTAACAGACCTTCCACGGTCTGCAGAGAAAAATTAAAGCAGCCTAATAAGTGTATGACTAAATTTATCAAAGGAGGGAAGGAGAATAATAAATAATATTAAAATAAATAATAGTTGAAAATGTTCTGAATTTGATGAAAACCATAAGCCAGCTGATTTAAGAAGCTCAATAAACCCCAAGAACAAGAAGTATAAAGAAAACTATGCCAAGGCCCATCATTATCAAATTGTTCAAGATTAATGATAAAAAACCAGAGAGAAAAGATACATTATCTATAGAAGAACAAATATAAAGATGACAGATTTCGCCCAGCTGGTATGGCTCCATGTTTGAGCATCTACCTATGAACATGTATCTATGAACCAGGAGGTCATGGTCCGATTTCCAGTCAGGGCATATGCCCAGGTTGTGGGCTCAATCCCCAGTGGGGGACATGCAGGAGGCAGATGATCAATGATTCTCTCTCTTTATTGATGTTTCTATCTCTCTCTCCCTCTCCCTTCCTCTCTTAAATCAATAAAAATATATTTTAAAAATATAACAAATTTCTTGTCATAAAAACGCAAGCAAGGACAACCAAGATGGCGGCATAGTTAAAGACCTGTACTTGCTGCTTCTCACAAACACATCAAAACTACAACTAAGAGACAAAGTAAATATCATCCAGAACCACGGGAAAGCTGGATGAGTGGAAGTTCTACAACTAGAAGGAAAGATAAATGGACATTGAGACTGGTAGGAGGCATGGAGGTGCGGAGGCACATGCGAAACGGTCTGGCAACTGGGTGCGCTGTTGTTTTTTTTCTATTAGGAGGGAGATACAAGCTCCCAATTGCTTTGAACTCCAGTTACGGGCAGACTCTGGGGACCCAGACTCATATGGGGAGAAACTGGACTGTCTGGCATCAGGCCAGAACATGAGGGTGGCTTTCTCTCAGAGGTGCTCACAGCGATCATTGTATCTGCATGGGGCTGCGGGACACAGAGACCCAGGGACCTATTGGGGTGGGGCTGACTGGCTCTGCTGTTTGCTCTGCCCTGGTGATTCCCTGAGACCCCGCCCCACCCAATTTACAACCCCACCCAAGCTGTGTGCAGTGGCTTTTGCAAATGAATGGCTTGCCCTTTTGCAACCTAAAACCTAACAAACTGCAGCTGTATCAGAGAGCTCCAAAGCTTCCAAAAGAAGGCCTAAGGCCCTGCAGCAGCAGCCTGCATTGCTTCACAGCTGGGCCTCATCTGGGCACTTCCAAACCCCAAACAAAGAGGAGAAATCTGCAGATCTCTCTGTAGCTCCTTCTGGGTGGCCTCAGGCAGTGGCTGACTTTGCACCTCCTTGGAGATCCAAGAGCCAGTGTACCCAGTGGTCAGTATGAGACCATACCAGATTATAACTCTTCACATGGGGCAGACTCAGTGAGCACCAAAGCCCCACTGAAGCAAGTCCTGCCCCATAAGGGTATCTCTAGCAGTTCTTCCATTGTAGACACAGCTGGTCCTCACAGCCAATTGGCCTGGAGGTCAATTCCTCCCAGTGATACCAACAGCAATCAAGGCTTAACTACAACAAGACTGAGCACACAGCCCACAAAGGGGTGCACCAAGAGTGTCCACCTCAGGTAATTGGGGAGGCTGAGCCACTGGGCCCTATAGGACACCTAGAACACAAGGCCACTCTATCAACACAGGGAAGCAGCCAAAATGTGGAGATAAAGAAATATGTCACAAATGAATGGAGGAAAGCAAACTACTGGATATAGAATTCAAAACCATGGTTATAAGGTTACTCAAGAATCTTCTAGAAACCTCCGAGAAATTTAGTGAGACCCTCAAGGATATGAAAAAGGATGAATCAGAAATTAGGCATACACTGACTAAAATAAAGAATAATATACAGAGATCCAACAGCAGATTAGAAGATCCCAAGAATAAAGTCAAAGGTTTGAGATATGAAGATGCAACAAACACCCAACCTGAAAAGCAAAAAGAAAAAAGAATCCAAAAATATGAAGATAGTGTAAGGAGCCTCTGGGACAACTTCAAGCGTACCAACATCCGAATTATGGGGGTGCCAGAAGAAGAGAGAGAGCAAGATATTGAAAACCTATTTGAAGAAATAATGACAGAAAACTTCCCCTACCTGGTGAAACAAATAGGCTTACAATTCCAGGAAGCTCAGAAAACCCCAAACAAGAGGAATCCAAAGAGGACCACACCAAGACACATCATAATTAAAATGCCAAGGGCAAAAGACAAAGAGAATCTTAAAAGCAGCAAGAGAAAAACAGTTACCTACAAGGGAGTACCCATACAACTGTCAGCTGATTTCTCAACAGAAACTATGCAGGCCATAAAGGAGTAGCAAGAAATATTCAAAGTGATGAATAGCAAGAACCTACAACCAAGATTACTTTACCCAGCAAAGCTATCATTCAGAAGTGAAGGCCAGATAAAGAGCTTCACAGATAAGAGAAAGCTAAAGGAGTTCATCACCACCAAACAAGTATTATATGAAATGCTGAAGGATATTCTTTAAGAAGAGAAAGAAGAAAAAGGTAAAGATAAAAATTATGAACAACAAAGTGACAACAAATTCATATTTATCAACAAGTGAATCTAAAAATCAAGTGAATAAAAAATCTGATGAACAGAATAAACTGGTGAATATAATAGAATTAGGGGCATAGAAAGGGAGTGGACTGACAATTCTCGGGGGGAAAGGGATGTGGAGGTTGCGGGAAGAGCCTGGACAAAAATCTTACACCTATGGATGAGGACAGTGGGGGAGGGTGGCGGTAAGGGCGGGGGGTGGGGGTGGGAACCAGGTGGAGGGGAGCTATGGGGGGAAAAAAGAGGAACTCTAATAATCTGAACAATAAAGATTTATTTTTAAAAAACACAAGCAAGAGGAGAGTAGCGTTATATCGTTAAAGTGCTGAGAAAATTGTTTTTAAATGTTGATCCAGAATTCTCCACCCAGTGAAACTACCTTTCAAAAAAAAAGAAAGGTTGAATAAAGACTATTTACACACATACAAAAGCTGAAAAACTTCATTAGCAGCATTACAAGAAAAGTTAAAGGAAATCTTTCAGATATAAGGAAAAGAGTCAAGATATAGAAAGCAGAAAACTAATAGAACTACAAGAAGAAATAGACTAATCCATAATTATTATCATAAATTTAAATATCCCTCTGTTAATGATTGTAAGATAAGCAGACATAAAATCAATGAGTTTAGAAGACTTAAAATATACTATCAACCAACTTGACCTAATACATATTTATAAAACTTCTACTCAACAACAGCAGAATACACATTTTTTCAAATTAACATAAAACATTTACCAATGTAGATCCTTTTATGAGCCATGAAACAAGTTTCAATAAATTTAAAAGAAATCAAATCAAAGTATGTTCTCTGACCACAGCTGAATTAGTTTGGATATCAACAACTTAAAGATATCTGTATGATCTCCAAATGTTTGAAGATAATTCCATTATAGATTATAATAGATTTAAACTGGCATCATCCCAGGTTGCCTAGAACTAATAAATATCTTACAAATAAATTCTTTCTTACATGAAACAGTGTGGTGTATCAGATAGAGCACTAGGTTAAGAAAAGGTAAATCCAGATTTTATTTCCAAATCTTACAGCATATATCTTCATGAATCTGCTATAAAGCAGTTAGCTTCTCTGAGAGTCATTTTCTTTAATGGAAAAATAGTCAATTCGATTCATCAGTTCCCAGTTTGGCTCCTCATCAGAATCCCTTTAATCAAAGATATTTGGACCACACCCTGCAGGTTCTGATTCAATCACTCAGATAGGTCAGCCTAGGAGTTTTTATTTTTAGTGTCTTTTGCTGTTTTGTGGCAACAAGTTTGTGGACAGGAATTGGGGACTAATGGAATAAATAATAATTATGATTCTAATTCTAAAATCCTATGATTCTACAAAGGCAATGAAGAAAAATGGAGATTGTGCATCACTTCTAATCAGTTTCTAATGATCACAGTTGCTGATTAGAGGGAAAAAAAGTGTTTCAAATTAAGAAACAATTATTGAAGTAATGAAAATAAGAGTCCTTAATATCAAGTAGTTAGTGCAAGCAGCAATGAATAAAAGAGCATTTCAGTGCCCACTGCTCTAAAATTCTTAAGAATATTGACAATTTTCTAGTCCTTCCTTGAGGGAAGAAAAAGAGATAAACTTAGAATTCTATGTACTTTGCCCTTTAGAATGCAATGGTGTTACTGAAAGTAATATGGACTCCTGCACATTACAATATATAAATATCAGAACCTGAATATAAATGTGCAGTGCATCTTTGGCCTTTGGGATATTAAAATGCTTGATGAGCCATGGACACACATTAAGTTAAAGAAAGTGGCCCCTCTCAGTTATGTTATGAACCCACTGGGAAAGAGCAATGTCTTATTTGATGTCCTCTATGGCACTTAGTGTCTGCGGAGGTTCAATAGCTACCAATAAAAAACCTATTAATAATATTTATGATCATGAATTAAGTTATGCTGGACACTGGCACTTCAGTGATAGATATTGGATACTTGGGAGGTAGGTAAGTACACAAAACTTTGAGACAACAGAGTATTTTAGATACAAACATATTCATAAATCTTTTCGTATCTTTTATTTATTTTTATTTGTACTTTATGCTATGTAATTAACTCATCTAATTTGAAAAATGAGTTTTTATTTGTATTTTATTTAACTTATTAAAGTTTATGTATTTGGTTCCATGTATAAACTTATTTGCTCATACATTTGACATTTATTTAGTACCCACTATGCACAAAGCACGTCCCTGCACATAAAAAAAATATAAAATGTATTTTTCTTACAGATTTCCCCACTTCTTTTTTCTCTTTTCTATAATCATCCCAAATGTTTTTACCAAATATATCTCCAGCCCCTTGTCCCACTGGTCAATCTTTTATGTGCTGAGAAACCTCCATGTCTCTAGGTCACACCACATGACTTTAAAAATCTGACAGTGACCATCATTTCCATCTCTTTTTCCCCAAACAGTTTTAATACTTCATGCTACACACCTGTCTGCTTTGATCTCCAAGTCAGTCCCCACAGACACGTATCCTTTCTCTGGCTTCTTATAAACTAGCCTCTGTCATGGATAGCCTTATTTTCCCAGCTTCCTCATTCCTTTTTTCAAGGCTCGCCTCCCTCAAGAAAACATCCTTTATTTAGAGAAGCAAATGCAATCATCTCATGCCTGTATTTTCTCCACTCTCACAGTTAGTCTATCATATAGCCTTCACTTAGTGGGATATGGATATGGGGTATGACAAGCTTATTACTGTATTGAGAGCCCACTTGGTATAGGACACCATGAGAACTCGATGATATCAAGAGTTAAAGCATGTCTTTACCAGAAAGAAATTTAAAATCTATTTGGGGGGACAAGACAAGAGATGGATAACACAGAACACAATCTAAATCCAAATTAGTAGAATAGACAGAAATATAGAGTCGAAGTACAGCACAGATATTCTGCACTGTACACACACACACACACACACACACACACACACACACACTTTTTCTTTAGCTGATTTCATCATTTCTGGTGCTTTCATTTTTATTCAGCAGCAAAAATGTTTTTAAAAATCAACTTGCCAATTTAATGTAATTTAGTCTTTTCTGCTCTCACTCTAAAGGTTGTTTGGGGAGAATAACTACCCAGATATGTGGGCTTTTCTTCTTCTCATTTCTCTCTCCAATGATAGCTGGTCATAGAAAAAGGTTTTGTAATTCCACAGTAGCAGGAAAGGAGCTCAGATTTTTATGTGAATGTATCTGCGGACTCTCTCTGACTACAGCTGAGTCATTGCCTCTGGGTTAGAGGACTTGACCTCTCTTCTGCTGTGAGTCCAAGGTTAGAACAATGCTCCCCTGGCGTGGGCAATGCTTAGCAACTGCTTCTGGAGAGCTGGAACACCGTTCCCATGGACCGGGCTCCCACCTTGACACTTGATGACACAGCTAACACTCTCAGTTTTATCAAAGTTCTGCTTCCATCCCTGACTTTAAGCAGCTTCCCTGGGACTTCTTGAGATCCTTTCACCCTGGGTGATCCTTTCATAGGCGCATTCCTTTAATACCAGGTACCTTTTGTTTATCTTATGATGTCACACAAAAAACTATTGGTAGCTATTACATCTTGAACAAGCTGTGGACAACCAAGAGAGGGATAAAGGGGGGGAGAATAGCGGAGAAAAGAGGAAGACTCACTGGGGAAAACTGCAAGGAGTTTAGTTTGATTATTGTGGGGCTGAAAGAAGGAAGTTATAAGACTTCCTTGGGGCCACATTGTAAACAGCCTGTGTGCCTTGAGAAAAAGTTTAGAATTTATCCTAAATGCCATGATTTCCAACAAGAAAGTACATCCACCGTTACAGCCACAAGGAGACACTGAAGTTCAGAAGTGAAAACTATACATTGTTAGCAGTGAGATCAGAGGCCAGAGGGTGAAGGGACAGGAACAGGGAGATCACTTGCACCAGGACAGGACCAAGTCCGCTTTGCTCACAAGCATGTCATTCCTACTTAATACATAGGAGGTATTTTAAAATTGTTTTTCTGGAATGAATGGAATGACTAAACAATGGGATTTACAACGTTCTATCATAATGCCTAGAGAGATGTCTCTTTCAGGCTTTCCTTGGGAAGCTGGGCTCTAGATCCAGAGAAACTGTGACCTTTTGGGGAATATGAATAAAATACAGCTGCCTTGCATGTCAGAAGCCCCCTTCCATCCTAAGGCATGATATTGATGTGCTCGCTTCAGCAGCACATATACTAACGCATGATATTGACTGCTGGGGTCGAGCCCCAGCAGGTCCAGGGGTCCCCAAAGGTTCTGTGGATGGATTCGGCGAAGAAGGAATGACACGGAGACAGCGTTCAGTTGATCAGCAGCCTAGCCAGGATCTCTAGCCAGGAACTCCAGCCAAGTTCTGGTTAGGATCTCCAGCGAAGTTCTGGCCAAGTTCTAGCCAGGTTCTTCAGCCAGGTTCTGTCCAGGTCCTCCTGCCATGTTCTGTCTAGGTTCCCCAGCCAGGTTCTGTAGGTTCTCCAGCCAAGTCCTGTCTCTAGGTTCTTCAGGCAAGTTCTGTAGCCAGGTTCTGTCCAGGATCTTTTGCCATGTTCTCTTGCTAGGTTCTGTCTCTAGGTTCTGTCTCTAGGTTCTGTCTCCTGTTGTCTTGTTACATCTGTATTTATACCAGTTGATTTTAATCCTATCAATTTCTATTCCAAAGGTTAGGGCATTTCTTATCTCCATTCCAGGGAGTAAAGATTATGTAGCTTAAGCGTGATTGTTCTTAGTTAAAGTGATTAACTACCCGCCTGGCACTTAGTTAAGGGGTTTTATTCCCTCCCTAACTTCAGGGGAAAATCCCTACCTGGGGAAACAACCTTTCTCGGAGAGGTGACCTTGGTTAAAACACATAGCGCCAAGAAGGGGAGCAAACATATTAAGAACAGTATGCCATATACGCCAGATCCCTTGAAACATATGCTGTGCAGATGTTTCTTCCCTGCAGCAACTGTGTCAAGCAGCAAGGATGGACCGGCTCCCGGCAATTGACAGTGCAACAAGTGGAGCTTCCAGAACGAGAGTGTGGAGAGAAGTCCCTCTACTGCTTATTAAGCCACATTATCCTATCGGTATCGTCCGTTTTCATGTTGAGGAATTGCAGGCTGAAACAAACTTATGAAAGACTCCAGTTATTTTAGTAATGCAATGCACAGGGTCAGCTAATTTCACTTGAATCTAATTTGAGGCTGAATCATTAAATTTCAAATATTAAAAACATCTGTCCTGGTATCTGAGTCATGGTAGTGAAGGTTTATATTATAAATGCTTCCCAAAATATGCTGAACTCCCTTTCTTTCTGTAACCATATGACTGGTATTTTATACACATCATTTCATTTGATTGTTGCAACAGCCTACACAGTAGCTATTGTTAATTCTTTTTAACAAGTAAGGAGGACAAGGAAACAGAGAGCTTAAATTACCAATCCAAAGTCATTCTTTTAAAAAGCTGGGAAGGCCTATCTCACTCCGAAGTCCTTGGCCTGCCTGCAGTAGCCAGAAAGAAAACGCCCAGGGTCACTGTTCTGGCAGGTCCACTCTCTTGGAAAAGTCTTTAAAGGGACCTTTATTGCTTGCTTATTGTTGGGAGCACTGCTGTTTCTCTGCTCTGAGCATCTATACCTATTGTTCTATTCTAGTATACAGATGTGAATATGAAAATGCTTTAGGAATAAGAGGAGATGTGAAGGGGAATAAAATGGGAATGTGGCCTCTTTTTCTGTGGCAAGAGAGCAAGAATTTGGGATACAATATTGTGCTTGAGTACTTAATAATTCAGCATACTTCTGGCATTTTCCTCAGACCTCAAAGTCTGGTTCAAGTGTCCAGTGTTGAGATTTTTGTTGTTCCAGCTTTATTGGATCAAAGTGATTCACAAATACAGGGCAATCTTCTCCAAGCTCTTTCAAGTTTCTGCTTAAACAACAACAAACAAACAAACAAAAACCAACAATATGTAAAAACACACTGATTTGTGGAAGGTGCAAATAAATAAACGGGCTAATGAAACACAAAACGTCACTCTTTTCAGAGTCGACTTAGAAACTTCACTAAATGTTTTCTGCTGGGCTGAACTCCCTACAAAAGCTCTTAGATATGTAAGGGCCCAGAGTCCACTAAATGAAATGCACTGAGGGTCCTTTACCCTTATAAAGTCTTCTGTATGCAGTTATCTTTTCTCAGTTAGAGGCCATATGTTTGTTCATGGGGGAAAAAGCACCTAAGCTGGTTGGATAATTTATTGGAGAGAATCAGACACAGAGCCTGACATGGCTCTGACCAGGATAGACACAGAACTAAATTGCTCTCTCTACTCCTCTCCCTCTCCCTTTTTAATACTTCTTTTTCACAAGGGCCAAATAGAGTCATCACAGGCTTGGTTTAAGACACTTTTTTAGAGTTCAGGAATCCATCAGACTAAAATTCCCACAGTTCATTTCCAAATGCTGGGGAGCAGGAATCTGATTGGTTTGGCCCTGGTCCAATCAGCTGCAGTTAGGTGGGCAGGGCCAGAACCACCACTCTGAGAAGAAGCAGGACCTTCCCAGCTTAGAGGTGTTACATTTGCAGGAGAGCCTGAGGGGTCCTTTCTGCTCCCAGCTGCCATCGTATATTAAGTTAATTCCTCAGAAGGTGGATTCTGATTACAATATGCTATGATTAATTTCTGATTCCCAAGGAAACTAGTTTTACCATCATGTTTATCCAAATCCCTCACAATCACTACTCAGCAAAAGGATTCATTTTGGTTTAGTTATTCAAAAGACACCCAGAATTCTTTAATCCACTCCCACCGCCACCACACACACACCATTCCCCATTCTCCCTTCTGTCACTTCCCCTGCATATCAGAGATAACTGGTAACACAAAGAACGCATTATTGGCCTGATAACAACGAGGATAATAATACCTCCCTCTAGCTTTCTTCAAAAGGATGTTGTTGACAATGAATAGACTACTGTTTGTCTAGTGCTTTGAGTTTCTCAGAAGACAGTCACTGTATAAATACAAGGTATTACAGTTATTACCACATTTAACATTCGGTTAATAGTGGGAAAGTTCTTTTACAGTCCTAGCTGTAAACTATAGCTGTAAATTCCTTCCCTCCTTAAAGCTGTTCCAGGGGCTTTGAACAATGATACTAAAGTAAGGATTCAAGTACATCACTGTGCCTAATGAATAACAGCACTCTTGATTAATGGCGCTTACTCAACATCACACTGACAGAAGCATGAAGTGTTAAAAAAAATGAAGTTTTTGCCTACTGTGATTTTTTTTCTGCTATTAAAAAAAAATACAGGCATCCTCAGAGCTGAATATCTCTTTTGAGCTGGGTTTTTTTATTACCTTTTTATCTATTCAACTGCTGTTGTATTTTTCATTCGACAAGTACTGTGTTTTTATCTCATACTGGTGCTTGCTATCAGAATATTTTCACTCAAGAGACCTGCTGTAGGATCTGCTAAGCATCTTCACAATCAGTGAGCCTAGTGCTACCTTAGCACTAGACCTCTGCCCAGGATGGAAAAGGAGGGCTGGGGAGGGGTGGGTAGGCAAGCACTGCTGAAAGCCACACACTGGTCACAGCTGACAAGGAAAACCATGTACTGGGAAGGCCTATCACAAACCCACTGGTGAATAGCAGGTGATTAGAGGCATACTTCACGGTGCTGTATCAGGGTTTAGGAATTTTACTAACCTTATTTCATAGGTTGGAACTATATAGTTTTATGAGACACCCCTCCCCCCAATCCTCTACTATTTGGAAATAAATTCCTCTTTGGCTATATATCAAGAGATGGCATTGGCTGTTGGCCCATCTCTCTGGGAAAGTGTTCTGCCTGTACAGCTTCTTTTTCTTTCAGCCAGGGATAGGGTGCAGGGGTACGCAGGTGGGAGTGTTTCTGTCTGACATGCGGGAAGGAAAAAGCTTGCAATTCAAGGTGAGGGAGGTGGTGCAACGCGAATGTCAGCTTTAGCCTCTTGTTACATCCCAGTCTTGCAAATTGTTCTGTCCGCTCGTGATTTAAATGGTTAGCACGATTGTCAGCTATCTCTGTGCTCCAGCTTCTCTCTCCTGGCAGGAACATCTGGGACACAGACTTTACAAACAGTAATAATAACCCTACTTTAGCTTTCACATTTTTGCAGTTGTTATTATGTCATCATGGTAAATGACCATAATTGACCCCCACAATGAAATGTTGCCAACATTCATATGAATAGCAACTGCAATCGCACAGGCTAGCAGGCATGTGCTTTGCAAATAAAAATTTTGCTGAATGGGCAAAATCTCAGGTTCATTTGGGGACCTGAGTATTTCTGAATTATAATAGAAAATGATTTGTTTCTGAAACAGAAGAGTGCTGCGTACAGAAACCCAAATGGGAGGTCAGGGGTAAGCAAAGATTTCCAGGAGCCCTGAGGACTTTGAGGGCTGATTTAGATACAGAGTGATGAGTCATGAGACTCTTCACCTGAGCAGAGATCTTGTCATTCTTTTTCTCATATAAAGGGAACACACACACACACACACACACACACACAATTCTACCATTTCCTCCATCCTGACCTTCTCCAGAACTGGCATGCAATAAGGATATAACAAAATAGTGAAGAAAGGAGTGACAATATCAAAAGGCATATCAATTCTGACTATAACTGTACATTTTAAGATTGTGCGCAGAGATATAATCTTAGCTAAATTAGTTCTGACAATTTTCAGCTGATTTGGTTGATAAATCAGGATCATTTCAATCAATGAATGAATGGGTGAATAAATGAATGAACTCTTTCTATGTGCTCCTATTTCCCAAGAAACCTATTTTATATAGAATGCCTATTTTTTATTGGACTCTTTTGTTCTCACACTGGGCATGTTGCCCTAAAACAAAACACAACCAACACAGAAAGCAGGGAGGTTGAAATTAGCTTTATTTAATCCAAAGAAACTTTTCTGGGTCAATCATTGTGTTGAAAGGGCTGTATTTTCACCATGTAGCAGGATCCTCTCATACATCATATTCATGGCACATACTAAAACTGGAAACTCGGTGAATTTGGAAAATATTTTTTCCTCTCCCAATATTTTTTGTGGCTTTTAAGATTGTTTTCCAACTAGGTGCTCAAAAGTTCTACTTTGGTGCAGAAAAGCAAAATGTTGGCTCTTTATTTCTCTTCACATTCTGCCTATTACATGCCTGATATTTCCAGATAAAAATAACTATTTCTGTATCATTAGGAAAGTCCTGTATATAAAAATGCAAATGAGAAAAAGGACGGTGATATTTTAAAACAGTATTTCCCTGACACATATTCTTAACATTTCTAGCTAATGCCTTCTCTGCCGTCATCTCAGGTGGCTAATCACGGGTACTATCCTCACAAAATGTTATGATGAATGAGAATTCCCCCCAAACCTCTCTCAGTCAGTTTCCTAAAACCCAAGTCTTAGAACATTGTTAGTGAGTTAGAGAACAACTTGATACCTTTGTCTTGTCACTAGATTGTGAGTTGCCAAACTGCTAAGAATGCATCTTGCTCATATTTGAATCCTCAGGATCTAGCACAAACATTAAGTCTAGCACAAATTTTATTAAGTACTTTGGAAAATCGAAGTGGAGCGTGTAATTAGGTTCTAGAAGGTGAGTTTTTGAGTACTATTTGCAGATAAAGAGACAGAATTTTCTGCTAGATTGGACTTGGGTTGTGAGAAAAAGGAATCAAGAATGATTGCATAGTTTCTAAGTTGAAAAGGAGTAAAGATAGATGAGATAGACTGTGAGAGAAGCAGGAGTGAAAGGGGAATGCCAGTTGTCTTAGAAAATACCTTGGGCCTTCCAGGCCAAGATAAAACACAAATTGAGCCCTTGAGTCAAGAGTCCAGATATATTTTCAACAAATCTGCAAAAAGTGGGAATTGATATAACAATATTGATAATAATATTAGCAACAGCCAACACTTATAGATCATTTATTATGTGCCAGGTACAATTCTAATTACTTATACAAGTTCCCAGAAAAACTACATTTCCTTTCTCTATGGGTGAGGCCATTACTAGGTTGGAACCAATGGAATATGAGTAAAAATAATGTATAAAATTCTAAATCATCTCCAATTTGAAGACAAGCTGCTTTTTCAGGACTTTGACTCTTATTTCCACAAGCTGGACTGTGTTTTGAGCCAGCAACCTAAACTTCAACTTTGTACATGACAGAGCCACAAGGTGAAAGGAATCCAAATAAATAAAAGTTGGTAGAGTACAGCTACCCACTGTTCTAAACTGGCCTGTACATGAATCTTCTTTCTTTTTTAAAATATGCTGTCATTGATATTTTTAGAGAGTGAGGAAGGGAGAAGGGGAGGGGGGGGGGAGAGAGAGAGAGAGAGAGAGAGAGAGAGATTGATCAGTTGCCTCATGCACACACTCCAACTGGGGATCAAATCCACAACCTGGGTATGTGCTCAGATTAGGAGTCAAACTGGCAACTTTTGGTGCATGGGATGATGCTCGACCAATTGAGCCACACCCGTCAGGGGAGATCTTCTTTCTTATGTGAACATAGCATTTACCCTAATTAATATGTGCAAATTTTTTGAAGTGAAATAATAATATTAGCATTAACCAGGCACATATAGAATACATATATATTACAATAATAAAGAAACAAATTCCTTTATTGCATCTGGGCAGCTGTTTGCCAATCAGATCTTTGCTCTAGCCTCCTTCCCCACCCCTATCCAAGCTGGAAGAAAAGTGCTCTTTATGATGATAAGATCGGTTGCAGACCCAGCAGACAACACATGATGGGCCCAATACATTCTAATTATTATCACTATTAGACACTGGTTCTCAATTTCTAGAGCAAAGCTACATTTCCCAATTTTTCTATTAATTCTCTAACTCTCATCCCAACTATGAAAAGTGGACTACGGTTTGCCCCTCAGATCTTCTGGCACTCATCAATAAAGGATATTTTTGCTTCATTAAACACTTGCAGCTTTCTCTCTTTGTTCCTCTTGTGCTATGTTGCAAAGAACAACCTGTAATAAGTTGCTCCCACTTCACTACCAAAAATAAAATCTTCTTTTAAAATGAAATGCTTTCATTTCAACTGTGATAATGTCAAATTTGGCACAAAACTATGATAATTGAACAGTTTCAACCTCAAAATCTCCAAAAAAAAACATTGAAGTCAAAAGAGTGTTTAAAATTCAAATAATGTTCTCCTGGTGAAAATTATTAGGAAGACCCTAACAATTAGGGATCTAGATCCCAACCTTTCCATTTCTACTGCTACCACCACACCCCAGCTCTCAGCAATCAGTCCTTCCTTTTCATAGCTCTTCTTGTTGGCATCATTCATTTGGAATTCAGCATGTAATTATCATTATAGTTGTTTATCTTTTTGAATGCAGGTTCTATCTCAAATTTAGCTTATAAATCAGGCATCATGGCATATAATCTCATAGAGCCCAGTGTTTCCAGGAAGCAGGGTTGGGAAAGGAAACTTGAAAGAAAAGACCGCAAGATAGGAGGGTGTCGAAGGGATGGGTGAAAAAGGTGAAAGGGATCAAGAAGTACAAATTGCCAGTCATTAAAACAGTCATAAGGGTATTAAGTACAGCACAGTATTCCTGAGGGGAGCAGCAAAAACCTAACACTGTTCCATCAGAGAAAAGCTAGTGTGGGGCCGTGTGTGTGTGTGTGTGTGTGTGTGTGTGTGTGTGTGTGTGAGAATATAGTCAGTAATCTATAATAATAAAAGCGTAATATGCTAATTAGACCAGACATCCTTCCAGACAAGCCGGGGCTGCAGCCGCAGGATCAAGGCAGCCAACGTGGCTGCGAGGGAGGGACCCAGGCAGCCATGGCTGCGAAGGCCTACTCTTGCATAAATTTTGTGCATCTGGCCTCTAGTATTGTAATAATTATGTGTTTTGTCAGATGGGTACTAGGCTTAGCAAGGTAATCATTTTGTAGAGTGAATAAATATCTAATCATTACAGTGTACACCTAGAACTAATATAGTATTGTATGTCAACTGTAATTTAAAAATAAAATTTAAAAATAGAAAGAAAAGAAGTAACAACTTTCTCCACTAAATACACACACACACACACACACACACACACACACACACACACGGCCCCACACTAACTTTTTCTGATGGACCAGTGTTTAGGATTATGCTGCTACCCTCAGGAATATCTTGAATAGTACTTCTCAATTTAATAGGCAGTACTTGAATTTAATAATCAAAAGTACATGAGTTCAGTGAACGGATATCTAATATCTAACAGGCTATGGGGAGTATAAGAGTATTAGTGTAGATAAGATTCTTATTTGTATCTACATTCAGGTGGGAAATATTTTAAAGTTCCTTTTCCCATGTACTTTGCTGATTCTTAATAATTAGGTTTACTATTGTTTGTTTATTTATTTTATTTTCTTTGTAAAAGTTTATTCTATGATATTCATCTCTGAAAAATACAGGGAATGATATTATCACAATATATCTCAAACTCTGGAAAGGCCATGTACCAACATGATATTCCTAACAGATCTATACTAATAATCTATACTAATAAAAGGGTAATATGCTAATTAGACCAGGTCAACCGGACATCTTACAGTCCTCTGGTCCTCCTTCCAGACAAAGCCATGGTGGAGGGGGCTGAGGCAGAGGTGGTTAGGGGCAATCAGGCTGGCAGGGCAGGGTGGTTAGGGGCAATCAGGCCGGCAGGCAGAGTGGTTAGGGGCGATCAGGCAGGCAGGCAGGTGAGCGGTTAGGAGCCAGCGGTCCGGGATTGTGAGAAGGATCCCCTCCGGAGATCGGGCCTAAACCGGCAGTCGGACATCCCCCAAAGGGTCCCAGATTGAAGAGGGTGCAGCCAGGCTGAGAGACCCCCCCTCCTGTACATGAATTTCATGCACCGGAACTCTAGTTTTATATAAATATCATTGTAAAGGCAAAAGTCAGGATAACTCAAGCAAAACAAAAATAAGTATTCAACTAAAAACCCATCTTTTCCCTTTGAATGTAGTGTTTCAGAGTAGTTTCTTAAAGTTAATTTCATAATTCATCAGAAAGGCAATATAGTAAATGGGTTAAGGAATCAGGCTGTGGAAACAGACTGCCTGAGTTTGAATCCCAGGTCTATCACTTATTAGTTATTAAAACTAGAGCACATCATTTCTCTGTGCTTTCATTTCTCCAACTGGAGAAATTGGAGGGGAATAGAATCTATCTCACAGGGTAGTTCTGAGAATTGGATAAATGAACACATGCAAAGCATGAAGCACATGGCCTGACACATGTTAAGTATTCAAGATATTAGCAATTATTTGGAGATAGCAAGTATCCTAGATACATCAAGAGCTAAAATCTCCATTTGACTTTTCATTTTCTGATGGGAGAATATAAACCAACATTCTTGTCATATTTGAAGATTTAATTCCCTGTTGTCATCTCCAGGTGAGTTTCACTTTAAGAAGAAAATAACCTCAATAAGTAAAAAATGCACTGGAAGATAGAAAAATAAATCTGTGGGGTTTTTTTTTACAAAAGTATTAACCAAGGATTTAACATTTTTCATATTTAACATTGCAGTGTATTGCATACACACCTTCATAGTTTTTAGGAGGATTGAATCAAGGACCTTAGGATTAATTGTAAAATAGAAAAAATGGTCATTATCTTGCATCATGATGTCATCTATCTCTCATCCCCAATAGAGGTCTATCCTGGGTCCTATTTCCATTGTTTCAGAGGTCATCCAAGACTGAGGAATGCCCACTAACATGTTACTTTGTTGTTATTTCTTCAAGCATAGTCACATTTTAATTGAAAACACCTAAAAGGGAAAATGCTGGTCTGGTCTAGTGGGATCTGACTGTAATGCCACACATCAAGTGCCACATTTCTTTGTGACAACTGCCTCCGCCAATTCTCACCCACATTGACCATGTCCTCTATGACCATGCCATCTGATCCAGGAGTTGGCACTTGTCCTTGGCTAGGCCAATATCCCACCTTTGATATTTTAAAACATGGAACAGAGAGAGGCAGAGTAGTTTTTCTCCTGGGATAAAGATATAACATATTAAACGTGAAAAGCATTAGTCACCACATTTACATGATGTAGTAAAATAAAAGAATGACACTGATACATAGAGATGAGAGATGTAAAGAGTTTGGGAAACATTAGAAATACCGATTCCACGGACTTATTTGGAGGGTGGTGCGGAAGGGAGGCCAAGCAGTTGTCCTGCCCTTCCCACAGCAGATTTTAGCTGCCCTTCAGAATCCTCCTGACCCCAATTCTTTGGCCAGCCACACTGTAGCCACTGGTTCAATGCTGGCTTCCCTCAACTTCTTGAAGGAGATTTAGATGGCATCTCATGGAAAGCCCCAACTCTGTATCTCTCATTTCCTCCCCGGGGATTACCTGTGATGCTACAGTGTGGAGATCTGTTCCATACTCCTGCAAACACAATATGGAAGTCCAAGGGACTTCATGCCCATTGAGCCATTGTTGACCAATGGAAGCCAATGGAAAAAGGCTTACTCTTTTTGGCCCCCAGTACATTTCATAAAGGTTTCAGAAAGACTGAATACCAGTCACCTAGTCCCCTGGTGCAGGTTGGGATGGGCAACTTAATAACTCTTCTTTAACTTGGCTTTTCTTCCTTCCTGGTTTCTCTCCCTCTGTCTCCCTCTAAGGAATTATTTCTGTCAGACTCTTCTTTTGAGGGAACCCAAGCTAAGAGACTCAGCAAATTTCCTTTAGTTAGATTTCAGTCATAACTAATTATCATGGGTTTAAAAAGGACTTGATGTCTAGTCCATGCTAAATAGCTAACATACTATGATTTGGGGAAAATTGGTCTATACTTCAGTTATTAATCTATAAAATGGTGGGATTGGGCATATTTCTAAGATTCCTTTCATCCCTAAAATTCCATGTTTTGAAAAAATGCGTCATGTCTCAGAGAAATAAATCTCTAGTAGTGTCAATGCAGGTATTGGGACAATCAATTCCTCCTGAACTTTTGGTCCTTCAGTGCTCATGTCCCTGGCACACCCTGGCAGAATTAGCCCTTGATTTTCATGTATCCTTTAATCCAGGACACCAGGGAGGAATTAATGAGGATAGTTATATGTGAGATTGGAGTTTATAAACTGTTTCCCTAACATATCTGAATTTCTCAAGCTGCTCCAAAAGAATCTTTGGATGATTCTTGCTCTAAAATTAATCATGAAAAAAGTAAATTCATGGGAAAGAAATCCTTGAAAGTCTCTTTCATCTGTGAAAACTTGAGTCTTATAGGATTCTGGAAGGTTCCTGTAACTTCTTTTGGTTTCAAGATTCTCAAATTTTGGATTTTGACTTCAGGGCATGTCTCTGTCTTTCTCTTACATCACACATCAGACTCTTTCCTCAAGGCATTCAGTTATTAAAGTGCACATTCCCTGGTGACTCCTGGCTAGGTGTTCAAGGCACCTCTGCCATCTTTAAAATTCTGTACTGTGAACTAACATCTGACTTTCCTGTCTTCAGTGAGAACTCGTTGCTCCTCCAATTCTTCCTTCCACTTTGATATCCCTCCAATGATATGACCAGGATAAATAAAGTGGAGAGAGCAAAAATTATATGGTTAAAACAAAAGGAAACTATTAAAAAAAACACCTACATGTTTGGTATGGAAGAAAATATGGATTAATGACTTAAATAAATCAGAATAATAGGAGACCTCACTAAGAGCAAATTCCTAATATTCCAAGCCATTTTGATGAGTGGCAGTATTTGGTGTGAATTGAGAATTGACACAGCAAAATCACAGCAAGGAACAGAGGTAAGGCAGTAGAGGACAAATTTAGCTCTGCCTAGTGCATTTGGGCAGAGGAAAGGGGAGATGGTAGAGTATTTAATAGTAGGACAGAAAGAATGACTGTAGAGTGAAAGGTGTCCATATTATCAAGGTTTTTGGATAACAATGAGTCCCAAAATTGTTTGATTCAAGTAAAACCAAAAAGGTTTATGAAATCCTCTCTACTTAGTGGCACTAAGAAGGCAGTGATTTGTGGCAAACATGTCTGTGAAGCCCATCTTATTAAAGAAATAGTGCCTTACCAAGTTTTGCATAAATTTTATGTAGTAGAATATAATAACAGAAATTACCAGAAAAATTAAAATTCAGTTGAAGAGTGTGTTTGCTTTAGAAACTAAACTGAGTAACCACAAAAATAGAGACAAAGAAATTTTTGCAAAGCATGTGTCAGCTCTGATTTTTTAAAAATGGCTCTGGGATCTAGAAAAAGATCAAAGGCAAATGCAATAGAAGCTGCTGTGGCAGGAGGCCCATGCCGGCTTTCCTAACAGGCAGAATAGTCCCATGTCTCCACAAAGCAGGGAATTAGGGAATGAAATAAAAAAGAGGCAGGTTCCTCTTTGATGAATGTATCCAGATTTTTGTGAACTAGAAAACATCTAGAGGGAAACTATCTTCATTTCCACATCACATTAAGTAGTGTTTTTTGTAAACTAAACTTTTAATTTAAATACATATGAATGTGGGAATATGTCCTCGTCTCTCCATGGGTGACTTCTGTATGGCCCTTCTTAGAGCCACCATGGAATCCCAGGGGACATAGTGACACCTTTGAACTGGAGAAAAGATGGAATCAAAGTGAATCCAACCCAACTCTGTACCCAATTTTGCTCAACCTAGCATTGCCTCTAAAAACAAGTGAGGACTCCACTTTCTGGACCATTACCTTCTTTGTTGCCATTACTGTTGATTTCTTTCTTTTTAAAATTGTGGTAAGAATATTAACATGAGATCCACCCTCTAAAATTTTAAGTGTACAATATAGTATTATTATCTATAGACACTGTGTTGTACAGCAGATCTCTAGAATTTATCTTGAATAAAATATTTTGTATCCATTGAATAGCAACTTCCAATTACATTTTGACAGTTTACAGTGGGTGAAGAAAATGGAAAGGCATTTCCTATTAAAATATTTTCTGAGCTTACAAAAAAAAGTAATAATTTCTATATCTAAAAACAACTGAGGAGTTGGTCATTCCTTGCCCTAATATTCATAGACATAAAAACTAAAAATTAATAAATTATGGGGACTTAGTAACTCAGTACATTTTTCCCCATTTGCTCTGTCACAATGTTCCCACCCCAAATTGTTTCAAATAATATTTTCCCTTTAAGGAAACAACCAGTGGAATATATCCTGAGATATATCCTGAGGCCTTTCTCTTTTCCTGTAAACACTAGGCATTTCCCTGCAGGAGAAAGAATGGTGGGCCTGGTGCATCCAATCCAGTGTGACTAATCCTGTATTCTTTTACTGCTGAGTTTAGTTCCCCAGAAATCCTTTTATGTGTTAGTTTGGAGAAACTTTGACTATCTCATTCCTCTTGGTGATTGCTCTCTTGACTTCCTGTTGAGTCACATATCAGCTATAAATTGTCCTTCACCAAAAAGGTGATCTTTTAAAACAGGAATTTTTCTTTAAGTTATTGAAATAATTATAGGAAACAGTTAAAAGGTATTAATAACATTTCAGAGGAGTTTATCTCATGTATTCTACAAAACAAATGGTCATTCCAAAAGCCAAAATATCTAGTACTAAAAATCTGATGACGTTCTAGAACTGAACTAAAACCTCTGAGGAACAAAGAAACTGGCTTATTCTACAGCCCGCAAAATTTATCACACTCCAGGGTGTAAAGCAAGGCAAAGGACTTTATTTTGTGTGTTATGTATTTCAGTAAATATGTCTGTGTCCCTAAAAGGGTATTAGTTTTGAATGCCCTAAAGACTTACATTTGGGGATGATTGCACCTTGCCTACTACACAGGCAGAACAAAATCTATATTTTCCACATAATTTAAAAATCGATTACTTCATCAGTTTCCCAGATTTAAATGAACAACATTTGCAATAACATTTATAAAGTAGACATATAGATGATATAATAATAAAGCTGTGTCTCATTTTCTTTCTTTCTTTTTTTGTATTGGGAAGAGGAGATTTAAGAAAATAAGAAATGAGGCTCCTCTTGAAAGAATTTGATTAAAATAACTCTTGGAATTCCAGCCTATTTTATAGGTTCCCTTACCCCACTTTAGTGTCAATTCAGAAACATAGTGTGAGAAAGAAGTTGTTAAATATAAAAGAATCCTTCCTAATTTTCCCAAAGTCCCTGCTGTCATTGTTCAGCCACTCGATTTGAATCTTGTCCTGCATGATTTCTGAGAAGTAAGGCATGAGTTGGAAGGGAAAAATGACCAAGCATTTCTGCCCTCCTCAGCTCTTCCGGAGAGGAGGAGTGAAGCATAGCAAGTCTTTTTCTGCCATTCAGCATTGAGGTGGGACCACCCGGGGTTTCCAGTTTTAGGACATAACTCTTTGGGCAATTAGGAAATCTCTGAGCATCTGTCTCCCCTGGCATTTAGGTAAATTAATAATATTAAGCATTTCTAAAATAAGAAGTGGGTTATAAGATACGCCAGCATACCAGGAGCATAATTTGCTCAAGTTACCTTTTCCCCAAAGGACACTCATGAAGGTACAGTCCTACAGCCCTAATGCTTATCAGCCCATAGTCCTGGAATATCTATTTCCAACAGATTCAAGACAATTAAAGTTCATTACCATGCACCTTATTTAACTCTAGTGCCCAGGACAAGGATTTGTTTTAATGTCCCAGACTAAACCTCCTGCAGCAATCTTTTTTTCAGGTAATAACTTCCATTCATAATGCTAACAGCTCTTGAATTCCCCAGTCAATTTGTCTATTAGAATACCTTAATTTTTTTAATTTTTATATATTTTTACTTTCTAAGCTTTATATCTTGCCATATGCAGTCCAAAGTAAGATTTTTAAAATGTTACATGTGGCACTTGGGATAATTAGATGATTCTTGAATCAGTACAAGCTTTGATCTCAAGATACATATATTTCTTCTTAGTTTTCTATAAATAAAAATAAAAGAAACTTTTTAAAGTTTCCAAAATTTAAGCAAAACCCATTTTACCTGTGACTGTTAAGATTTTCAGTTCCTGGAAAAGAAAGTTACTTATTTATTATTTCAAGCTGCTTAGACTTCCCACCAGGTTCCTTTACAACCTGACATTTATGGAAGACAAAGCCTAAAATCATTTCCTGAAATAGATCAGATAGTTTTGTACATCTTTAATTTGTGCTACATAGGCAATATAATAAAATAGAATGATTTTGAGGTGTAAAGTTAGAGTGACCTAGATTTAATTTCAAATCACTACTTAACACGCTTTTTGTCCTTGGGAGATTTTTCTCATCTGAACAATGGGGTGATAGTATTACCGAGCTCACACAGCACTTTCAGTTGTATTTCTGGAATTCATTAATCACCTCACCCCCACCCCTTGCCAATGCAGTGGTTTCCATTGGGGCCTGTGTGGTTCTAGAACAGTTGATTGTACCCTGTGCATGTGATATAAACTAAGCAATCAATGTATCTACCCTCCTGGCCACAGAGATAGTTTCATGGGTGGTTTGAACTAGGGTGAATCTCAGGACTTGTGTTGAATATGTCAGGACAAATACACTCTTTTCAGCTACCCAAGAAACAAAAAGTATGTAGCTTTGGGTACTTTGAGCAAACATCTTTGAGCAAACACAGGAACCAACAGAAGGGCTGAATGGCCAGGCCTCATCTGATGTCAGCCCAACCTCTGGACTATCCAGTCATACAATCCAAGAAATTCCTTTTCTTTAAGCCAGTTTGAAGAAGGTTTTCTTTTAATTACTTTTAACCAATATGTTAAACACACATGGGATGGGATTAAATGTGATTTTATGTTGTTTTCTACAATCCCTGGACATATTACTTAGTAAGTGAAAATTTCCCCCATGGCACTGTGTGAAAATTCCAGAAGCCCCCTGATATCTCTGCTCATACTCAGGTAATAAAAATTCTTACAGTCATTTTAAGTTATAAAACACTAGAGGCCCAATACATGAAAATTTGTGCAAGAGTTAGGCCTTCCTTCCCCCGGCTGCTGGCACTGGCTTCTCTCCAGCACCCAGGACCTGGACTTCCCTCCTCCAGCCGCCGGCAAGCACCCGGGACCCAGGCTGGCTTCCCTCCGGCCCCAGCTTTGTCAGGAAGGACGTCTGGAATGACGTCCAGAAGATGTTCGGTCTAATTAGCATATTACCCTTTTATTATCATAGATAGTCTCACTTCAGAAATATAAAGTCTCAGAAGTTCAATATACTAAGCAATTCATCAATTTTTATTCAAAAGGAAGCCTTCTCTTCATCTCCAGCCTGTAACTGGAAAGCCACCTGCCTTCTCCATTCTTTTACCTACTTCTCACCTGATTAGCTGCTCTCATGATCTCATCTGCATCATAGATAATGGGAGGAGAAAGATCAAGAGAATGAATGGGATGGCTCCTATTTGGCTAGTAGGTGGTAAAGTGGTATTCTGGCTTCCCATTCTCTGGGCCAGATATATGTTGAAAGTGGGCTCGCTCTTATGTGGACACATCCAGGAGCTCTTCAGAAGCTCCCACGGGCCCTCTCTGACCACAGCTTCCATGACCCATGAAAGACACATTTTCTTTGATTCATCCTTCTCTACTCCTCATTGGCTTCTGTTTCAACAGAGATTTCACTGCTAGCATTCCCTCATCTATGGTAGGTGCACATCCCTAGTAGGGGGCGTGCAGTAGGCAGCTGATCAATGTTTCTCTCTCATTGATGATTCTAACTCTCTATCATATTTGGAAACATTCATCTGCCACCAGTTGTAATTTCTTGTAAAAATTAGGAGGTGCAAATTGGTAGTTGCAGAAGAGTCATGGGGATGTAAAGTGCAGCCTCGGAAATATGAGCAATAATGTAACAGCTATGTGTTGTGCTGGATGGGTGCTTGAAGTATCAGGGGGAGGGGGACACCTGGTAAAGTATATGACTGTCTGACCACTATGCTACACACCTGAAACTCATACAAAATAATATTGAATGTAGACTGTAATTAAAAAATAAAATTAAAATAATCATAAAGACAAATATCATAGCAAGTCTAAGTGGCTTGAAAATTAATTAGAAAAAAACACATGATTTAGAAAATGGCTAACTAAAACTAAAAACAGACCAAACTGCTTACACAAGAAATGTGGGCTAAAAACAGACCAAACTACTTACACAAGAAATGTGGCAAGTCTGCTCGCATGGTTCACTCAAATTAGCAATATGTAAAAAAACAAATAGCTGGGAATATTCATTTTTAACCAGATGGTAGCTTTAATTTGCTTTTGATGAAATCCCTTGGCATTATCCATGGACTGAAGATGGCTATGTCATCCTAGGGCCTCCACCTTATGCTTCCCCTGACTTCACAAAATTCCTGTTGGATCTAGGCTTCAATTTCTTCTATAGCTTTATCCTCTCTAGAGACATGCCTTCTTCTGAGCCACTACTTGTACAAGTATTTATGGAAGCCCTAGCCCTGTCCCCAAACTTATGCTGCTGTGTATAGCAACTCTCAACAAAGTACTGTTATCATTCTGTCTCAAATTTCTGCAATTCAACAGCTATAATTTTTAACTACCAATGTCAATATTTCCTTGATTCTACTCAGATATCAGGTTATCCCTAAATTGTATTTTTTACTTTCTGTTTAGGTCCCATGACCTTCTTTTGGCATCAAGAGTGTGACATCTTGGCTCATATTCATTTTTACCACATAGCTTAATGGATTTTAGCATGGGATCCAGAAACTAAACATTCTTGGAGGCAGGCACCCTAAAGCTACCAGTTCCCTTATTTTGCCAGTTCTATTGTATATGGGCAGATGGAAGCCAAGTATGGTCAGTATTCTTAATTATTTTTCATATGAATTAATAATCAATCCCAAGTCAAATATTTATTCCTCCACCTCCTGATTTTAGCTGACTTGAAATTAGGACAGGGTATAAAGTGTGCAGTCAGATTATCTGTGGGTAAGTCCTTTCTAATCACACATCGGTATAATTTTCTTGGCCAAAGAACCAGGAAGGAAAGGGAGCTAAATGCTAACTCTTCCTTGGAACTTTATATTCTTAGAAATCCATTGCTGAAGTCTTATTATCACCCTGCATTTTGCAGGCCTCCTAGAACCTCTATCCCACAGCTACCATCTCACCAGGAGAAGCCTTCTCAAAGAAATACCCACGAAATCCATGAGCATTCTGAAGCCATCCTTCCCCTCTCACCCCATTACCCATGCCTTAGCATCTACACTCCCCAGGCAGACTTCACAAAGAGCTGCACACCAGGAGAGGAAAAGGTAATGATGTGTGTTTGTCTTACGGGTGCAACTCGTATTTCCAACTTGTGTCTAATTCCAATAAATGAAAGGAGTTGTTAAACCATAACAAAGGCTAAACAAAAAGAAACATTAAACTGTACAGTGAATAAAAAGTGTCATTAGGTGTAACCTAAACAGTCTGTGTGTGGTTTCTCAGAATGACAAGTAAACAATATACAGTAAGTGTTGTGAAGTAGCTTCAACAAAAAGTGTTTCCATGCGTGCGCAAATAGGGAGATGTGCCCGGCCAGCACCGAATCACAGGAGCTTTGTGGGCAATCACACAAGGCAGTGAGGAGAAAGCCCACGACCTGCCAGATTTGTCTTTTTTCCTCTTTTAGTAAGGTTGGCAGGAATTTTCTCCCTCTAATTAAATACATAGTGGTCCTTTACCCTTTTCTTTCTTGCTTGCTGTTTTGTTTTGTTTGTTTGTTTTGTTTTTTTTTGGCTGCTTACTTAAAGCACATGAAGGAATTGTTGGAAAAACTAGTCCCCATTTAGATTGTTTCAGTGGTAGAACTTTAAAGAGAAAAATGCAGTCCCAGCATTTATAGCATATATTCATAATTAAAATACAGTGATAGGGTCATGCAAAAATAAATACCTGAGTTGTTTCTTATTTCCTCCTTTCCACAAATCAGAAGCCCCAAACTCCAATGCCCATGAGGGGTTCAGCCTGATCTCACCCCCAACTGCCCTCCCCTGCAGGCCTGATCTCACCCCCAACTGCCCTCCCCTGCTGGCCTGATCTCACCCCCAATGGCCCTCCCCTGCTGGCCTGATCGCCCCTAACTGCCTCTGCCTTGGCCCCCACCACCATGGCTTTGTCCGGAAGGAAGTCAGAAGTCTGGAAGATGACTGGTCAACCCGGTATAATTAGCATATTACCCTTTTATTAGTATAGATAGATTATATAGGATAGGATTGCTTAAATAGGGGATGGGGAGCCTTTTTCAGCAGGAGGAGATCCTCTTGGAAGACAAAAACACATAATCCCTATATGTGAACTGATAGTCAGCCATATGCACTATACAGCCAAACAAGTTATTAAAAAATTGAACCACTTTCTTACACTTTACACCAAATAGCTGTTGCCTTTAAAATGCCTCCTCAGCTCCCACCTTAGGTTCTGCCTTTGCACTTCACCAGATTAGGTTCTGATTGGTCAGTTTCTATGCCAGTCAGCATCAAAAGCTCTACCTCCTAGGCAGCCATTGGCTCCTCGCACTTCACCCAGATGTGGTTCTGATAGGTCAGTTTCTATGCCAGTCAGCATCTCTGGGCCTGTCTCTGGGCCTGATCAGAGAGGCGGGGCTGATCAGCAGCTCTAGCGGAGGCCTGGAGAGAAAGAGAGGTGAGGCTGCTGGCCAGGCCCGGAGAGAAAGAGAGAGGCAAGTGCTGATCAACAGCTGCCACGAAGGCTACAAATCAGACCCTGCTTCTCTCTCCAGGCCTCTCTCCAGGACTGATCTGCAGCCCCCTTCGCAGTCAGTGCTGGGTTGCTGCACCCACAGCAGTGGCAGTTAGTGCTGGGTCACCATGGCAACCCAGCACTGACTTACAGGACTGACTTCTGGTTGGTGGAGCCTTCAGTTGTTTTGGACGTTACGGACCCTGGGTTTTTATATATTAGGATTGGAACAAAAGTGCTTTCTTTATAGGTGCATTGTAAATTCTAACTGCTGTAGTCTAGAATTTCAGGCCAATGTGTTAATCCAGATGCGTGATTTTCACTGCAAGAATTTTTAAAACATGCAATTCCTATTTAGTAGAGGCACTGACCTTTTTTCCCTTAGATTGTCAAAAAAAAAAATGACAACAGCCAACACAACAATAGCTGTCTGGTGTGAATGCCCTGTCTTGAACCATAAAAATTTGGGTCATATAATAGAGTTGCATCTTATCAGTCACTTCCCATAATAAAGTATCTGATTGGTTAATTCTTGGTATCAGAAATCTTCATATACAAGTATAGGCACCTGATTTTTTAAAAAGACACTTTGGAGCAAAAATGATAGGTAATTACTATTATTTTTTATAAACCAATCAAAATTATACCTAATATTTTATCAGATCAGCAAAAATATAATTTTTGGTGTGCTACAGAAGTTTATGTGTGCCATGAAATAAAAAAGGTTGAAAGTCACTGAGCTAAGTAATATGCACATTTCCCATGCAAACTCCAAATCTTGACCTCCTATTTTCCAAAGGTCTTCACCTTTACCTCACCTCATCAGCTTTCCTTCACATATATCCCCTGGACCTTGGCAAATATATGAAAGAGAGATATCATAGTGTTTCAGGTTCTAACATCTCCAGTATTTGATCAGAGATTTCTTTGCCCTGTCATTGCTCTGTTGGTACAACCCTACATTGGATCCAGTTGCCAGCCTTTCTGCTCTTACATTGAGGTAGCCGTGCGGGCATGGAGAGAACCACACAATGGCAAAGACTGCTGCCACCACAAAGTCATAATTTTCAACTAACTGGAACCATAACATTGTCTGGTAATTGTTTTATTCTCCTACTCAATGCTCTCTCTCATGCCTTTCAGTGATTATTCAAACCATTGTCATTTTCTTCAAACCTTCCATTTTGCTCTTAGAATATAACCAACTTAACAAAGACTGAAGTTTCCAAGCAAGAACTTTATGAGCACAGGTAAGGGGACAGGTACTATTATATCTATCTCCTACTTTTACATTTGCCAATCCCTTCTCCAAGGCCTGGAGTCTGGGCTCCTGCTAGCTCTGTGATGTGAATTTGCTTTACCCAATAGAAATGAAATATGCTCATTTTTCTCTGACATTAACAGAAAAAAGTCCTTCTTTTGCAGATTCAAGATAGTCCCAAATCCCATCCTTCTTCATTCCCTGAGTCCTGCTAACACTTTTTCTTTAGTAACTAGATTTCAATCCAATCTCTCTATCTTTATTGTAACTATATCTCATCATCATCTCTACCTCAATTCCTGTCTATAATCTTGCCTCTAATTGGTCCTCCTATTGCCAGATTTGTCTCTCTCTAATACATTTTTTGCCTTTTCATGAAATTAATACTTTCAACTATAATTAATACTTTCCTTTTTTAATTAGAAATACACTAATGAATTCTTATTGCCCACAGA
>NW_005871048.1:30712408-30760770 GCF_000147115.1 Myotis lucifugus | reverse complement strand
ACTCTACCCTCACACTCTAGCTTCAGTGGGACCCAGCCTTTGCAGCTACCTGAACACACCATGTTTTCTTTTGCCTCAGGACCTCTGCACTTTCTGTTCACCCTGCCTAAATTCCACTCTCTCGTCCCAACTTGTATTTCTGTTCTCAGCTTAAAGTTACTCCTCTAGGAAGGTGCTTGCTAAGACTGACTTCCTGTGAGTGTTACATACCTTTGTGTTCTTCCATAATACCCTATTTCTACCTTCATCTTCTCCAAAAAGGTATTACACAACATTGTAATTGCCTGTCAAATTTTCTGAGTCCCTCTTAGACTATAAACTCCTTGAGGACACAGATAATGACTTGTGCATTGTTCTATCTGTAGTGTGCTGAGTACATAGAAAGTGCTCAAAATATTCATGGATTTAAATTGAAGTTTCTGTCTGGAGATCTGGGCCTAGTATAATGTGGGCTATATATCTGCTTGGCTTGTATATCTGAGTCCCTTTTCTTATAACCTACTTAGAAGATGGTCCCTGGAAGTAGTTCTATGCCTAAACTTGCCAATTTCTTCCTCTGGGCCTTAGACCTTATCCAACAGCACCATTCTGGGCAACTTAGAACCATACTCCCTATTGACAAACTTGTTGGTGTTGACTACTTCTTCTACCAAGGCCGTTTAGAGAAGTGGATTTAACCATGGGCTCTGCACACAAACATACTTGGATGTTAATCCCATCTAGCATTTGCTAACTCTGTGAATTGGTATCTAAGCAAATATCTTAGCTTCTCTGACCCTCAACTTCCTCTTATGCAAAATAAAGTAAGAATATTTACAAATTGTTGTGAGAGTAAAATGAGATTATAATATCTATTGCCTAATTCAATGATTCAATGAATATTAATTTCCTTTCTCTCTGACTGTCTTCCTGCTGGATTCCCCTAGGGCCTAGGCAATAAGTGATTTCCTAAAAAGATACACAGTACCCTTTCTTCCTTCCTTTCTTTCTCTCTTTCTTTCTTTCTTTCTTTCTTTCTTTCTTTCTTTCTTTCTTTCTTCTTTCTTTCTTTCTTCTTTCTTTCTTTCTTTCTTTCTTTCTTTCTTTCTTTCTTCTTTCTTTCTTTCTTTCTTTCTTTCTTTCTTTCCTTCATTCTTTCCTTTTTGAGGATAAATACTTTTTTTACATTCAATATTATTTTATATTAGTTTTATGTATACAGCATAATGATCAGATTATTATATAATTTATAAAGTGATTCCCCTGATAATTCCCCACTTGGCAGCATACATAGTTATTACAGTATTATTGACTATATTCCCTATGCTGTACTTTATATCCTCGTGACTATTTGTGAGTACCAACCTGTACTTCTCAATCCCTTCATCTCACCACGCTTTTCTTTAAATTCTCAGATTTCACTGCTTCCCTGTTCTTTCCACTGTGCTTTGTCCTCACAATCTTTGGATACTATGTTCTGAATACCAAACTATGTTTGACAAGTATACCTCCTGACTCAGTAAGTCAGTCTAGACTTCTTCCTGATCCTCAATATTCTTGATTTCACAACATTTGGCAAATTAGAATAGAATTCATTTGAGGAATGTGTTTAATAAGCCTTCTCATCAACATTCAAATAAAAGAAAGTGAAGAATATATTGGTAGTTGGCATCCTCCACTATATCAGACAGGAATGCATTCTCTAACAAACAACAGAAAACATGACTACTAGACCTTAAATACATGAATGTTTATTTTTTGTCTTAAATAAAAAAGAAGTCTAAAGGGCCCTAGCCAGTTTGGCTCACTGGATAAAGTGTCAGCCTTTGGACCAAAGGGCCCTGCATTTGATTATGGTCAAGGGCATGTACCTTGGTTGCAGGCTCCTCCCCATCCCGGGCCCTTGTTGGGGTACATGCAGAAGGCAACTTATCAATGTGTTTCTCTCACATCGATGTTTCTTTCTCTTTCCCTCTCTCTTCCACTCTTTCTAAAAGATCAATAGAAAAATATCCTAGGACGAGGATTAACAACAACAACAACAAAAAGAAGACTAAAGGTAGACAGTACCAGGCTACAGTCACTATTAAACAATTAAACAGGATTCTAAGTCATCTCTGTCCTGCTTGGCCATACTCAGAATGTCGTTATCGTGCTAGTCAATTCATGATTACATTATGGCTACTGTATTCAAGGTACCATAAGCATGTAATAAGAAGAAAGGAGAAAGATATGACAGAAACCTCTCACCAGACTGCTACTTGTTATGTAAATCTGAAATCTATCACAGAATTCACTAGAGTAGAATCAATTTTGTGAGTAAAGCTGAATTCCCCTTTGAAGGTTCTAGAGTCAAGTCCATTCCTTGCCTTTTACAACTTGTTAAGGCTGCCTGAATTCTTTGGCTCATGGCCCCCTCTCTCCATCTTCAAAACCAGCTTTCTGACACTGCTTCTATCTTCTCATCTTTCTCTTCCTATATCCAAGAAAGATTCTTTACTTTTAAGGATTTATATGATTAAATAGATCCTACCCAGATAATCTAGGGCAGTGATGGCAAACCTATGACACACATGTTAGAGGTGACACGCGAACTCATTTTTTTGGTTGATTTTTTCTTTGTTAAAAGGCATTTAAATATATAAAATAAATATCAAAAACATAAGTCTTTGTTTTACTATGGTTGCAAATATCAAAAAATTTCTATATGTGACACGGCACCAGAGTTAAGTTAGGGTTTTTCAAAATGCTGATACGCCGAGCTCAAAAGGTTCGCCATCACTGATAGGGCAATCTACCCATCTCTAGGTCCTTAACTTTAATCATCTCGCAAAGTCCTTTTTGGCATGTAAAATAAAAGATTCATAGGTTCCAAGGATCAGAACATGAATATTTTTGTTGGGACAATTATTCTGCTTATCATACTGCCAATTGCAATTCTATATTTTGTAAACTTTTGGACTGGATTCTCAAACTTTAAATTTCATAAATACAGTCAAATACCAAAAGACTTTAGATGCAATATGAAATGAAAGAGCTTCAAAGAATCCTCTGGGGTCAAATATTTGACTCTGAGTACCCCACTCAACAAAATTCATACGTTCTTTTAGGAGTTCATTGAAAACTTCACTCTGGGTTGGTGTAAAGTCATCTTCTCCTCTTAATGGGCCTCTGAATTTAAGAAATGCTTAGGACAGAAATATAGCCTGAAACAGATTTTTGAAACTAAGTGTGATATAATCTAGTGATCTAAATGTTCTCTTGCTTAAATATGGGAATTATGGCTCATGTGGCCAGTAGTCCAGCTGACAACGATTAGTCATCTCTACATCAGTTCCCTTTATGTGTCCTTTGAGTCCTCATATGAATGAGACATATATCAGGTGAAGTTTTATTGGTTCCTAAATCATATCTTATACTTTTTTAACATTTTTTTGTAGATGTTGGATATGAGAAATGGCAAAGGACACTAAAAATGCCATGAGGGGAAAGAGCACCAAGGAGTAGAAATAATAGAATTACTTTTTATTATTCTTGGAGATTATTCTTTTTTCCCCATGTACTTTAGTCATTTTTTTTGGTCAGCATGCCCTCATATTATGTAAAAGAAGGAAATAAAATTTTGTGAAAGGCAACTTAGAAATTTGTTAAAGTGCTTCTATAAAGATCAGGAGTATAGGGTTTAATAGACATATATGGCCACTCTCTTCCCTTCTGCAAGTTTTTTCTCTACAAACAAAGCCTAAAAATCCCATTTCTGCTCCCCTTTATTCCACTATTATAACTTTTCATCATTCATTGGAATTCAGTGCCATTATTGGTAAGCAAATATAAATGTTCTAGAAATTTCACAAACACTATAAGTTGCTATGTGATTGGTTGAGAGTGTTAAAATGAGATTATGTTTGTTCTAGTCCCTATTAGAATAAAGGCAAAATTGTACTCTGAAATAGTCAAAGTAAAAGAAAGAAAATGTCAATGTGCAAGGCATGGTTGGTGGATATGAGCAAACATTTTTTCATAGAAAGGATAGGGCAATAATGTTCTGAAAGGAGATTTGTTCATATTATAAAGAGCCTTGATCAGGGATAGAGTTTATTTTGTAAATCAATGGTTCATTAGAATGACTTATTTGAGATCTTAAAGTATATGGGTAATGGCAGAGCTGGTATTTAGGGTCACTATCTTTTTGTAGCCAGTGTCCTTACTGATTGATCCACAAAGCAATTCTGATTTGGTTGGTGTTCTATCATGTCATTTGTCAAGTTCTATAAATAGCACTCTTCAATGGTTGGACCCTCCCTCCAGAGAGTTTGTTTCATTTGGTCTGGGTGAAGTTGGGCATAGAATGCTTTAAAAACTTGCCAGGTGATTCTACTGTAAAGTCAGGATAAGGAAATACTGTTGTAGATAAGTGAAACTATTAAGGGTTTTCCAATATGAGAGTGACAAGATGAATACACGATTTGAAAGAAACAACTAATCTGGAATATATTGAAGGAATAAAGAAATTGAGATAGAGAAATTTTTTGTTCATCAATTAGACAAGTAATTACTATGTGTAGTTTTGGGCACTGAGCTCGTCCAGTTGAAATGGGAAAGGCAGTGCCAGAAGGAAGAGATGGACTTCATAGATCAGTCAGGCAGTACTATATGGGGTCAGGAAAGGAGAGGAATCAAAAGAGATTCTGAAGTTTGTTTTTTAATGAATAGGAGGAATAACATAAAAAAATTAAAAGGCATAGACAGATTCAGGGACATGATGAATTCAGTTTAAAATATAAGAGACTTTGAGGTAAAGGCGATGATCCAAGAAGAAATGTCTAGTTGGCCTTTGGAGAAGCACTAGTTGGAATTCTGAAGTAATTTATTGAACAGACTGTTGAACCTCAGAGGGAAGTCAGGGGAGGGTGAGTAGGAAGAGATCAACCAATGAATTTGTATGCATATATGCATAACCCATGGCACTGAAAATAGGGTGGTGAATGGCTGGGGTGGATGGAAGGGGTGGGCTGGAAGAGGTCAATGGGGGGAAAGGGGACATATGTAATAATTTCAACAATAAAAATTTAAAATTTAAAAAATAAAGGCTGAGGTATAGATTTCTGAGTCATCCATATAGTAATTAATACCACTGGAGTAACTAAAATAAAATGTGTGGGGTTATAAATAAAATAGAATGGAGGGCCAAGAACTAAAGCTTAGAAAAGGAAGGAAGACATGAGGAGAACCTAGATAGGGAAGAGTCAGGGACAAAAATTCACCTAAACAAATCATTGTATATTCCTATAAGGAACAACAGATTTCTTTCAAAAGTCAAATAGGGGCATCAACTACATGTAATCTGTAATAAAATATACAGATCTGATTATCAAGAGTTAGTGTCTGTTAGATAGCTTAACTGGCATGAAAATGATACTGGCTATAATTTAATTTCTCTTGGTTAAATATTCACTAAGAAGTTGACTAGATAGCCAAAGGTTACTATTGGATGACAGAATTTGTACAAATTTAATATGAATTTGGCATAATTGGAATAAACTGTGAACAGCCAAGAAATAAGAACATGTGCTAACTAGCCTGGCATTAAAATTCAGAAATGATATTGCTGTTTTTCATCAATAGCTAAAGGCCCAACACGTGTCTAAAATGCCGAGTTTCAGATAATAATAGAGTTTACTAATTACAGTTAAAGAAATTGAGGAACAATCTAATTGCCTATCTAATTTCTACCTCTAACTGGAAAAACAAATCAGTAGACTAAACCACTATAGATAATCTTTTTTTCAACTAAATCCATGGTGTAGTAAATAGAAGGTTCTATAGGTTATTCTGGTACTAGTTCCATCTTACCTCCCTGTGGGATTCTTTGTGTCCAGTTTCCTTGCTTATAAATGTGTGTGGGGATTGGAAAATAACTCAGAGAAAAGGGCATTTTTTCATTACAGTCATGAAAAGCAATCTTGGTTTTGGTAGTTATCATTTTTGTTTCTTATTTTTCATTATAGCTCTTTTCTTAGACCTTTTTAATATACATTTTTATTGATTTCAGATAGGTAGGGAGAATCGGACAGTGACTTTAAAAGTTGAATAGGCTTTGAGTAAATAGTAGAGGAAGAAGGAGAACCAAAGAAGCAAAAGTGTAAAAGCGGAAAAGAACCGGGTGAGTGCCATTCTGGAAGGACAACCTAATCCCTGCCCTGAGATTCCATGCTAGTTAGCTTCCTGGCTTTTGACTACTTCCATTTATGACTAATAAAGATTCTTAAGTGGGCAGAAGCCTATGAGTAGAGAGAGAGTCAGAGAAGGGAAAGAACATAACTTGCATGGTAGTATATAGAAGGACAACCTTTTCTTAAGCATTTATACAGTACTATCCTCACTAGGTACTAGGCATGGTTTTAAGAACATTCACAACCTAACCAGTTTGGCTCAGTGGCTAGAGTGTCGGCCTGCGGACTGAAGGGTCCCAGGTTTGATTCCGGTCAAGGGCATGTACCTTGGTTGCGGGCACATCCCCAGTGGAGGGTGTGCAGGAGGCAGCTGATTGATGTTTTTCTCTTATCGATGTTTCTAACTCTCTATCCCTCTCCCTTCCTCTCTGTAAAAAATCAATAAAATATATTTTTTTAAAAAAGAACATTCACATATTAACTCATTTCATCTTCATAACAACCACATAATATAGGTACTGTTTTAATCTCCATTTTAGAGAGGAGAAACCGGAGGTACACAGAGGTTAAGTGACGATGCAGGTGACACAGCTTGGTAAATGAGAGAGCTGGAAGATGAGCCCAGATATTCTGGCTTGAGGACTCTGACTGCCATGTAGAAGTGGCATGTAGGGTGGGGTCATACTAGAGAGGGCTTTGGAAGACAGATGTAGGAGTTGGTATTTTACTTGAAGAGCAGAAAGAAATACTTGGAGGTTTTGATCTTTGTATAACATGATACAATTAAGCTGGCACTGGTGAGTAGAATTGACTAGAGAAAAAACTGATGCCACAATATTTTTCTCTCTTTTTCCTAAAGTGCAATTTCAAGTATAGCTATGCAGCTGACAGGTATGACTCTCACACTTCTGGTTTAGCTGAGGTCCTCTGACTTTGAATGACACGGGTTTCCTCGTTCCGATATTTTAAGTTAAACTATAGGAACATAACCCAAGTGCAGGGAAATGATTAGTTGGGTTTACCTTTTCTGTATGGTTTCAAGTGCCCACACTAAAGCTACTCTGAGGTACATCTCACCACTTGCCTGTCTGCCCTGCTCCCTTCTCGGCTTATACAAGTGTTATTTCCCCCAGCTGCCATTGCCTTTTCAAGCTGAGGATGCATGCCACACTTCCATGAGGCAATGTGGGCAACTGATCAGGAAAGGTCTTGGGGCCTCCAATTAAAAATTGCTCAATAAACAGAAAAATTCAAGCACTCTAAGACTAAAATCAAATCCCTGGTGAGTTGTTGATAGACTTGTTATTAAAGGTTTGCCAAGCTTTAATAAGACTGATAACAAGAAACTGCAAATCTCTTCAAACTATTCTGTAAACATTTGGATAGGACTGAAAATAAGAATACAGAGCACATGCATTTCCCTGATCTGTTCTTTTTAGCTGGCTTTCATGTTACAAAATCAGCAACATATGTCGGCAGATCCAATTGACCTTCAAGCCTGAGTTTGAATATCTTAGGTGTATGTCACCTCATCTCTGACTTTGATCTGCTGTAAGGAAGAGAAATATAATTATTAGCACATTGTTCTGTGAAGCTGACAGAGCATCTGGTATTTCAGAAATGTTTTTGAGATTCCTAAATTGATTTGAAAGTCCGTTGTAAGGAAGCTTGTAAAAAAATGTAACATCTTTACAGCATGAGTAATTAAGAGAAATCAGAAGCAAGTTTGATCAGCACAAAGTTATAGCTGAAAACAAAATACCTAAACATGATTAGGAAAAGAATTTTTTAAAGTGATAGCACATAAGACTCCCTATGAATGATTCTTGAACTCTCTTCCTGATATAGAAATTTTAATTACATTCCTTTATTGCAGCATCACCATCCACCTGACTATGAGGACTGAATCTCCATCATGGACTATTTAGCCTGAGTTTCCATTGTAAACAGTAATTTTTGAGGTCTAAATCCTCAGTCATTTCGAATTGCTTCATATTTTAACTTAGCATATGTGCTGTTAGTCCAGCTGCCATTATGTAAAGTGGGGGGTGCAAGTATTTGAAGTCTTTCAAAACAACTCTGAATAAAAAATAAAAGTATACAATTTTCATGCTTTTTTCCCTCAATCTTTAGTCTAAAAGAAATGTGCAAAAGAATTAGTCTAAAATGTTTCAATACTGGTTTTGATCCAAATGAACGAAAAATATCTTATTCATTTGAATGGGGATTACTGTCATAACAAATATCTGAAAGGGAAGAAAAAGTGCAATGTCCTTTCAAAAATAAAGACAAAAATACCTATAAAATATCTAGTTAGAAATGCTGGCTTTCATCCATTCCCAAACATCAGGATATATCCTAGCATATTTCTAATATAACTAATACTTTCTTTAGGTAATTTGCAAAGTAATTTTAAAAATATTATGAATAAATCTCAAAAATTTCCACAAAATTTAAAATTCTGGAATCTCATATATGTTTCATTCCTTATGTAATCTTTATTATTAATAATGTACTTATTGACAAATTGAAGCATATTTCCAATTTATTCCTACGGACCATTTATTTTATATTATGGAAACAATACCATTGACTTTGCTTTGTAGAGCCTTTCCATGTTTGTGGCTGAGAAGAAACTATACTGTTGGTTGTGTATCTGTGTATTATCCACATTACGACAGATACTAAGAGGTAAACACTTAATTCTACTATGGCCTTTGCTTTCCTTTCCCCAGTTGTCATTAATGTGTTTTTGGAAATATAAAGTAATATTGAAACCGATTCTCTTCTTTCAAGAAAACTTCAGTATGTAAACTTGTAAGGCTGTTTAAAACTGGAAAATCTCTGATGCTGACTCTGGAACTCTACATTTTATAGTGTTTATATATCATGGTATATTTAAAATATACCACTCTAACCATAGGAATATTATTAGTGCCAGGAAGGCAAACAATATCCAGTAACTACCCTTGAATGTAAAATTAAAAAATCCAAACACTTGAAAAAAGTATGGAAAACTAAGGAATTAATGCTGGTCCCAAATGTAGCTTTTAGGAAATGTGAAGTGTACCTTTTGTGAACTCATAATCTCAAAGATTTTGTTGTATTCTGCAATATCAAATGAATTTATGCATACTCATTAACAAAATTCCCAAACTCAATCTTTGGAGAGACGGATACGTCACCCAATTACCTACCTACCCACTCCACTCCTGCCACCTACACACACATATGTACACACATAAGTGTAGTGACAGAGGGTCAGATTAAAATTTTGTGAAGAAGCCATGTAGAATCAGCGATGCTCTTTGATTCAATCTTTATGGGGTAGATATCTGGAGAAGGTAAGAAGGTATGTGAATTGTGGCCCCCACTCTATAAAAGTCACAGTTTTCAAACTCAGAATATATAGCTCTGACGAATGTATGTGGCTGGTATATTACAAATGCTCTTCCATACCCAGCTCCTCTTGAACAGTACAAATAACCATGCTTTTCATAGAGGACTATCTTCTGTGTCCAAAGACACTTATTATTTTTCAAAGACCAAGTATAAACAGATGTATAAAATAGAGACTTACTCTCAAGTCACCTGCAATTCAAAAGTTGGTCAGGGTGAAGGGCAGAGGAGAGAGTTTCCAAGAGATAAAATGCACCTACCACTTGGGGGCAGAGGTCCTTTAACCTGAATGCTACATCACTCATGGTTTCTCTTGAGAAATAAACCAGGTGGGGGTGGGGTGGGCAGAAGGTGGTGTTGAGAAATAAAGAGCAAGTATGAAGAACAACTTTTTGAAATTTGGTGGCATTTTTATAATTATTAAGCATGATCATCCTTGAGTAATTTAATACAAAGGAGGAAATTAGGCTTGCTGACATTTGTCTAAGAGAATTGCCTAAATGGGGAAGGAGAAGCAGAGAGAAAAAATAAATCTGATGGAAAAATAATAGACTCTATTTTCCAACCAAATATAAGACATTTATCTGCCTATTTTTCAGGTAAACTTTTCAATTAGCATGGATAATCAGAAACAAGATTTGCCTATTATATTTCAAATAGTAGCTTACAACCTTATTATTTCAACAAAGTATATCCAATCTAATTTTTAAAATACTTTAAAGCCTCCTATGATAAAAGCATTTATAAAAACACCAGTTTTTCATAAATATGGTGATCATCTTTTTAACTCCAATGTGTGCATGAATTGTCCTCTTTGCACACATCACAATTTTAATATGGAAATTCATCTGTTTATTAGGAGAAAGAGCAACCAAATTTTAGAAAGCCCTTTAAAAATAAATGATTGACCCCACACTACATTAACATTTAGTATATTTGGTATTGCTTGAAAGAATATAATGTGGTATTCTTCATTTTCTTTCCATTTTTATAGCAGTTTCTTTATGCTTTTAACTTTAGAGAAGAGAAATACCCAATTCCTTATCCCATGAAGAGACCTAAATGGTGAGTGTGGTATTAAGAATTGATGAAATCCAGTTGTCAAAATGATTAATGAATAAAAGGAAGGAAAAGGGGAAAAAAGGAATCGTTTAGCCTTTAGTTCTGTTCCCTGCCACACCAGTATGCTCACATATCAGCACATCCGATTTAACTCAACCTCTGAGGTGAGGTCTGACTCCCCTCATGAGTCACAGATGAGGAAGCTGAGCCTTAGAAAGCTCCAAGTCTGCCCAAGGTCACGAAGCTCATAAACCAAGATCAAGGAAACCTTGGTTGGAACTTACCAAAGCACACCCTGGAGCAAGGTGAGTCTGACTATGAGAGCTTGGAAACTAAAGTATCGATAACTATCACAAAGGGAGGCATTTTCCGAACGAGGATGTTTGGTTGAAGGCAGCAATCAGCAAAGGGGTTGCTCTAGGGTGCTTGCGATTATTTAAACAAAAGCAGTCTATACCTAGTTTGCCATTCACATTCTTCCCATCTCTTTCATCCATCAGCTGCAAATTTAGGGATGGTTTTGGAAACTGCCTCGAAGCAGTCTTAAAAATAGATGGATCTGACTGGTTCCTTAGAGTATTTATAGGGTTCTTCTGTTATCTGATGAAGTCAGGCTCACTAGAGAGTTTGGTGAGACTTGTTTCCATGGAGATAATATCGAAAAGTCCCCAGTTCCAAAAATGGACATCTCTTATGAAAAGTGAATCCCTTTCTTGCCCTTTTTGCACCCATAATTCAATAGTGTCTTTGCTTTGGTCCCCATTTTGCAGCCTAAGTAGACCTAAATTCTAAACTTCCATCAATTCTTTCTGTGAGTGTCAGCATCATAAGAAGGAATTTCCATTAAATTGTCTGGAAAACTCTGCGTAAGTAAAGAACCAGAAGAAGGAGTTGACCAGTTCTTTATCATCCAGTATTGCTACAAGACTGGCAATAACAGACGTAAGTGACAGGCATATCACTGGGATCAAGGTTAGAGATACTTGAGTGGCTTCAAGGCTCCGTGTTTTAATAAAGGAAAACATTTCATAAGACAGGAATAATTTATTTTAAGTATCATTCAGGAAGTGCATTTTGCAAAATTTCCCATTCTATTGTGTAATTACGGTGTATATATATTTAAATGACTAGGCATGTAATCCAGTAACAAATGATTAGCCTTATAAAATGTGTGGGTTCCTTTCGAGGTGAAGAAATTGCTAAGATAAAAATAATATTATCATGTGTTTGTTGGGTTCATGTAAGTTCCTCTCAAACTAGAAAAGATCCCAATTATTAACTTAAGATTAATCCTATTCTTCCTGCCCACAGCTTGTTGTAATGCCCACTGATGAGTGTCATAACTGCCATCCTAGATAAAATGCTTCTCCTGAGCAACGCCCAAATATGCCTACAATTGCAGACAACAGTTGTGAGCTTTTCTGCCTGCTTATCTGTCTGCCTTCGATGTGACCCTAAATTAGGCCTCAGAAGGTATGGTGTTTAATACAGATTCTGGCCACAATATACCTTCTCACAATTAGTTGAAAGTGCTGTTTTGTAATTAAAGGGTGAAGTGGGGCATGATGAACATATGGAAAAGGAGACCCTTAATAAGTGATGGAGCCTTCAAAAGAAATTGCTAATTAGTATGCATTTGATGTGCACTATACCAATTTTAAGACTTTGCCTTGAATAAATTGCTATGTTGGGTGTTCGAAGGAGTGGTGAGATTAGCATTTACAAAGGGGGCAATTTTCTGTCTTCTTGACTCTGTTAAATGGAGGAAATAACTTCCAAGACTGGAGCAGTAGTTAGCCCATCAATCATCCTCACAGCTGGAAACTGGGGATCCCAAATGCGGAGATCAGTTAATCCGTCAGCTAATAAGTTCATAGTGGCACCATATGGCGCAGGGCCACTCCACACTGGGACAAGGACAGAACTGTTTACACAGGCATGCTGCTTTCTCAGGTAGCCCCCTGCTGACAGAACCCTTTGTTCTGAAGGATCAATTTACTTTGCACAGTAAATTGACTGAATTGATCAGTTCAGAGCATATAATTGTTGGCTAATCCTGTGGAATCATGTCCCATCCATGTGAGAGGGACAAAGGGGTGTTGCCCATGGCCTGGTCTGGGGCACCATCCTGGGGCTAGTCTCATCGGACAGGCTGGCTACTGATTAAAGGACTGGTGGATGGTAGATAGGTGCTAAGCATTAGCTTCAAACATCAAAGGGAAGAGAAAACTTGCAATGCTCAGAAGGGCTTTTCTGAGCATCTTTCCTCAACTAGTACCAAAAGTGAACTTGGAATTTAAAGCATTCCCAAAACTTTGGGTGCAGACCTTTTTCAACTACTCACCTGGAAGAATGAAGAGGTTCCATACCACTCCATATTCAATCTAAAAAGTAACTGTACTCATGCTTATTTCTAAATGTACTTACTTTAAAAAAAAGGAAAGGAGTTAACAAAGAAAAAGAAGTAAGAAATGCAACAGAGAGATCCAGGTCATGGAAACTGCAAGTTAAGTGAGAAACACAGGCACCACTGTTAGGCCTGTGAATGGGAAAATGCATCGGGGCTTTTCAGAGCAAATGAGAGCAGAATCTTCCCATCCCTGTACATTGGTGTGAGCCCTGCCGCTTTGTTCTACAGATGTGTTTGATCTGACTTTGTTTTTTCCCTCTCACATAAAAAATAAAAGAAGAATAAATAAAATGAAAAAATTCCACCAATAGAGATAAATGTTGGACATAGTTCCCTTCAACTGAAGGCTTTCTTCAATAGCTAGTGTCAATAGAATCAGTTCACATCAATGGTTTGAAAAGAGAATTGTGTTCAATAGGAACTGAAGCCATTTGGAGTTGCTGAGAGGACATTTACTTATTAAATGTCTGAACAGTAATGAACTTTATACAACCACACCAAGAGTTTCCACCAATTAGGGAGCTATTGATTTCTTTACTTATTTTATTGAGAATGTCTGAGACTAATGTAATAAGGAGAAATTGCAGCAAGTTTTTACTATATGTGGAATCTTAGGGGTTATCTCCATTTTCTCTTCTTTAAAGCAATATAGAGAGAGGAGCATACAATTTAATGACAGTTGGTGTATTTTACCATAAAAATCTAAAATTAACAATTCACAAGTATCACCAGTGTATCTTCCCAAATTCCTATGTATTTGTAATTTTTTTCCTCATGGAATTTTGCATTCGTATTATACTACATTCACAGTACCCAGGGTTCTGCAGTATTTAAAAAAAAAAAAGCAAAACCAAGAAGCATTTGTATATTTTATTTTAGGAACTACCAAAATGAGAACAAAATAAAATATAAACAATGCTATAGAAGCGCTTTTTAAGTTAAACTAGTGAAATAAAAGAAAAGCAGAAAATGTAAATTGTATAAAGAAAACATCATAAGCGGGAGCTAATGTGAAAGCAGGCACTTTGCCAAAGAACTCTTTTCTAGAGCGCAAAAGGCCCTTTGTGATTTTTGGTAAAATTTTCTCTTTCAAATGTTATCAGATATGATTCTCCCTCTCCACATAGTGCACCTGAGGCAATCTTGAACTCTTTCTGAGTCATTTATGTGCCAATTTTCAGTTTATTTAAATAGAAGATGCCCAGTTGCACACTGAAGTTGATTTGAATTCCCAGGCCCTGGATTACCAAGATGAAATCCATCCCCCTTGCCTGATGTCGCCAAATCTTCACCCCACCTGCATCTCAGCATTTACCATACTGCAGAGGTAATACCAGAGCGCTCGCATTCTAAACTAAAGGACAAAACTCACAGTCATTGAAATATGTTTTCTTTTGCCTATTCATGGAAGACTGTATAATTGAAATTGAGTAAAACTTTATAAATTTACATTTTCTCATCTTTAATGATTTTTTTTCCAGTATAGCGATGGGTTTAAAGAGGTTACAAAAATTACATTGCACCAAAATATTGCCCAGGAGTGGCCATCCTTTTCTTTATTTTATGTGCCCTCATGCTCTTCCTCTGCTCTATAGACTCCCTATTGTAGCTACACTGAATTTTTTCATAAGTCTGAAATTTTTCATAAGTCAGAAAATGAAGAATGCTCTTCACAGGAGAATGTATCCTCACTTTTAGGAGCAATTTTGAATTCATTATCACAAAATCTTTACATAAATATGTCTTTAACATGTTTAACCATTTTATTTTTTAAATTAGAAAAAAATTAGGGACCTGGGGAAAATATGTGCTTTCTTCTTCCCTTTGTTACTGCTGACCTTCTAGTCCCTGGGCCTTTCTCAGTGAAGACAAAGACAACTTCTCTCCCGTCTCATTATAGAATGTCCTCTTACGGGCTCTCTCTCTTAAATGCATCATTAGCTGTGTTTTCTTTCTTCTGTAGTTTTAGACTAAAGAAATGCCTATTCAAGGGCTTTAGAAATTTGCTGGTTTTTCAGAACTAGCTCTAGGTGGTGTGTGGGTTGGTCAGTAGAGTTCTGCATAGACTGAGTCAGGCAAAGGTCAAGACCTGGGGTGACTTCTCTTTGTGGTTACATAAATTTCTCTACCCACCCATCTAAAATGTTAATCTAAAATTTATAATATTTCCATTCCTTACTTTATATTATTTCATTGGCAGTGATCCCTATTTATCATATTACATAATTTGCTTATTTATCTTTTTATTGTTCCCTCCCCTTAATGTAAGCCATATGAGGGTATAGATTTTTATTTATATTTTTTTACTTCTGTGCCCTAGTATCTTGAATAGCACCTAGGACATAATAAGCCCTCAAAAATATTATTAAATGAATGAAATTAACTTGCAATCATTGTTTAAAATCTTGGAACAGATTACATTATGCAAAAAATGGAATTACACTAATTTCTGCCAACAAAATAACTTATTTTAACAGATTATTTCTTTTTGCATATTTGCTCTATCAAATTGTACACAATATACAACTATATAAATGTACATTTTTTTTTAGATTTTTGGATTATCTGTAACTTTTAGGCATTGCTGGGTAAGGATAGAAACAAAAAAAGTAGGAAAGAATGATATCCTTTCTTTGTTACTTGTCTGATGTTTTAGTTAATGATTTGATATAATACAGAAACTGAAGCCTAACAATAGGTTTTTGGCATATTCACACATTTAATTTCAACCATATAATAGTCCTGTTTCTGTCACTATAAATTGCTAGAATTTGATACTTTGGTATAGAAAGTTCAAGGATTAAAATACCTAATTTTGTATCAAATGTTTTATAGTTGCATATGTATAATAGGTTACACAAAATCTCTTTCTTCTAAAAGTTTGAGTTTGATTAAGTGGCGTGTTGGAGTCAACTCTTACCAGCTCATGAGAGCTATTTTTATATATCTCATCTAACTACACGCTTAGTGACATCAAATTGAGTTCTTGAAATTGTCCACAAAGGGGAGAACCTCAAAAAGTAATAAATGCTACAAATAGAGGTTGTTAACATTTATCAGTACACCACTAGTCCTATCTGAGTCTGATGAAACTAAAATCTAGCAAGTACACTACTGAACAAAAGATACAAGTTCCCAAATGTGAAATGCTTTTCATTCATATTAACCTGAAAAACTAGAAAGATTTCCCAACTTCCTCACCCATCTATTTCCTCTTTTTCTATCAAGCTTTGAAGAAGACATGAAAAGCTTTGCCATACAAACTATTTTTCCAGGAGTCCAATGATGAATGATGCTGATATAGAGGTAATACATCTTAATTTAAGGGAAGGGGAAAAGCTGTGCTATTATTCCCTTTGAAATGCAGGATGTCAGTCTGTATGGGGTACTTTGTGCCACACCTCTTCCTGGTACTTCTGTACTGAATTATTCAGAAATGAGCAGAGAAACAGGAAGTTGCTTCTGATTCACTTGCAAGAGTGGTGTGAGTAATACATTTGTGTAAAATGTACAGAGGAAACCATGAGAGTCTGACTAAGTGGAGGGAGGGCGGGGGGGGATGTTTAGTAGGGCAAAGAAGACTAACATATTTAAAAGTAATAAAAGAAGCCATGAAGGTCCAAGTTTTGGTGCTTCACTTGTGAGACATGTTTAGGGAATTGCATACTTCCTTGAACAAAAAAATAAAGATCATATATTTGATTACTTTGCTTTTATTTGTGGATGTTCATATGTGTAATGCTATTTTTAAAAATGTCTTTATGTATTAATGGGTGGTATTAAGAAAAATATCTGAACAAAATAATATTTGCACAGATAAAGACAGATACAGTAAAATGACATAGTATTCTCAACTTGTTTTTTACCTTAAAAATCAAGGATATTTCATTGAGTTTAAAAAATTGATCAAAGATTTAAAAGATATACTTACACACTAGAGAATCTTTTAAATACTACATTTAATATTTCATTTATCATCACAACTCCTGAGGTAGGTTATTAGGAAAAGGTGGAAAGTGACTCAAATTCAGGCAGTCTAGCTGCAAAATCTGTATTTAACCACTAAGACCTACTATCATTATAGTAAGAATAAAACAACTATCACTGTCAAGTACGTACTTACCATGCGACAAAGTTCTGAACACTTACATATTAAGACTCATAATAAACTTATGAATAAAACTATTATTATCCCCATTTTTCAGATGAAGAAATTGAAGCATAGAGAGATTGAGTAACTAGCCCAAGGTACATAGATATAAGTCACAAAGTCAGTTTTGTTCTGGAAGCCATGTTTTTAACCACAATGCTATATACTACCTTCCATGAAAAGAAAGTTTGAAACTAAGGGATAGAGAAGAGGCTGGAAAAGAGTGTACTCCAGGAAAATACTAATCTAAAAAACCTGGCATCACAATATATATATTACACAAAATAGACCTTAAGCAAAAAAAAAAAAGCAGGATTAAGAATATAGAGAGTTACCATATAATGATAATACATTCACCCATAAGATTTAACTATCCTGAATGTGCATGTACTTAACAACATAGAATCAAATCATACAAAGCAAAACTCAACAGAATAATGAGGAGACACTGACAAATTTATAATAGCAATGGGAGAATTCAGGAATGTTTCTCAGAAACTGTGAAATCAAGAAAGCAAAAAATTGGTAATGGTAAAACAAAGATAGTTGCAAGAGATGAAGTAAACAGTTTAGGGTCCTACTGCTAAGTAGTGGTAATCCAGTTTGTAATCCAGGAACAAAGTAACAATTCATCCTATTTGGGTGATTTCTTTTATTAAAAAAAATCATACATAAGATTTTATTAACCTCTCTACAACTGAGTTCCCTCAATACCACTAAGTAAATACCAAGAAATTAAATAACCTGTTTTGAGGGAATAAGGGAGCTCCCTTCACATTTTTTTAAGCAGAAAAAAGATAAAACTTGGAAAAATAGTTAATAGCAAAGAGTAATACCTGCCCACCTAAGCTCACAAACACTGACTAAAGACAATTTTAATCTAAATATCAAACAATTTTTACATGAACAACATACTAGACAAAAACCTTCCTTTGCTTAATTAATAAGAAGAGACTTCTTTGATACCTTCACCATAGGGATTTTGTTATGTGGAATAGAGGCTGACTCTTGTAGGTGCAATTAAGTTTTCACAAGTAATGAAAGGAATGGAACTAGCAAGGAACTGAGATACAATCTACTCTTAAAGAGGCTGACCAGAAGGTCATTCCAGGTTTTTGTCAGCTCTAGAGATCATGGTGGCATGTTCTATGGAATTTTTATCCCATTCAGCACTAGGGTAAAACATTAATATAACATAGCTCTCTCTTTGTCTTTGGTTATTTTTCCGTGTGCCCTTCTCCTCTTACCATGTGGATTTAGCCTGCGTCTGTTCTCTACCTCACAGCTTTTCCTTCATTATAACTCTAGTTCATATAGTTGGGGATCATGATCACTATAGTCAACTGTCAACTGTCTGATACTCTCCATATTTCCTAAATATCTGCAAATGTGAGCATCAGATTGGTCTAAGAATTTTCTATTTCAAAATGCCTTTTCGCCCCAGGCTATCTCATAGGCAGCTGTCAAGTGTGTTGATTATTGTCTTCAGTCAGGCGGGCACCCCCCTAGTCAGCTGTGGCCAAGGAAGACATGCTAGCATAGCCTAAAACATGTCCAGTTAATATGTGCTATTCTTTTTTCTGTGAAGAAACTATTGATTTAGCATGACTTACTTTCAACTAAACATTTTACTCATACAAGTTTACCTAAACTCTAAGAAATAATAGAAAACTAATTTTTTAATGCAGAAATCTTTTTTTCTTACTATTATAGTCAATTATTTTCTATCCACAATTATTTCTCAGGCAAGAATCTGCATTAACATATTATTTTTATAAAGAACTATTAGACACAGATTGCTGCCTACTATGAAAATGAAGATTCCAAGATTTCAAAGTAAATAGAGTGATTTAAAAGTTCTGCTATTTTTCTATTTCTGTCAAACTCATAGAACCAAAAGGAAATAATCAGTATTACCAAGTTGTAATAGTTGCCATATATCTAGAGGTTGAAATAACAATTCAGATTTGTTTTTGTAAATGAATTTTACTTAAATCACAGCAATTGAAAATATAGGTTCACAAAAATAAAAATTGAGATTAAATTTGAATGCATGATGGGAAGAAAAGCCAACGGCATATGATAATGGCCAAGTAGCCACGTTGGATGTTTTTGCTTTGTTTTGTTTTCATGTTGGAGTCCCTAGAGGGCAACAGATACACAGAAAATGGGTTTGACTGAACTGGACCATGTGTCACCATCTTGAAGGAGAGTCCAGAATGGTGATGCTATGGATGAACCGTAAGTTCAAAAGATTTCGAACTGCCTAAAAACATTTCCAAAATTTTATTTACAACACTTTGTGAGAATATAAAAAGATGAATTTTTAATGTTAAAAGGACAGACATTCTAAACTAGCATAAAGTCAAACACAATGGAAATTAGCTCCATTTCTTTCAGAGTTCTACACAGGTACACACACTCTGCAAAACTCCCTCACACCCACCACTGATGCCTGGAAGGAAAAAGGTTGCTGTTTCATACATTCTCTTCTGGATTTTCTGTTTTCCCAAGCCCAGTCTTGAAAGAATGGCTCTTCTTTAAACAAAGAAGGTCCTTGGCTAGTATAGCACAGCCAAGCTGTCAGACTCTGACAGACTGAAAAGCTACAAATCTACAATGGACCAACAATAGGGTCCTGTGACCTTTAGCACCTCTCGCAGTTGTCTGACCCCATTCCTTTGTCTCTCTCACTTTTAGTTTTGGATATGTTACCTATGGCTCTTTCAAAGATCTGGTGTCATCTTAACATGTTTCTGAAGAAATTAATCTCCCAATTTCAGATCCTTTCTATGAAATTTTTATTAAATTTTTAACATATTCTTTCTTCCACCCTTAGAAAAACTAATACATACATATAAAATGTACTCCGATTTTTGACAATGTCTCCAACAGAATATTCTCAACTTCTTCCTCTTGAAATAGAAAAAAATATATATATGTGTGTGTGTACATATAATGCATACATATAAACATATTTATATACCCACATATATCAGAATGACAGGCTCACTAAAATTTTTTCAGTTTGCACAGTACATAGCAACAAGTGACCTGTTAAATGATGACAAATCCTTTAGATTATGGCTTTAGACCTTTAACCTTTTGACTTTAGGTTGTATCCAGGGAGCAGTGAGAGAGGAAGAATGCAATAAACTGCTTGTAATCTAGTGGTCTCAAAAGAAATTACATCAAAACCAGCTGTTACACCACTAGTCATTAAAGACTGACAACATGTTAACTAAAATACAGCCATTACATTGAAAAAGACTTCTCTCCCCACCCCGCTGCTCAACTGCTAGCGGTCTCTTGCCTCACTAAACAGCATCGGAAAATGTGGATTCAGGAAAGCAAATCCAACACTTAAGACTTAAACTAGCAAGAAATAAGTTGCCTTTGATTGAGATGTGAACTCTTAATTTTAAATGTGTTTGAAGGGACTGACCAATTTTGAACATTGTGGACTCAAAGACTGCTGGCAATACTTGAGGTTTTCTATATCTTGGCAGCTAACCTAACTTTTCTTTGGATTTTTTTTAAAAGTCTGTTTGTGTAAGATTGCACCTGTCTTTTTTCTCTCGTCTTTTGATAAGAAGAAAGTTGGTGTGGGGATTTTAGCCATAAAGTACAATTCCCCAGGCACCATTTCCTAGCTTCCTTCCACTTGAAACATTTCAGGACTTTGAGTTGGAAGTCACACCGGTCTATTTCTGACAACCAATGGCATGTCAAAGCAGTGGGCATAAAAGCTTGAAATGTAGTGCATATCTTTCTGGGGATTGTCATCCAGCCTCACTGTCATTTAATATCCAGCAAACAGTCCCCCTAGGCTTCAAAGATGCAAGTCAAAATCAGTGCAGGAAGCACACAGCAGTGGTTGAAAAACATGGGGTGGAATGCATGTTGCTGTACAAAAGAGAGAGTGCCCAGGACATCCAAAGAAGAGAAGATGCCTTTCCCGGCTTGGGGAACTGAGTGTTTAAGCCAGAGGGAAAAGCAGTGACCTCGCCCCAGTACAAATTCACCAGGAGCATCAGTCCTGGGCATCATTATGACCTGGCCTCCCTCATTCAGGGTTCCGTAAGTAATCCTCCCATTAGAAAAAGCGCCTTATTAAAATCTGCTCAATCACTTCAAGCTGTTTCTACACTCTTGTCCTGAATTCTACACCAAATTCAACTTTAATTTGTTTGTTTTGGTTTAACACATTCCAAATTTCAAAGTAGGCTGAGTAAAAATAAAAATAAATAAAATATCCATTTGTACAAATTAAAAAATAACAAATATGTGACCTTATAAGATTAACAAAATATTTTTTTAATTCCAAGATGCAGGGCCAAGTCTTTATCCATTGGGAGAGTCTGGGAGTTTTCCTTGTACTCAGGCATCTAGAATAAAAACCTAGCATGCACCTGTTCATTCATTCATGTATTGCAGAATTGTCAGCCAGCCCCTTACATCAGCAGCAGGCCTGGTCCAATCAACCACAAGGCTGGTATCTAAACTCTTGCTGTTGATTTTTTGTTGTGGTTGTTGTTGAAGAATTGGCTTTTATTTATTTGTAAATAGTAAATTGTAAAATAATTTAATTTTTTGGTCTCTAAGATACAATTTTTTAATTGTTAATTTGTGTGGTTTTTTATTGTTTAAAGTATTACAAATAGTAGTACATATGTCTCCTTTTTTTTCCCCATTGACCTCCCCCCAGCCTCCACTACCCCCTGGTACATGCCCTCACCCCTCCTCCCTAGTGTCTTGCGTCCAGTGGTTATGCTTGTATGCATGCATACAAGTCCTTCGGTTGATCTCTTACCCATCCCCCAAGTCTCCCCTGCCTTCCCACTGTAGTTTGAGTCTGTTCAATGCTTCTTTGCCTCTGTATTTATTTTTGTTCATCAGTTTATGTTGTTCATTATATTCCACAAATGAGTGAGATCGTGTGATAATTATCTTTCACTGACTGGCTTATTTCACTTAGCATAATGCTCTCCAGATCCATCCATGCTGTTGCAAATGGCAAGAATTCCTTCTTTTTCACAGCAGCATAGTATTCCATTGTGTAGATATACCACAGTTTTCTAATCCACTCATCTGCTGATGGGCACTTAGGCTGTTTCCAAATCTTAGCTATTGTGAATTGTGCTGCTATGAACATAGGGGTGCATATATCCTTTCTGACTGGTATTTCTGATTTCTTGGGATATATTCCTAGAAGTGGTATTACTGGGTTAAATGGCAGTTCCATTTTTAATTTTTTGAGGAAATGCCAAACTGTTTTTCACAGTGGCTGCACCAGTCTGCATTCCCACCAGCAGTGCATGAAGGTTCCTTTTTCTCCACATCCTTGCCAACACTTGTCGTTTGTTGATTTGTTGATTATAGCCATTCTGACAGGTGTGAGATGGTACCTCATTGTTGTTTTGATTTGCATCTCTCAGATGATTAGTGACTTTGAGCATTTTTTCATATGTCTCTTGGCTTTCTCTATGTCTTCTTTTGAAAAGTGTCTATTTAGGTCCTTTGCCCATTTTTTGATTGGATTGTTTATCTTCCTTTTAAGTTGTATGAGTTTCCTGTAAATTTTGGAGATTAAATCCTTATCGGAGATAACATTGGCAAATATGTTCTCCCATGCAGTGGGCTTTCTTGTAGTTTTGTTGATGGTTTCTTTTGTTGTGCAGAAGATTTTTATTTTGATGTAGTCCTATTTGTTTATTTTATCCTTAGTTTCCATTGTCCTAGGAGCTGTATCAGTAAAGATATTGCTACGACAATTGTCTGCTATTTTGCTGCCTATGGCTTCTTCTAAGATTTTTATGGTTTCCCATCTTATGTTTAAGTCCTTTATTCATGTTGAGTTTCCTCTTGCTGTTGCTTTTAAGCATTGTGAGATTGAAGAAATGCATGCAACCAAGGGGACCCACAGGCTCAAGGACCTGTTTTGTGCTCTTGGTACAACTTTTCCAGGCTTCGGTTTTCACATCTGTAAGATGAAGTTGATGAAGCCAGTGCTCTCAGATTTTGCCAACTGGGTTTTTTTAATGAAAATCCAACATAATAATATACATAAAAGGGTACTATGTAATTTATGCTATAAACGTAAATATGAATACTTTTATTACTTCCTGCTGCTACCTAATTTTCCAATAGCATGAGTGGCGAACATGTTTCCTAGGACCGTCTACCTCCACTGTGCACCAGGTTAATCCTACCTGAACTCTGACTGCTGGCATCTCTGGCCCCTCTAAATGACCCAAAAGAATTCATCAGTAAACAAAATGTCAGTGACGCCCGTGTGCCAGGTTGTCCTAAGAGTTATAATAATAATACACTGTAAACTTTATAACAGTATGTCTCACCAATAGTAAGTGGGAGAAAACGAAGTAAAATTCACTGGCCTTCTAACTTTATTTCCCATTGTTAATCCGCATAAAAGCCTAAGCGACCATCGCAACTGAACGGACCAGATGACCACTAAAATTTTGTCATTTTGACCACTGCCAAATTTGTATTACCTTTATTTCGTGTCAAACCTCTATACTTTACATAGAACTGGACATCACAGGTGGTAAATGATTTTTGTCCAAGAGGACGTAGCTTGTAAATAAGAATCAGAGTATCTAACACCTCTGGAGTACTTACTATGTGCCAGTGTTTTGAATGTATTTTTCTTCATTGCAACCCCACAAAGTAGAAGACACAGCTCATATGACTTGCCTGAGGACACACATCTAACAAGTCAGGAAAGAGGCTTGAATCCAGCTGCCAGGCTCTGAAGCTGAGTTTGATCTCTACACTAACCTGTCAGACCCATTTAGGGTCAAACCTGGAGCCTTCAGTTCCAATGCAGACCTCTTCCTCTGTGGGAACTACTAAAAATAAATGGACCTTTTAAGTTTTCTATTCAAATTTTAAGAGCTAGTTGAAGAATTAAACAACCTGCTAATTATTGTGTTCTACTGGTTATGTATCCTTCATTTATATATTTTAAAGGGAAAAGTAAATTCCTTAATTTTCTGATATACACGTATATGACAATTACCTCAATGAATATTAAAACATACAGTTTGTCTTAAAAACTTTTAATTACTGCATTGGTTTCATTGTTTCAGATTTTTAATATATGGTCTTGGCCTCCCACTGCTAGGGATTTCAGAATATTATTATTATTAAATAGCATGCACATAGCACTTTATATCGCCAAGTGTTTTGCAATCAGTTTTATCAACTGTTCCTCCCAGCACCCTCTAAATATGGGACAGCTGTTTGCAAATCCCCTGAATAAATCATAGATAAAAATGATTTCAAAATGCCAGGTGTAAGTCTAGTGGAGTTTCACGGGAGTTACAGGACCACTCTTTCAGGACTGCAATTAGCAGTCCCCTCAAGGCTCAGCTCAAGCTGTGTGGCCTGTGAAATCACAATCAATTCAAAGTTGTTGATAGGCCTAGAGAAGAAAGCTGCGGAATCATTTCTGTGTGCAGAGAGAAATTCTGTCTAAAAGCATTTTTACTACTGATTAGTTTCTGAAGTTAGTTGCACATCAGCCTAATTTTCTTTCCACTTGTAATTTTCAAGTGTCTTTGCTGTAGGCCAGCCTTCTAATTCCCAGTTTAATGGAAGCTCTAAGCAGCTCCTTACTTTGATATGTGTTGCAATAACATTGCATGAGAAGAAGAACAAGATCTGTTACTTAATAATGAAGAATTATGGTACAGACGGCAGTGCTTGTCTCAGCGACCACTGATGTAGAAATTGACAGCTCTCAGGCGGCCGTCTCCTCCACCCGACGTGGCTGGTAACTGCTCCAACTGAATGACAGTCTGCCAGCATGCAAAGCCACTAGCCATGCACAGCTAACTGAGTGTCTGCAAGAACAATGTTGTAGAGCTCACTTATTGTTTATTTTACAAGCTTAAGTTTATCAATCAAACTACTAGGAGCAGCGCCAGTGGAAAAGCCACTGAAACTGGTGAATTCAGAATATCGGCTGTCTCTTCATCAAGAACAAAATAAAGTACGACACTCACATAAAGTCTAAATTATAAAATGCTGACATGATTGATTAAAAGTACAGCTGTGTCCAGTAATTACATCATTTCTTAAAGGGGATTAGAACCAACATCTAATCCAGGAACCATTTTGTACAGTGGTTCTCAACCTTCCTAATGCCGCGACCCTTTAATACAGTTCCTCATGTTGTGGTGACCCCCAATTTCATTGTTACAAATTGAACATAATTAAAACATAGTGATTAATCACAAAAACAATATGTAATTATATATGTGGGTCTCTCCAGCCTGCAGATCGAGTCTCATCTTCAACTACACTGAGGCCCTTGGGTTTTCCCCTTTATGGCTTTGCCAAAACTTGAGGCTATCTCATGTTCTATTCTCTCTTCTCCTCCCTCTCATGCTCCTACCTCCCCATCTTCCTGACAACACTCCACACTTTCCTTTTAAACCTTACCTAGGCATTACCTCCTCTGTTTAAGTTCTCCTAACCTTCAACTCCTATCTCACAGTCATAGGTTATTATTCTGTTCATTTATATATTATTGTATGGATTTTTATTGGCTTGTTTACAAGTATGTCTCATCACTAAACCATGGGCATCTGGAAAGGGGGGACAGATTATGTCTTAGTGTTTCTTTACCCAAAGGCCTAATTGTGGACTGATGCATGGCAGGTCATTAATAGATAATAAATTGAATTGTACGCCATTCCAGGAGACTTAAACAGCTGATTTTTAATTTTTTTAATTGAGAGAGAGAAACATTGATGTGAGAGAGAAATATCAATCAGTTGCCTCCCATACGCACCTGGACCAGGGATCAAACCGGCCACCCTGGTATGTGCCCTGACCAGGAATCGAACCTGCCACCTTTTGGTGTATGGACAATGCTCAACTGACAGCCACATCAGCCAGGGCAACAGCTAACTGATTTTTAAAAAGCATGTTAAGATATTTATGAATGGATTACATAATTTTTATAGAATTCTTTTTTTATAAAATGATCTAGAGGAACGGTTCTCAACCTGTGGGTTGCGACCCCTTTGGGTGGTCGAACGACCCTTTCACAGGGGTCGCCTAAGACCATTGGAAAACACATATATAATTACATATTGTTTTTGTGATTAATCACTATGTTTTAATTATGTTCAATTTGTAACAATGAAATTGGGGGTCACCACAACATGAGGAACTGTATTAAAGGGTCGCGGCATTAGGAAGGTTGAGAACCACTGATCTAGAGCCATTTAAAAATTTTGAACATAATAGAAAAGCAAAAAAAAAAAGTAACAAATCATCAGGCTGACCAATTTCCAATTTTCCAGAGAACACTAAGCATATTATACATTTACTAGAGGCCAGCTGCACGAAATTCGTGCAAGGGGCTCCGCCCCCGCTGCCATGGCAGCTGCCTCTGCCTGAGAAGGTCGTCCAGAAGGTCATCCAGAAGGTCATCTGGTCTAATTAGCGTATTATGCTTTTATTATTATAGATATAGGTATACAATTTTACAGACATTGTGTCATTCATATAACCTCTTATGTAATCTTTTAAAAACTCCATGTATGCCATAGGTACTTTTCTGTGTTAATAAATAATCTAAATTTTATTTTAGCAGTACCAGAGTAGTTCATATTATAGATATAACATACTTTAACATATCGATGTGCATTTAGATTGTATTCAGTTTTTAATTCTTATAAATATTGTCTCAATAATTTTTGCTAAAAATCTATGAAAAGATGCTCTATCTCAATTATTAGTGAGATAGAGCATCTTTTCATGGATTTATTGGTCATTTGTATTTTCTCTTTTGTAATCTACTATTATAGCCTGTTGTTCTAACAAGCATTTCACAAATAATTGTCAATGCTTATAACAGCAAGTAACTAATGTTGGAATTTCAGGTGTGGAGTTAATGGAGAAGGAAGCTTTTTTTTAAACTTTATTTTCATGGTTGACACTATTACAGATGTCCCCATTTTCTCCCCCTGTGCCCTCTTCCACCCAACCTCCATCCCTTTGGCCATCACCACACTATTAGAGGAAGACATTGTTTTGATAAATCTGCCTTTAAGTGTCATTCAAATCATAGACCTTTATCATCCTTTACCAGGAATAATGATAACACTGTGTCAGGTGTCCAAATTATATAGACAGGAGCTCACGATTTCATTGTGAGATAAGGAGTTCAGAATTTCAAGTTGTTTATTAACTTTTTTTGCTTTTTCTTCAAAGTCCTCACAATGTTCACTGAAAATACTTATGGCTAATTTACTGGCCTCAGACATTTTATTTATTGTTTATATGTCACTGTGACATCTGTTTTTCCCAGAGGAATTTTAAATACACATTTAAAGTAGAATTTGCATATTGGAAATTACAAGTTAAAAAGCTGTATGTTTCTGAAGTTTTCTATGGCCTTTATTCAACTGGAATATTTGACACAATTTATTTCCCAAACCATGATCTATCTTTCTAAAGTCCGATCCTACAAGATAAACTAAGACAGTTTCAAGCAAGAATCTAAATTTAAAAAAATACCTGTATATCCCTTTTGTGCCACAATTCACAGTGGCTTTGTTGATCTCCAAGGTACTAAAATAAATTTTATTTTCATGCTACTAATACATTATTCTAAGCTGTTGAAAGATTAGTAGGTGAGAGTCTGGGCAATGTTGTTTCTAAGCAAAAATGGAAAAGCTAAGTTTCAGAATCGATTTTTGTCAGATATGTGAACACCCGTTCTATAGAATTCAGCTCCTGTTTTGACAGCTTATTGAATACTCTCCCAACTTTTCCCGCCTGGTAATGTCTCCCATTAATTAGTCTCCCATTCTCTATTCACAGTTTTGATAGAACAGCAGTAGTTGTTAACACAACACTCATAATCACAATTGTTCAGGTATGTTTTTTTGTCTGTGTTGTGTATGAGCCTCAAATATTACATGTTACCCAAAGGAAAGTAAAATGGAATTTTTAGAAATAAAATTGTTTTGTAATAGAAATAAGAATTCTGTTTACATTTTACTTTTTATTCCTTTCCTATGGTAATATCAAATTCTGCACATCTCCCTATCTTTTCTCCTTCTTTTTTTTGTATTAGTTAGTCTACAACAATTGGATTTTTAAAATTATTTAACTGTATTTAGGAAACAATATGTTCACTTGGTGGGAATGGGGAGCAACTCTTTACTACAACAATGCAAATGATGGTCATCAAGAGAGGTCACTTGCTCAGAAATAATTTTTCCCTGAGAGCGCGAAGTAATTTAGTGATATTACCACTCAATATTCTTAAAGTTTGGAAGACTTTAGTATAATGTCTCTCCAAATCATTAGCACATACAAGATCATGAAGATTCTCAAAAATAACTATAATACAGTTTTACTGGAATAATTGAGGGTGGTGACTGGTAAAAATCTTTATATGCATTTTAAAAGATTATACATGTGCATTAATAAAAATTTGACAACACAAAATTTTTTTTGAAAAACAGTTCTAATACTCATATATGTATTTTTGACAATTTCGTAGTTTTCCTTCAAGGCTTTTCTCCCTATACATAGATCACATCATTGTAACATCATATCATAAGTATTTGCCTGTGCAATTACCATTTTTTCAAAACCATTATTTCAATGCCTGAGTAAAATGCTTTTGAGTAGATAAGTAAACACTGAAATTTTACTTAATTATTCATTTATAGCCAAGTATTGATATCCTTAATTTTTACAAAAATAATTCTCTAAAACATATCATAATGCCTATATCTCTATCCCAAACTTAGAATTTTTGCTTTAAGGCAAGTTACCAAAAGTGGAATCATTGGGTCAAAAGATATAAATATATACATTTGTGTATGTATCTATATGCATTCATACACCTATGTGTTCTCACAGAGAAAATAAATGTTAAGTATTTTTATAGCATATATATTATGCATGCATGTATTTATATATAAAGATATGTGTGTGTGTGTATATATATATATTTGGAAAGAGAGAGAGAATTTCATATAACCATTTCAAGCATCAGGAATATAAATTTTTTCATCTTTACTACTTGATTGGCCAGAAGAAGGAAGGTATCTAACTTTTCTTTTAACTTACATTTATTTGATTATAAGATAAATTGGTGAATTTGTTGCCATAAGCTTTAACTTCAATATAACTGGTTATACATTAGACCAAGAAGAAAAGATATGAATAATAAAATAAGAGTTATTTATAAAGTATGATTGAAATGACAATTAAAATGACTGAAGCCTACTAACCTTGTCCATAATCTAAATCAGACTTATCTCTATTCATGAAGCATTTGGGGATAATAAAAAATCATTTTCAAAACAACTGGTTAGAAACAAGATTTTCCTGGTACTTGGACAACTTGAACTGCTTTACTACTAAAATCAATTTCATTTTTGTACACAATTTTCTTTTTTCTATCAAGAGTTACAAAGAGAAAAGAGAAACCAAAGTTTTATACAAAATAAAAATGATTCAAGTGCTTTTTAAGAGAGTAACATAAAACTTTGGTTTAATTGATTATAGATCACTAAGAAAAAGAAAATAGGAACTTTTCTGCAGATATTTACGAGAGAGAGAGCGAGAGCGAGAGCGAGAGCGAGAGCGAAAGAGAAAGAGAAAGAGAAAGAGAAAGAGAAAGAGAAAGAGAAAGAGAAAGAGAAAGAGAAAGAGAAAGAGAAAGAGAAAGAAAAAGAGTCTCAAAGCAAGGAAAGAAGACCCTGAGGGAGTGTTAGTTCAAGCAAAAGAAAGCTACTTTGGTCACACTGTGGAGTGTGCTGGAACATGGACCCTTGATTGTTAGCTTTGTGATCACTGCTTTCAAATGCTTACTTGGGGGCAGAACTCTAAATGTGAGATTATAACTGGGCCTCCATAACTGACTTGGAATAGTTAGAAGAAAGGAGAGCAGCCCCTGAAATTGTGTCAAATTTAATTTGGGTTTACTATACCCTAAACAATGTCTTAAGGACTATGATCAGCTCACCCAGCATAGGTATCTGTACAAGCAGCTCCTGGGCAAATGATGTTGTTTAATTTCAAGAACATAAGGAAGCATTATTTTTCCATCAGCGTGAAACAATAGTGAAGTACAGCATCATTTGTTCATTTGGGTTTTGATTACTTTTTCCATTAAGTATTTTTTAATACTACTATGTTTCTCTTTTTCCCCCCAAAGGAAACCACCCGGGACTCCTCATTTTCCCCGCATTAATGTGGTGTGCCATTCTTGGCAAGGAACTGTAGGTGTTGCTGAAGCTACACAGCTGAAAAAGGCTGGGCCAGGCCTCCAATTCTTTAACTTAAACAACAGTTCTATTTTAGCCCTGGCCTCTTCCTCCCACTCAAATTCTGTATCCCAGCATGTGTTTGGATATGCTGTATCCTCCAGTTCTTCACACCGAATATACTCTTAGAAACCACGAGCAAAACTTGCAGATGAGTCATTCTCTCTGGAAGCCTCAGCTCGGTGGTGGACAGCTCATAAATTGGAAGAGACTCAATTGAACAGGGAGAGTAGAGACAACAGTAGTTAGTTCGTCGTGTTCTATGAAGGGAGCCAAGGGGGTGGGGTGGGTGGTTTCAGAGTAAATTGAAACAAATGCTCATATTACACTTTTTAAAAAGTTGGTTAGAGAGCTAATACTGTCAAGATAATGCTCTGAAGCTTAGAATTTGTGTTCATCACTTGTTTTTTTTGTGCCAGGCCATCCCACCTCCCACCACCCCTTTTTTTTGTTATCCTTTGACCAGTTCTCAGAGCATAATTTGTTTCCAGTCTTTTTGTTCTATGAGTGAAAAGGTCAACACCCTTTGACATGGCATGAGCTGTTCTGTGCACCAGGGGAAACATCACCAGCAGTGCCGGGCTTAAAACAACTTCAGGGCAACCAGAGTCAAACACAGGAAGTGTTGTTCAAACCCCCAGAGAACACTGGCTTTGTTTTTAGCCAACTTACATCTTGTTGAATTGCTAAGTGCCACTATCTTGAATGAGCAGATATATCAGTTGCTCCAAACCCAGATGAGGTATTTGTAGGCGTGATACAACAACATCACTCTCCTAAAGTGTCCCCTACAGGAATCTAAATACAGAGTGGCTATTTTCTTAAATGGGAAAAGTTCCATCTCAGGTCCCCATAGTCCAATACACGCTAAATGATTCTACAAATGAACAAACACTGCTTTGATGAGAGAGTAAATTTAGTGGGGGAAATAATCAACCAGAAATGTAGGAAAAATGTGGATTTGTCTTATAAACAGTCTAATCAGGAAATGAATTACACATTCAATCTTGTACTCACCAGACTTTTTATTATTATTAATTTAGCTCAGGAAGCACTGACCTGCTCAAAATAACGTCAGAGATTTACACGTATTATTTACACAGTATGTATAAATCTCTTAAGTCTGTAATCAGTTATTAACTGTTACTTTACTGGTATAAGATAATATTTTAACTTCACTTCACAGATTAATTGAGAACAAAATGTTAAGTGTTTTACCTAAAATCACTCAGCAAATTTAAGACAGAGACACATAGCTACTTGAACTACTAACTTCATGTCTTATGTTTTAAAGCAGTGAGTCATTCTACTTCTAAATACAGTACAGAAAACACTCAGGGCCCTACATAGAAATCACATTATGTAGCAGTCCTCCATTTGGAAATAGAGGAAATCTGGATAAAATGCACACCGACCTTATTCTATAATATCAAAGGCAGTATTAAAGAGGGAAAAATGCAGCCAGAAGAAGGAAAAGTCCCAAGTAGGTACTAAATGGCTTGGCCATGCAGAAGCCCTCTCTGCTTTCACACCAGGAGTCAAGATACTTGGGCACTGGCCCCAGCTCTGCTCTGCCATATACTTAGCTGGATGTCCTTAGCCTCTCTAAGTCTATTTTTCTCTATAAAATGGATATAAAAAGATCTGCCCTCCCCTGAGGAAAGCCATGAGTTTCAAATGAAATTATGGACATGAAAGAGCACTTTAAAGAATATTGAAGGGTGTAAAGTGCTGTACAAATTCCACTAGTAATTATAGTAGTGGTACTATTGTTATATTAGACAGAAAATGACAGGAAGCCAATGAATAAAATATATGTTATAAATTAATGATTCTTAACTATTTTATGTCACCAGTCCCACTGAGAATCAGAGGAAAATGATGGAGTATTTTCAGAAAGATTCACATTCAGAAATATACCTAAAATTATAATTTCAAGAGATTCACAGATCATATGAATCATATGTGGTCATATAACTCACATTAAGAACAATTGTTATAGAGGAAAAAGAGAAATGGCAGCTTATCTGGAAAGCAAGGAAGCTAATTAAAGAGCAAAATGAACATATTAGTGAACCCAACAATCTTATGGTATAAAGCTGTAAGAAGATGTTTCAGGGTAGGTGGGCAGATAGATTGCTTGTTGAGGAAGAGTGTTAACATTGCCTTGTCCAAGAAAGAAGGAAATTCCTCTCCATTCCGTGAAAATGGTAGGAGCATTATCACAGAGATAAAAGGAGATACCCAGAAAGATGTTCATGGCAGAGGGTGAGGTGGGGATAGGGGAGGCACATGTGGAGGATGAAGGAGGATGGCAGCCAGAGATTCTGATTGTGCAAATGTAGAAAGACAGAGGTGGAGGTAACATGGTTGCCTGGCAATCTGCCCACTTGCATTGCCTCAGAAACTAACCGTAATCAACAATACCAGCCTCTCCATGCTTCTGAATCTCCCATCTGTAGGCTCAGCAGGAGACCACCCTGGGACTAAGTCCGGCTTCGAATCCAGGTGGTGGTGGTGGTGAAGAGACTCCAGCTGTCAAGATCACTCTCCATTAAAACCATCCTGTGGTTGACCTGGTTTTTACTTTGCCTCCCAAGGTCTCTATGAATGAGTTCTACTACCTGCTGCTGCTGCCTATCACCCTTTTCTATACCTGGATTGACAATCTGAATCATATACATGACATCAGATTTGTTCAAATGGACTCCTTTGCATTCTACCTGTTTGCCTTATGCTTGTCTCAGATCCACCGTCTAGGTTCATATATCTTATGATAGATGATGTGTCCATAGACCCTGGTCCTTACTGGCAGCAGATCCCCTCATGAATTGGAATCAGGACAGATTCTGGTTCTTGTCTTTCTTTGGTTTGGCTTAATGTCTCTCCTGATTCCTGATCTGAACAGTGTAGGAGACAGAAGTTCAGAGATGCACAGTGATATAACTTCTTGTGTGGAATTGCTAATTTGTGTAATTCCAACAAATTGCTGTGAAATTTTCTCGCCCATAAAAACCTTCTGAGTCACCCCAGCAGTAGACTCCCAAATCCAGAATGATTCTTCCAAATTGCCATACTTTTAATGACTGCAAATTTACCTAAAGTTTCTGAAAATTAAATCATCAGTTAAGAGATAGAAATTGGTACTTAACTGTTGAGCTATCTTTACAGTGAAATTTCAGTGAAATTTCAGGTTGGTATTGTTGCTTATAATAGTCTACATGTGCATGCATACACACACACACACACACACACACACACACCCTTCCTTCCATTTTATAACCACAAGTCACCTTAGAATATACTGTTCACCCTAGTGTTAACTTTCTGTACTCTGAGATTTACTGGTGTGTGTTGTCTTTTGGTTTTTGTTTTGTTTTGTTTTTGTAGTGCACATAAGATTTCTAAGTGTGTGTTCTATTATATAGTACAAGACTTGCTTATATTCTCAGCTCTCACCTCTGCAAAATTCTCAACTAGGGGAGAAAAAATATGAAGCTCAAAGAGAGAGTTGGAAAGGTGGAATTGATAAGTAAGGCCAGACACCTCTGACTCCACTATACTCCCCTGAATGTTAGCAATGACCATCTATTTTAGAAATTATAAATGTACTCTATTATATGCAATTCCAAATTGGGGACTTTCTTTTGAGAACAGGCTAAGAGAACCTCAGCAAAACCTCTTTGGAACCTACACATGTTTTACATGATGCATAGAACTGAAAAAATAGCATATCATTTGGCATTTTGTGGCATATTTTAAGGAAAGCAAACACATTACTATAACCTTACAAACCATACAACCTCTGTAGGGTTGATCGTCTACAGGACTATTTCACTTGATGCTTAGTGTGCTCTCAGAATCCAGTTCATTATTCTTTCACTCATTACACAAGGCTTTCAACATAAAATTTAAAATGTAGTGATAATAAATAACTTAATTTTCTATAACTGATTATTTGCATGTCTTTAGAGAAGCATCTTTTGAATTAAGTCTCACTTTTTTATTAACAAATATTGCAGGAAATATTAGCTATCAATTTCAAAAGTACTTTCTGGAAACATTAATATTTTGCTAGAATTTGCACTAAATATTCAAGTTCATTTTAAAACACATTGCTTGAGAGTACAATTATAAATATACATGGTTACAATATTTATATGGAATAAGAATAAAGTAATAATTTTTGAGGGCACTAATTTGCATTGATTGCCTCTGGATGGCTGGTTATACAATCAATATCTTGATATTGGTATTAATTCATATTTATATTGTCAGATCTAAAAACAAGAATATAATTGTTTTCACAACAATTTCAGTATCACATACTCATTTGGAGGTATCTGGGAAAAGGATGTGTTGTTCTGAGAATCTCTAATCTATTGTGTGGAGTAATGGGGACATTTGTATTACAACCATATAACTATGGTATAAGATCTGAACCCATCCTGTTTAGTCAATTATTTGTTTATTTCATCAAGCCATTCATTCATTCTCTTAATCCACAAGGCACCGCAAGGTTCTGGAAGTATGAAGATGAATTAAGCAGTACTCCTGCCTTGAAGAACTGGAGTTTATTATGAGTGAAGGACACTAAATGTTATGATAGGTGAAATAATAACATTTAATAATAAGTGCTATTGCTAGAAAATATATTGAAAAGGGAGGTTATAAAGCATAATCTTAAAGGATATTCTTTATATGAAATTATTAATGCTTTTATTTTTAAGCCATTTTGAGTTGAATATTCTGTTACTTGCAGCCCAAAGTCTCCTGACATAGGTTTTAAGCAGTTATATTATAAAATTGCTCTTTTCATGGGTCAAAACAAGTCTAACATCAGCAATTTTATATGCTTCAAACGGAAAGCTAATATAAAAGATCGGGGTTTTAAACTGTAGCGATTAAGATGTCATGATTTGCTCCTTAAAATGATCACACTGACAGAAGAATATAGGATAGATGTTTGAGGATCTAAAACACCAGTAAGCAAGGAGCTCTGTTAGAAGGCTATTATAGTAGCCTAGTCAAGTGCTAAATTAAGGCAAGAGCACTAAGAAGGACATTGTGTAAGGGTTCGGGTGGAAGAAATGTTAAACAGGAAGGTTTGGAAGGTTTGGTAATTTGCTGGAACTAGGATGTAAGAGAGAAAAAGGATAACTCTAGGAAGACTTTCTGGCTCAAGTGGATAATTATACTGTGTGGTATAATTGATTCTAACTCTGTTCTCTCTTCTGTGTCTTGACTCAGGAAGTTCATTGGTCCTGTAAGCCCTGGACCTCCCACCTTAACTTAAACCCCCTATATCTGCTCGTAGTCCTCCAACTGCACTAGTGTCTTTCCTCGGGGCCTGCTGTTTTGGAACCTATTGCTATAGCACACATTTTGCTTCTCAGAAGCACAGGATTTTATCCTGTTGGTATTTGGAGGCAGGAGGCATATGGAACGGGTCTCTGCTGGAAGGGCAATCTTTGTAAACAGGGACAGGACCCCGCCTCCTATTTATTGATTGTCATCATAACACCTGACATAGACATATGCACAAAGAAAACAAAATTGATGTCAATTATGGCAGATCAGATGTTACCTTATGGCAAAGTGTAGGGAACTTTAAAGAAATGTTGGTTAATTATAGGAAGAGGTGACAGCTGTAACATCGCAGCCTAAGCAGACCAGTCCCTTCTGACCCCATTTTACAGAACCATGCTCTGGGCCTCATGGGATATTGGATATCGGCCTCACCTCCACCTTCTGATGCCTAGTTTATTTGGAAGATAAATAGGGCACTTAAAAGATCTGATATGCCCTATTACTTTGAGCTTTGTTATTTAATAAATAATTGCTAATGAATCCAAAAGTGAAAGTAATTGATAAGGAATTTAAATTTTAAGGATTCTTACAAGTAACAAATTACTTCTGGTTTTAGAGAACTGTAGAAAATAGAAATCGCATCAAAATTCATCTGACTTTGAATATTTTTTGCATATAGGTAGGTAGAATTGAGCATATAGTCTATCTATACTGCATCTGAAACTGCAAAAATTAAATATGAAAATCATTTATTCAAATTATCTGCTATTACACAAACAGGTTAATAATGGTAATTAAAATAATGATTATGCAACTACATGCCACTCAAAGGAGTGATTTAAATTATGCAAATCAAGTGGAAGGTCAGGTAAAGACCGAAGAGAAAAGAGCTAAAATATGCAAAATAGTGTACTCTGTTGGTGGGTCCAATATTAGAAATATTCATATCCCAAGCATGTCACGTGCATCTCATTTTTGAACCTTTGTACCATAAAATCAAATTAATTTTTCTGACCTTATTAAGTACTCTGAAATTTGGTAGTACAAAATTCTGTAGATGGGCTTATTTGATCCAAGAGAAAAATGTTTACATTTTATATGAGCAATTTATTTTTAAAACTTTGATTTTCTTTTAGTTTTTGCTTTGTAAACAAAATGATTTGGAAAACAAAGTATAAAATATAAAATAAAAAATACCTTTAATTTTGCTATTTTGAAACAAGCATGATCTCATTTTTGGTGAGATTCCTTTCCTTCTTTTTTAAATGCATTTTCTTTTTGGTCATAATAGGTACCAGACTGTGTTCTTTCTATATCACGTTTACTTGTTGTATTCCATTTAATATTATATCATGAATATTTTCTCAGATAGTTCTTGAAACCTCAATTTTTAATGGTGGCATAAAAATTTTTATATATATATGTAATATTTAACTATTCTATTATATTCATTTCTTATCATTGCCAACTTCTCCTTATAAATTATGCCATAATAAACACACATCAAATTAGCTGAGAATTACTGATAGTATATTTGAATAGTTTGCTATAGTAGATTAAGAAATTGTGGTTATGGCTATGAATATCAAATTAGATCCAAATTTAGAATTAGGATTAAAGAGGCAATAGATATGAACTTATCTAAATTTCTTCATGTAACAGACTTCCTTACAGAACATTTGTGTCAACAATACAGAGCACTATAAAGTTACCAGCAATAATTAAAATAATGTCATTTTATTAGCATTTCTCTTATTACTAGTGAAGTTGAATTTTTTCTCATATATTTTTAGGACCTTTCTTTTTCTTTCTCTATTACAAGGCTATACATGACCTTTACTCATTTTTCCACTGGGTTATTATTTTTAACTAGAGGCCTGGTGCATGAAATTCATGCACGGGAGGGCGGGTCCCTCAGCCCGGCCTGCACCCTCTCGCAATCCGGGACCCCTCGGGGGATGTCCAACTGTGGGATTGGGCCTAAACCAGCAGTCGGACATCCCTCTCACAAACTGGGACTTCTGGCTCCTAACTGCTCGCCTGCCTGCCTGATCGCCCCTAACCACTTGCATGATTGCCTGATCACCCCTAACCGCCTCTATCTCGGCCCCCGCCACTGTGGCTTCATCTGGAAGGTCATCCAGAAGGATGTCCGGAATGACATCTGGAAGGTCATTCAGCTGTCCTGTCTAATTAGCATATTACACTTTTATTATTATAGATCATTTGCTAGAACTCTACTTTTTTCATATTTGTCGCAAATATTTTTCCAGTTCATTTGTTTATTTACATTTTTATTTTACTAATTTATGTTATTTATATTTTGACATATATAAGTATTATGTTTATATTTAGTCAAATTATTAAATATTCACCTTTATGGCTTTTTCATTGTTGTGTGTTTTAAAAAAATTCCTTGCCATTTTAAGAATTTTTTTCCAGATCCAAATGAAAATTATGTTGGTAAATAATATAATGATTTGATCTTTTCTCCCAAAGAACTAGTTTTTATAATACTTGTTGAATTTTCTATTGTATTTATTTTATAAACTACAGGCCCGGTGCAAGAAATTCATGCACAGGGGAGGGGGGTGTTCCCTCAGCCTAGCCTGCACCCTCTCCAATCCAGGACCCCTTGGGGGATCGGGCCTAAACCGGCAGTCAGACATCCCTCTCACAATCCTGGACCACTGGCTCTTAATCGCTCACGTGCCTGCCTGCCTGGTCACCCCTTCTCCCCCCCGCCCCTCCAGCCTGATTGTCCCTCACTGCCTCTACATGCCAGCCTGATCGCCCCTAACTGCCCCCCTGCCGGCCTGGTTGCCCCAAACTGCCCCCTGCTGCTGGCCAGGTCGCCCCCAACTGCCCCCTCCCTGCCAGCCTGGTCACTCCTAACTTCCCCTCCTGCTCGCCTGGTCACCCCTAACTGCCCCCCCCTGCCGGCCTGCTCGCCCACAACTGCCTCCCCCCCGCTGGCCTGGTTGCCCCCAACTGCCCCCTGACCAGCCTAGTCGCCCCTCACTGCTCCACCTGCCAGCCTAATAGCCCTCAACTGCCCCCCTGCTGGCCTGGTCACCCCATGCAGCCTGCTTGTTCAGTTGTTTGGTTGTCCCTCACTAACACCCCTGCCAGCCTGGTCGTAGGCAGCCATCTTGTGAGGGCGTGCGGGTTAATTTACATATTACCTTTTTATTATATAGGCTTGATTTACATATTGGCAATTGCTTTAGGATTATCTAGTTTATTTCACTGATCTGTCTGTTGATTCTGATAAACATATTTTACTCTTAATTTTTTATTTTATACTAAATTTTAATATTTGGGAAGGCAAGCAAGCCCCACCCTTTTTTATTTTCATATGTCATGTATTAATATTTCAGTTGAATTTATTTCAAAACGGCAAACATTTATTCTTTTTAAATCACCTCATTATTTTTTAGCCTTCAAAGAACACCTTTTATATCTGCACCTGATACAAAAGAATGGAAAGGAAATATTATAAAGTACCTGTTGTATTTCTTTCAAGTACTTGCTAAATACATTCACATACAGTATAGTTCACGCAATCCTCAGTCACTCTGTGAGAAACAGAATTAATTTATTCTAATTTATACATAAGAAACCTAAGACTTGGAAAATGTATGTCTTACCTAGGATTCCAGTAAATGTTCAGGTAAAATAACTTACTTAAAAAAATAAAACCCTGAGTTAATAAGCTATCATTTTATTTTAAGTGTATATATCAATTTTACTGTTATTTTAGATAATTAATGTCCATTTTTAATTTTTATTTACTAGCCTTATATCTTGAAGTGAGATATGTCAGTAAAGAAGATATGTAGGCTCTAAAGGCAGCCACATAAATGCTGGTTGACCCTCAGACCTAACAGAGCTTCAGAAAAGCCACTCAGTTTGAATTTGCTTATAAGTAAATAATATCTGCTTACTGTCTTTCCAAAGTTAAGGATAATTAACGATCCAAATATGTTTTTCACTACTTGAGTATGTGCATAGAACACACAGGAATGAAACTGCCATATTAATATTCAAGAATTAAATGTCTGTAAAACATTACAGTCTAAAGGAAAGACCCCATTCTTTCTAAGTCAAATCCACAGATATTCTAGAAATCCCTTTCTAAATTAATCTTTCGGTAATCCCATTCCTGTATTTTACACTTCCAGTTAAAATCAATTACTATAAAATTCTCATACAGCAAGATTAATTAGGGTTCTGTGGTGGCAGGTGATGGAAACTTAAGAAAATTTAAGCAAGAAAGGAAATGGTTTGGCTCATGAGAAGTATAACATAATCTGAATTCAGGCACAATTTAAAATGGATATTAAAAATATTGTCACAAAATTCTCTCTCTACATATCTTTCTTAGAAACCTTTAAGTTGGTTTATTCATCTGGAAAACAGAAAATGAGAGGGGCCTGAGATTTTACTCTGCTTATAAGTTAACAAGTCAACCTGCCTCAGTTATACGAGGCTGACAGAAAACAGACTCAGGAACCAAAGACAAAGGACTTTATTACTCATGGCACAGCCAGCAGCATTAACACCAGCATATTTCTGTGACTCTCCCTTATCCCCACACCCCACGGGGATGACACAGACAATCCCACAAAGATGACTGCACAGTAGAGGAATCCTGAGCTTAGGGAACTTGAACCTTTGATAATAGGAAGTAAGCATTCCTTTTCTAGCTCTGGATCCTTATCTCTTCCCTCCCACAGCTGTTTACTAAGCAAACATATTTAAAAACTAGAGGCCTGGTTCACAAAATTCATGCACTCAGGGGGTCCCTCAGCCCGGCCTGCACCCTCTCGCAGTCTGGGAGCCCTCAGGGGATGTCCAACTGCTGGCTTAAGCCCACCCAAAGCTGGCAGTCGGACATCCTTAGCACTGCCGCAGAGGTGGGAGAGGCTCCCACCACCACCGCTGCGCTCACCAGCCATGAGCCTGGCTTCTGGCTGAGCAGCGCTCCCACTTTGGGAGTGCACTGACCACCAGGGGGCAGCTCCTGCATTGAGCGTCTTCCCCCTGGTGGTCATTGCGCATCATAGTGACCGGTCGTTCCACCGTTCAGTCGATTTGCATATTAGCCTTTTATTATATACAGATAGATAGATAGATAGATAGATAGATAGATAGATAGATAGAGATATATATAGATATAGATAGATAGTCTGGAACAAAGAGCAATCAGCATTTTGTCTACAAGATGTGCAGAATGTAAGAGACCTGTGAAGAATTGTCTCCCAACAGGAGCTTTTTCTATTAGGTAGCAAAGAAACCCTCTACTTATGCTCTATCTGAACAACCTTGGTAGAAAGAGAAAATGTGCTTTCTCTCAAAAGTCCTGGGTAACATTCAGATACTTGGACCACTGTAACCCTCCTTGACAAAGCCTTCATACTGTGGTCCTCCTTGTCCTTCCCGTAGAACATATAAAAGTATCAGGGTAGTGTTAACAGAGAAGAAAACAAAATAAGGACAAGTTCTATATCATTTATCTTTTTCCTTCTCTGTATCTTTGTTCTCAATATTCCCTCTGCTTTTGCATACTCTCTCTTTCATTTCTATGTGTCCATTTTGTTCCAAGACATCCTCTAAGCCATGTCCAAGTGCGCATTCCAGCATAAAGACTACAGTATTCACTTCCCAGCTAGGGATTTCTCCTCTAGATTCACTCAGCACGTTGTCTTTCTCAATTGTGGCACTTTTTACTTCCTACCTCTCATTATAATCATCTGTTTAGATGCCTTAGCCTTCCCAAGCAGACTAGGATATCCTTTTTATAAAAAATATATTTTTATTGATTTCAGGAAGGAGGGGAGAAGGAGAGAAAGATAGAAACATTAATGATGTGAGAGAATCAATGATCAGCTGCCTCCTGTTTGACCCACACTGGGGATCAAGCCTACAACCTAGACATGTGCCCTGACCGGGAATTGAACCATGACCTCCTGGTTCTTAGGTTGATGCTCAACCACTGAGCCATGCTGGCCAGGCTAGGAAATCCTTTTGAGCAAGGTCATGTCTGTGTCTCTACATTTCCTAAGGTCAAAGCATATTGTATGTACTTAATATATATGTTAAGGGAACGATATTAGATTGAATTTCAATCACTTTATATTTTTTAACTAACAATTACCAGGCCAGGAGACTAGAGACTTTGCTTCTCTTCCTGTTTTTACTACACACTGGCTGGTCACCTTGAGCAAATCTATTAACCTATCTGAGGCTCAATTTTCTCATTTGTAAAAAGGTGAAGCTATGTGCTCTTCCTCATATGATTATTGAGATAATCACATGAGAAAATGCATATGAAATTACTTTAGAGACATAAACCACTCTAATAATTAATGAATTCCATTTTCAAATAGCAAGTGAACGATTTTTGTTACATTAATCCAATGTGTTTAATATTATCAAAATAGTTATTTTACAAAAGTAAGTAGACATAATCTGAAGGATGCTAGCAAAAATTCTGTCAGTACAAAAATATATATTACTTTGTGTTTTTAATTCTGCCATCATCTTTTAGTTTCCCTGAATTAATTTTTAGAATAATTATTTCCAAACATCCTCATAAAAGTATAAAATTATAAATAGAGTTATTATATTAAGCCATTATCCATTGTTAAAACCTTGTATTATTTTTACTGGCTGAGGGACAAAGAGATATCCACAGGTAAGTTTTGAAAGGAAGGGGGGCAAATTAGAAAGAAAGTAAAAACTTGGCATAAGTTTGCCTAGAAGATATTTGGAGGAGGGACATATTGCCAAAAAGGAAAAAGCACTTAAGGGGAGATAGAGATGTTGCAAAAAAAAAAATCTAATTCATAGCTTTGCCTTGTATTGGTCCTGTCAAACATATCAATATTCTGTACATCCATTTTTATTTTTATTCACTATTTCCTCTTTCAAATTTGAACAGGAAACAGACTGGGACCAAATAACCCATTTATTCAAAGAATTTTCTCTTTTTGGAGGAGGAATTTTTATCACTTTTTGAAGTTTCCTTCTGCTATATTAATCATTAATTGGTTAGAAAGGCTTAATTTTCCAAGTTTTGGTTGCCTCCCCAATTTTGAATAGAATCTACAAATACTTGTGTTGAAAATTATCTCTACCATAGCTATGTGGTTCTCCCATCTGTCAGAGAAATCAGTATATTTCCCTAAAATGCCTTCCTAATTAACAATGGAAAAAATGCCCAATGAGCAAAATCATGACAATACGATAGAGAATGTTTGCGGTTCGATTGAAAAGTGCCAGAACACATTAAAAAAAAATAAAGACATGGAAACTGTTACAGAAAGCCCAAAACAACTACAAAGAGAGTTGGGAACTGCATGGAAATAGTTCCAAATTACAGTTGACTTTTGAACAACATGGGTTTGAACAGGAAAAGTCTACTTACATGCAGATTTTTTCAATAGATACATACAGTACTGTAAATGTATTTTCTCTTCTTCATGATTTTTTAAACAACATTCTCTTTTCTCTAGTTGATTTTATTGTAAGACTACAGTATATAATACATATAACATACAAAATATGTATTAATTGACTGTTATCAATAAGGTTTCTCATTAACTGTAGGTTATTAGTAGTTGATTTTGGTGTGAATCAAAAGTTATGCATACTAGAGGCCCGATGCACAAAATTCGTGCATGGGTAGGGTTCCTAGGCCTGGCTGGCAACCAGGGCCGATCTGTGGGGCAACCAGCAGGGTGATCAGGGCCCTCCTGCTGGACCTGCCTTGGCCTGCCTGGTGCCACCTGCTCGCTGGCCCCACCCCCCACTGACACTGCCAGTCGCCTCCCTCTGTGGGGCAACCAGCAGGGCGATTGGGGGGCCCCTGCTGGCACCTGCCTTTGCTGGCCTGGGGCCTACAGGCTGGGGACAGCTCTTGCATTGAGTGTCTGCCCCCTTGGTGGTCAGTGCATGCCATAGCGACAGGTCATTCCACTGGTCATTCTGCCGATAGGTCAATTTGCATATTAGGCTTTTATTATATAGGATTTTTTTTTTTACCATTCCATGGGTTAGAACAGTTATTCAAGGGTCAACTGAAATTCCTGATAGATAAGTTGAAATGAAAATTTAAGGCAGGACTGTAGTTCTAGTGGTCTACAATGAACTCCAGGCATTCAATAGAGTTCCATGATCTCCAGCAGCAAAAGGTACAACAAGTATCAAGAACTAAAATTGATGTTTGTCAGAAAGAATCTATTTGTACATAAAGTCATTATACCCCTGCTCCTTTATTACAGTAACTCCTAGGCCTGAAGTAGAGATACGGACTGTGTCTGAAATGTTTTTAATTAATGCATTATCAGGGAGAAGACTGAGAGAATGGTTACTCTATTATAGACTTGGGAGAGACTAAAGTGACCAAAAAGGCTGTAGATTTGGGAGCCTTTGCCACAATCACTAGAGCTTAGATTTCACACAACATTACAGGATCATATCCCAAGACTCAAAATTAAGGAGTAAATACTTCGCATTCAACATATTAGGCTCACTTATGTGTCAACGGAACTGCAACTTTCAGCCCCCTTCCCTGTTTGCCAGGATTATAGGGACATCATAGATGAATTCTTTGAAGGTTAAAACTAGTTTTTTACTTTTCAAAATTTTTAAATATTCCTTAATAAAACACTGCAGTGTGAAAAGAGTGCATTGGATGTTTTTTAAACATTGTTCACATCCATGCAAAGTTTTAGATGTTCTTACATTAATCCTTCAAGAAAAGTAAGTACCTAATGCCATATACATGGAGATAAAATGTAACAGTCTAGGTCAGTGGTCGGCAAACTGTGGCTCTCGAGCCACAGTTTTCCAACCAGGGGTCTAGGTCATTCATGTAAAATAATCAGGCTAAAAATAAAATAAAATAGAAACAGATTCATAGATACAGAGATCAGAGTGATAATTCCAAAGAGGAGGGAAGTTGGGGTATTGGGTAGAAAAAGTGAAGGGATTAAGAAGTGCAAATTGGTAGTCACAAAATAGTCACAGGGATGGAAACAGGCTAAAAATAAAATAAAATAGAAACAGATTCATAGATACAGAGATCAGAGTGATAATTCCAAAGAGGAGGGAAGTTGGGGTATTGGGTAGAAAAAGTGAAGGGATTAAGAAGTGCAAATTGGTAGTCACAAAATAGTCACAGGGATGGAAAGTACAGCATACGGAATAAGCAATAATGTTGTAATAGCTATTTATGCTGCCAAGTGAGTACTTGAAATACCAGGGAACCACTTTATAAAGTATACTAGAGGCCCAGTGCACGAATTTGTGCACCAGTGGTGTCCCTTGGCCTGGCCTGCTGGATCGGGCCAAAACTGGCTCTCCGACATCCCCCGAGTGGTTCCAGATTATGAGAGGGCACAGGCCAGGCCAAGGGACCCCACCGGTGCATGATCAGGGCCGGGGAGGGACCGGGAGGTTGGCCAGCTGGGGAGGGACCACAGGAGGGCTCCAGGGCATGTCTGGCCCATCTCACTCAGTCCCAATTGGCCTGACCTCAGCAGCAAGCTAACCTACTGGTTGGAGTGTCTGCCCCCTGGTGGTCAGTGCACATCATAGCGAGTGGTTGAGCGGCCTTAGCATATCACTAGCATATTATACTTTGATTGGTTGAACGGCCAACTGGTCAACTGGATACTTAGCATATTAGGCTTTTATTATATAGGATGATTGTCTAACCACTATGCTATGTATCTGTAACTAAAACAAAATACAATTGAGTGTAAACTTTACTTTAAAAACATTTTTAAAGAAAATAATCATGCTTATATTTGAGAGTTGAGCATCCTCTTTCTGTTGAGGTTTCTGAAACAGCAGTTTTTAGCTGTTCAGTTAGTTCCTTCAGGTCCCAGCAAGCAGATAAAGAGAGTAAATATCACTCATATTATCATAATACATGCCTCTGGGTAGTTCCTATTATTCATACATGAAGTATCGGCAGTTAAAATTACAATTTAAACATACCTTATGTACATACATGTATACATATACTTAAATTTTAAGTATAAAACCCAGAAAATATCCAAATAACAGATTATCCTGAAAAAAAGTTCACAGCCTGGGCACTAGCTTCTTTATAATAAAATTCCACATTTCTACCATGCAACTGCATTGAATTGTTTACCTGTATAAAAGCAAACTTTCTATAAGGAGAGGAAAAGGAAGTGGTTTCTAAATGGTGACAGCAATTGATATCAAATATAGAGTAGTCCTGTTCACATCTCTAAGAGTAGAAATGAAAGAAATCTTCAGATGCTAATGTACTGTGTTGGAACATTAGCATATCCCAGGTATTTGAAAATCAAGTCAGGGGCTATTTCAGTCCCCCTTGCCTTTTGTCACTCTTGGAGAGAATATTAATGCATATTACATTTTCAAGAGAAAGCAAAAAGTAAGAATGAATGCCCACACCTCTCAGACACAATCACACACCTCCGCATTATAAATCTGCCCTACAGTGACACTATCACCATTTTTGAGATGAACTTTAGATTCGGCTAGAGAGGTCAAATCTCTTATCCAAGTTCTATCAGCAAGCAAATGGCCCAGGCAGAAGTTGAATCAGACTTAAAACATGAAGGATTTCCATTCTACTTCACTAGGTATTGCCTATCTCTTCCTCAATGCTACCCCCTACCTGCAAGAAAACATAGGAATTCTTCCAGAAGGACACGCCTATTGTTTCCTATCCAAAGAGTAGCACATGTATCTGAAATTTAGCTTCAATTCCATCCAATTTGTGGTCCAGCCATAAGGACAAATGACAAACTATGGCAGGTTATTGGAGTTCTCTAAAGCAGTTGCTTTAAGACCTGGCACTTATTAAAATCTCATAGAGGATGGGTTTACGAAACATATTCCCAAGGCCCAATTTGGATCTCCTAGAAGCATTTGCTAATGGTGGGCACAAGCATGTGCATTTTTACCCAATGCTTCAGTGATTCTTTACACAGGGTAAAAACCCTGCTCTAGCCAGAAGAGATAGTCCAATCCCAAATCAATCCCAAATGGTTAACCCCAAATGGGCAGCTGGCAACCAACTCCTGAAACAGCCCTAGCACCAGACCCCCCATCTCTTCAAATAGTTAAACTCTGTTTGAAGGCATGTGCCAGGAATTAACTGTACTCTTGGGGGGAGGGGGAAACGGGAGGATCAGCACTAATATGGCTTTCTAGTTCTCTTCATATTAAAACTCATTTTTAAATTTTTAATCACATAACTGAAGCGTCAAGACGCATAAGGCTTTAAAAAGTTATCAGGTAAACTTATTACTGTAGTCCTACACAAAACTGTGAATATGCAAACAAAGCAAAGCATAACTAAATAGATGAACAGACACCTAAACAAAAGGCAATTTCTTTGCATCCTAGAAAAGAATTTTTTAAAAAGCACAAGTTCCTTGGGATTTTCCAAACAAATAAAATCAGGAGCTTTTGCGATGCATCAAATAATTTTGCCAGGTATATTAGAATGACAATATAAAAATTTTAAATACGCCTGATCATTATAGAATCTAAGTTTTTATGACACCAGGACAGAAAGAAACTTAAGGACTCTGCTATGATCCAAAGAGATGGCACAGCTCAAGTCACCCTCTGCCTGAAGAATCCTATACGAAGTGGGCGGCTTCACAAAAAGATCTTGAAGTGGCCCCAGTTTAAATTCCGCCCGACATTCTTCTCACTGATAACGTGTCCAGAGGTAAACATGATCCAGAAAATACGCTCTCAGTTACAACCTGCCACGTCTAATGTGAAGATCCCACCACAGAATAATCTGAGTGTTTTAAAGGTTTGACCATTAAACACAAGTCACTGCCTTCGTCTTATCTTCAACTGAATTAATAGCAGTCTAGAAGACAAATAGGTTGTGCTGTTAAAGACAGAATAAATAAATATATCCTCCAATGTGGTGCCTTCCTATAAAAATTTTCAAAGGTAAGTTTGACCTTGTGTGAGTCCTGTTTACTAGGCTCTGTCTCTACTCTATGATCGTGTGGTTTATCGAGGGGGAAAAAAAAAATTCCAGGCACTTTTTTCCCTGTTTGATTTCACAGGTCACCCACCATCTATGTAAGTGAAGTGGATTTGGTAAGGTGAGGATCATGTTTTTGCCAAACACTGTTGAGTTCATTCTCTTTTCTTTTAGCTTTGCCTATTGAAACCTATTGGTATTTTTAGTGTGCCTAGTAAGTTTGAGATCAAAGTGTTTACCATTAGGACAAGATCTTTTCTTGCTATATTTAATCCCAGTGCAATTCTTCTTGATACAAATGAGAAAGACAGAAGAAGAAGAAGGAAGAGGAGGAGGAGGAGGAGCAGGAAGAAGAGAAGGAGGAAGAGAAGGAGGGGGAGGAGAGGGGGAGGGCAGGGGTGGGGGAGGGGAGGAGGGGAGGAGGGGAGAGGTAGGGGAGGGAGAGGGGCAGGAGGGGGAGGAGGAGGAGAAGGAGAAGGAGGATAAAAGGAAGGAATTATTTGTCAGTGGTCAGTGTCTTCACTCTTCA
>NW_005871048.1:30688445-30712308 GCF_000147115.1 Myotis lucifugus | reverse complement strand
AACCTGCTCAAATGAACTGAGTTTAAGGAGAGACTCCTTAAATGTGTTCCATGTAATGAAGCAGAATCAGAGTATAAAATGAAAGCCATTGCCTGCATAATTCAAGGCAAAAGCTCATTTCTATCTCTATCACCTGGATACTTGGAGTGGGGGAGAGGCAGTAAATTATCTGGAGAACTGCATTATTTCTTTAACTTGTTGTGTCGTCATACTCAACTACAGAGTTTCTTATTTTCTTTTTGCAAATAGTCCAGTTTTAAACTTAACTGACGTAAATAACAAATCCCAATGAAAACATTATGATTCGAACAAAGACTTGATGACCCAGTGAAGTATATTTTTCTATGCAAAATGATAGCAGTTATGGGAAACTGAAGTAGAAAATGTTGAAATGGAGAAGAACAACAAGAATGCATAAAATATGAAACGTTTTGTCATGTTCTATTAGGGTTTTTCATGTTAGCATCCTATTATATTAGTATTTGTTTTCACTAATATGATTTGAAAATTGCTGAAATGATTGCATGGTCATATCTTGTTAGGCAACTCAAATTCTAAAATTGTAGGATTCTAATATAAGATGAAAGAAAATTGTTAATATTATAAAAAGTTTCTAATGTGATGTGATGGCCCATCTGGGAAAAAAATGTTTAAGGTACTTTGGTGTGCTTTCTTGAAAATATTTTCTTTATAGGAACCAGGTGTTGACAAAGAAGGAGAAATTGGGTATGAAGACATCACTGTTGGGCAGGATACATAAATGGGAAATATTTCTCTCAGGTAGGCAATATGTTACATGAATTTTTTATCCATTCTAAACAGTTATAGTATTGATTAGCAGAGTTTAGTTTTATTTGGGGGTGGTGTTAATGCAGATGGCAGCTGCAGTGATTTAGTTTTTGGCTTCTTTCTCTTTTTGTAAGAAAAGCCACTATTAGTAATATTTCTCCTCATAATTTGCTTTTGTGTGGAAGTTAACATGCTAACATTAATTGCTAAATAATAATTTAATTGATAAATAATACAGTTTGATATCTACTATATGGTAATAAATGTAAGGTGTTGCTTAAGTTAAGGGAACAGTATTTTAGTGCTTACTGAAAACGTGTTTAATTTGTTGCACTTCTTACGTGTGATAATATATCTTTAAGTAGTCTGTCTTATTAAGTAGTTTGGAGCGAAACCTAATGCTCACTTTCAATCTGGGCATAATGATGTTACTTTGAGGCACCGTAAGTAATGTGCCTAATGTAACTTTGAAGTCAATCTAGACTTCTTTATCAAAACTTGTGTTTTATGTTGCAGAAACCTGGAATAAGAATCAAGTTAAGAGCTGAAAGAAATGTTGCAAGAATAAAATAATTGATTGTAAAGGATGTTATTTACTCTTTTTAAAATACTGATTTCATCATTCTGTAAGATTCCTTGAAATATTACATTTGAATGAAGACTGCCACATTTTAATATTTATCTTAATGTAACATTTTATACACTGAAGGAATCTTTTTTTTCAAAGATGACATTATCAACGGTTTACAAAATGATTATGATTGCTCGAAGGGCTTAGCATAGGAAATCTAGTTCTGACATATATTACTTTATGAAAAAATAAATTTATCTCAATTGGCTCTTAATGTCATCTAAAAGGGAAACCATTTAAAATTAGCTACCAGACACAAAAATTATCTTAGTTTAAATTAGAATATGTTTTATAAAAAAGAAAAAGTGGCAAAACTGACTTTTGGATAGGGCAGATTTTTAATACAATATATTTTTATCTTAAATATGTTGCAGACTGTGTTTGTTGGAACCAGATTATTCCCATCTCTTTCTCATTTCATCCAACTCCTAAGGGCTCAACCCCAAGTCCAATTCTTCAAAAATGATTTAAGATACGAGCCATTCTTAAGTAAACTTCCCCAGAGCTATTTAGAGCTCCATGGTAAATCAATACAACAAATTAGCTAAAAAAAAAAAAAAAGAAGAAGAAAAAAAAGCTGAGCTAATCATGAGAATGTTTAAAATGACAAGACTTTTAAAGTTTTTCTAAATGCTAAGGCACCTCACTAATTGCCATATCTGTTCCAGTTTGAGTATGGTCTTGCTATCAAGTTTTCTATTGTCCAAGAAAAAAAAAAAATCAGCTGGAAGAAGTTTCTGAGGCTAGCAAAAAAAATTGAAACATCCACACCACTTTGTGATCCATTTTCAACACACTCTGTGGTCAAAGATGAGGTTTATATTGAAATAGGAAAGTTCAAATTTTCCATTTAATATAATGACAATAACTAGAACCACAGCTCCACTGTATATCTTCCATAAAGAATGGATTTCCCTATTTCTATGTTGCCAGGGTTTTTTCAATGCTGGGAACTTTATACTTATCTATGCTCTAATTCATTCAACATGATCATCCTAAAGTTAGACTTTATCCTAAACAACTTTTCTAATGTTTTCACTAACTTTCTTTAAATTGCCAGCATGGTGAAGAGGTAATGTGTCACCAAAGCCTTGTCTATATTCCCGTCTAGTAGTGGTCGAAGCCGAGAAACTTACACACTGTGTTATCTATTGCGATGAGAATACTGCCAGCCCCAAATCAAATGCCTTTCTTTCCTCAAAGCCCCAACAATGCTGCCCACCCCACCCCCATAAATTAGCAGTGTTTAGAAGGATACTTGCCCACATTCTATAGATTACGTTAAGGGAAAGCTCCATCATCCATAATACATTTGGGCTTCTTTCTAGTTGAAGATTTATATATTTTTTTATTGATGGGTTATGAATATTGACACAGGAGATATTCATTGTTTACTGAAGGCTTGTTTACATAAAAGATCTTCACAGGCTACCCCCTAAGTCTAGAGGTCCTAAACCAGTGTCAGGGAGCTGTCTGGGTATTTTTTCCCACGTATTGCACTGCCATTCTACCAACAATAGAGGCCCATTAACGTTTGGCCCTTCAAGTTACTGCAGCCCAAGCCTCAGTGGCAGGACGTCTGCCCAATATGTAAAATAACGGAATGAATGGATTCCTTGGAAACAATGATAACAAGACCTGGCTGAGCTAACTGTGACAGCATGTGGTAATTTTCCAGCCCGCTGGCCCTGTAAAGGAAACTGGAACACAAAGCGGAGACTGCGGGGCGGGCCAGCCTGAATAGCTGCAAACAAGTGCAGAATATCTGATGATGTCATACGCACAGTTTGACAGATGGGGCTGGACAATTTTTCCCTCTTCAAACGTGTTCTTAACTATTTGTATTCCATCAGCTTCTCACTTGGGAAGTTCAATCCTGTAATCACCTGCTTGAAAGACTCAACAAACCTTAACCGTCATGTGCTTGATTCGAGTACCGCTAGTTTTATGAAGAAAAATGATATCCATTATTAGTGGCTGAATGCTGAGGGGCGTCGTGGGGGAAAGGGTGCTGCTGTGGATTAATGCATCATCGCTGCTTTCAGCTGTGGGCCAGGTTTTGAGTCTCGCTCTGACTGAATCCTGCCATACACTTTGAATAGCATAATGAAGTATTGTTATTGCCTCAGCCTAGTCATTACATCGGGGAAACAGACATCTAAAGTTATCAAAACTGATTACTAGCTGTGCTTTTGAGTCTATAAAATAAATGCCTTAAAAGAAGACTTTTTTGGTGTTATGGGTGTTCTCTTGAGGTTGGATGTTTTAGTGTTTGTAGCCCTATGTGTCACTATATATAAGTTGGTGCTACGGTATGTCTCTAGACAGTGCTTTCCCAAAACATGTTGGCAAGTAGATCTGCATTTGTGTGTGTGTGTTTAAGTTGGTGCATGGGAGACAGAGAAAATGAAGATTGACAACATTTATAAAAATCAGACACAACTCAATTAAAATTCACTGAAAATAGTAAATGAACCGGCGTACTTGGTTTAATTGTAACAACACAAGTCTGTCTTTTTCTTCCGTTCAAATAAATACTTGCTTTGGATCTCACATGTCTTTGCCATTTTATTCATGTAGTTCTTTTTATTTTCTTTTTCATGGAATTTATGTAAATATATGTAGACTACAGAATGGGTCTCGGATACAGCTTTATTCTTTAATCTTTTAACCAAATAGCCAAAAGATTCTGTTTATGGAGAAGAGATATCTGTTCCACAGAAAAGCATGGCAAACTGCCTAGCCTGTAGAAATAAGAATAATAGCAATAGCAGGATAATAAAATTTAATGATTAGGATTTACAAAATACCTTTTTAACCAGGAAAGTACCACACACTAAACTACTTCGTCAGAGTCTCCCAGATTATAGAAGCTGTACACAAGCTATGCTAACCTTAACTTTCCCTGTCTTATCTAGCATAGTTGTTGGGTAGGAAAAGAAAAAGTGATCAGTGCAAGCAAGGAGAAGTCTCCTTATCCTTGAAGACTAGTTATGTCCAACTCACTTTTGCCCTCAACCTCCACCCTCACCTTTCAGATGTAAAGGGAAGTACATATTTCTTTATCCTCTACAGCAGTGATGGCGAACCTTTTGAGCTTGGCGTGTCAACATTTTGAAAAACCCTAACTTAACTCTGGTGCCGTGTCACATATAGAAATTTTTTTGATATTTGCAACCATAGGAAAACAAAGACTTACATTTTTGATATTTATTTTATATATTTAAATGTCATTTAACAAAGAAAAATCAACCACAAAAATGAGTTCACGTGTCACCTCTGACACGCGTGTCATAGTTTCGCCATCACTGCTATAGTTAACTCGCTCACCCAGATGCACTCAGGCTATACTTTGGTCACCTTCCATCATTCATTCATTCCCAAATGAGTGATTACTCTCTGCTTGGTACTAGACTATCCCTTTATCTATGCAAATACTCCAACTGAGATTGTGTTTCATCATTAAAGTCAGTGTAAGAGAATTATGCGTCCAATGCACATTTTCACCAGAAGCTACTTTGTGGTTCCTAAGTAGCCACAATCCATTCCTGGGTCATGCTTATGTCTGCGGGCCTAAGTGGCTGCCATAGCTGATACTGAATGAGGATCTCATCAGAGGGCACATGGTTTATGGAAAGGAGCTTGTCCCTGCTTCCCACATTCCCCACGAACTAACATCAAGGGCATCCCTTTACATGTTTACACCAGATGGAACTCCCCATCTGCTACAAAAAGTCAGGTTGTTTTATTAATAGCTGTGATGCTTATACTCTACAGGAGATGGAGAAGGTGAGAGAAAAGGAAAGGTGGGGACATCACTATCACAAGTCATAATATGAAGCTATCCACAAGCTGTTTTTAAGACCTATTCCCATTGCATCTATGTCAGCAGCTGGGGTGGGGCTCTCTTTGCAGTCCTAAAAACCATAGCCAAGAAGTTCAGTGGAAGAACAAGGTCATACTTCATAGAAAGGAAAAACAAAATCTTGCATTCCTATTGCTAACACTGAGTTAAAAGTGTATTAACACACTGGCTTTTTCCAAATCCTCATCTGACCAAAAAGCCAAATACTGAAGTTGATCAAAGTAATGATCAGCTGGAATGACAATCATGATAGTATTTCATAATGACTATGACCTGGCAGGATGTTTGAAAGAAATTGATAGAGGAAGTTTCCACGCACATTTAGTACAACTTGTAAAAATATTAGTAAAGATGATGTCATATTAAGACCAAGGTTCATTCAGTCCAACACACCAGGGGCATTCATTCTATGGCTTCATCACTGCTTGAGGTAACAAAATCTTTATATATTTAGCTACCTCATAAAATGGTGCTTCACATTTATATGAAACTTACAGTTTAGTTCAACTGAGTAAATATTTATTAAGGATTTACCTAGTGAATGCTGCTATGCAATAGCAACCAGAAATAGAAAGGTGGGCAAGGATGCTTCAGAAAACCTAACATCTTAGAGGGAAATACAGACAGACACAAATGTCTTCAATGATCATGGAATACTTGATATGCTGTGTAGAAGTACATATAAGTTATAAACAATGTTTAAATGATTGGGGAACATATGCATGTTTGACCTAGAAATATTACATAATACTTTTTTAACTTTGAGCAGGGTGTTACCCATGCATAGAGTATTCAGCTTTCTATATTGAAGCCAAATCTTGTTTTTTATTTTTTCTGTCTTCAGAAAACACCCTTTAGCCCTTTTATCATTTCTGTGACGTTTATCTGTAATTTTTCAAGTTGTATCACTTGTTTCTCACTTTTCATTAAGCATTTTTAAGTACAAATGGACTTTTGAATTTGGTATGCAAAAATAAGGAAAAGTCAGTCAGATCTAAATTCAAAGTAATGTGGGCTAAATCATTGAATTAAAAAGATGCATAATTAAAATCAAGTTTTATGCCCATTCCTCCTTTAGATCAGTTCAAGAAAAGGCTCATTTAGAAAAAGATTTTAAGATAGGGGCAAGGCACTTCATGTAGTTTTTATCAATTATTTAGCAAAAGCATTGGATAGAGTGCCAAAATCCATCATAACACCTAATTCTGTTGTTAACTTTGTAACTATAGTGAATGCATGTCATAGCATAAGTTCTAATTGCTGTACCTGGTTTGGGATATAGCTGGCCTACTTTTGTCATGTTCTAGGTGTGATGTTTGGAAAATTACTGGTCCTTAATGAACATTGATTCTTTTTTATTTAATACTAGAGGCCCGGTGCATGAAATTTGTGCACGGGTAGGGTCCCTAGGCCAGGCCGGTGATCAGGGCCAATTTGTGGAGCAACCGGTAGGGCAATCAGGTGGCCCCCCTGGCACCCACTTTTGCTTGCCTGGCACTGCCCACTCACCAACTCCACCCCCCATCGCCACTGCAGGTAGCCTCCCTCTGCGGGGCAACTGGCAGGGTGATCAGGCGGCCCCTGCTGGCACCCGCCTTGGCTGGTCTGGGGCCTGTGGGCTGGGGCTGCTCCTGCATTGAATGTCCCCTGGTGGTCAATGCACGTCATAGCAACCGGTCGTTCCGCCACTTGGTCAATTTGCATATTAGGCTTCTATTATATAGGATATTTTTATTGATTTCAGAGGGGAAAGGAGAGAAATAGAAACACCAATGATAAGAGAGAATCATTGATCTGCTGCTTCCTGCATGCCCCATACCAGGTATCAAGCCCACAACCTGGGCATGTGCCCTGACCAGGAATTGAATCATGACCTTCTGGTTCATAGATCAATGCTTAACCACTGAGCCACACCAGCCAGTCATTGATTCCTTATTGGTATAATAGGAATACTATATATGTCACAGAGCTGTTAGCTCAGTAACTAGAATATAATGAGTTTAATAAATTTTATGACCTGCTATTCTTAATAACAACAAAATAATAATAAAAAAATCTCCTTTTCTTAATTTTAAAATAAAAATTTTGTGTTGGAAGTTTTGCAGTTTCCCTTAACTCTAAAAATCTGCTTCTGTAAAGCAGAAGTTTGTAGTTGAATAAGATGACAAACACCATCTTTTGCTTATTTTTTAAAAAAGGAGACATAACTTGCCCAGCCTGTATGGTTCAGTTGGTTGAGCATTGTTCCATGAACCCAGAGGTCTCTTGTTCAATTCTGGTCAAGGGCACATGCCCGGGTTGCAGGCTCAATTTCCAGTAGGGGGAGTAAAGGAGGCAGCCAATTGATGTTTCTTTCTCATCGATGTTTCTATCTCTCTCTCTCTCTTCCTCTCTAAAATTAATTAAAAAACATATTTTTTTTAAAAAGAGACGTAACTTGAAAGACAAACATGAGGCAGCAGGTATAATGGAAGGGAGGTGGCTCTCACCGTCTGAGACTAGTGTTTAGCTCCAGCTCTGTTCTTCACTCATTTAACTAGTGACCCAGCACGCAAAATCGCGCAAGACCCGGGACCCTGGGGCTCCTCGATGGATTGCCCCAAAGAGGTAGGCCGGAGCTGCGGAACCCTAGACCTGGCCGTGCGGGGAGCCACCAGGCCCCGCCTCCTCCATGCTACTGGGCCCCGCTTCCTCCTCATGACGGCTGAGGGCATCGTGGCGTGCCGGCATGAGGACCACCTAGGCCAGTGATGGCGAACCTTTTGAGCTCGGCGTGTCAGAATTTTGAAAAACCCTAACTTAACTCTGGTGCCATGTCACATATAGAAATTTTTTGATATTTGCAACCATAGTAAAACAAAGACTTATATTTTTTATATTTATTTTATATATTTAAATGCCATTTAACAAAGAAAAATCAACCACAAAAATGAGTTCACGTGTCACCTCTGACACGCGTGTCATAGGTTCGCCATCACTGACCTAGGCTTTTATTAGTATAGATGGCCCCAAGCAAGCCAGGGAACCTTTCTAAACTCATCCACAGAATGGGATTACTAATGCTCACCTATATATGAAAGCCCATTGTGAACTTCAAAGTGCTGTAACATTGTTAGTTTTTATTACTAAAATACTTTGGTACCTTTTATTGAACTGCCACTATCTTGCCCATAACCACTCCCCGCCCCCCTACCCCCTGCTTCTCCAGGGGTTTTGTAGCATTTTTGCTACCTGAATGATTAATACCCAAGCCAATAAACATAAAAATTTTAAATATTTTATTAAAAATATCTCCTTAAATTTTTTTTAAATCTCATGAAATTTCTTGGGGGGTTTACTTACAATTGCTATTTACTCATCGTATTAAACTTTATGTCTAAGTTAAAGTCTGCTTTCTGAGTGTTCTCATCAAAGTCATTCAGATCTGTTTCTCAGACTAATATGTCAGAAGATATTCTATTCCATTTAGGATATTTTGTTTAAAATATTCTTGAAATCAATTCACTGATTCATTAAGCCCCTTCTAAAAGAAAGACATTGACATAGGAGCTGCAATAAATACAAAATGAATAAAATTAAGTCACCAACTCAAGAAACTGATAAAACTGCTAAAAATATAAAACAGGTACACAAATGACTATTACAGAGGATAAGATAAATGCTCTAAGAAAGTAAAAATAAAGTTTTAAGAGAATAAAAAAATAAAAAGATACACTTTGCCTAGAGAATAATTCCATTTTAAATTAGAAAAATTCTATTCAGGATGGGTCTCCCAATAACCTGCAAATTAAATATCTGAAAAGACTATAATTATAATGCAGGGTGGCCCACTTAATATAATGTGATTTCAATAGTAATAAGGTAAAGAATACTAGTTTAAGAACCTATAGATCCTCCTTTTTAAAGGACACAAAGGATTTTTACTGTTGAATTGTTTAAATGGGTCATCCTATCTAATAGGATTAATTATATATATCTTTTTTTAATCTTCACCTGAGGATATTGATTTTTTTTTTTTTTTGAGTGGAAGAGAAAGGGAAAGACAGAGATAAATATCAATGTGAGAGAAACACATCGATCAGTTGCCTCCTGCACAAGCCCTGACCAGGGCCCAGGCCAGGGACGAGCCTGCAATTGAAGTATGTGCCCTTGATCGGAATTGAACTCAGGACCCTTCAGTCCATAGGCCAACGCTCTATCCACTAAACCAAACCAGCTAGGGCTACAATATTTTTTTAACTAAGATAAATTTGAAGAAATGATACAACCTTCCTGGGTGAAGATGACTATTTTCATTGGTGTTAGTGGACACTATATGAAGTTCCATGAGTGCAGTGCCCTCTGTCATTTCTGTGGATGCATTAATTCTTCCCAACCGTTGAGGCACCATGAGTCATACAGACCTCCAGGGAAGGAGATGGCTCCCAAAGAGGCCCCTTTCTATGATATCTTTCTTCGGAGACTAGCGGATGGGGTCCCTCACCCCTACCGCTCTACCCTCCCCCAGTCTGGGTCTGGGTACCATTAGTGCACTGGAGCAGTAATTTCACTAAATTGTACCTTAGTGGCCCCCTATTACGAAAGGAAGTGTGAATGCTGCCAAAGCCCTTTCCTAGCTGGCAATGGAATCACAGGTCAGAAAACATCTTTAGCAAGCATAAATTATTAGGCTCACTATAAAAGAGAGCTGACAGATGAAACAGGCATTTCCATGAATGAACAATACAGCTCCCATTCAAAGACTGCTGATTGGGTGCTCAGCCTTCCAGCATAAACAGCTATTCAAATTTTAAACTGTAACCAAGTGAATAAAGAGAAGGAATGCCACGGCCACCTCTGGTTCTTCAGAACAATTCAACAAGAGATGTGATATAAATAAAATGTCAACCTATAGGTTGAGCATTTCTTCTTCCCAAGGGTGCTTCACAGCCCATGAAACAGAAGGCCACTGTTTCAGAATAGAGGCCGCTCTGGAAACCTGGAGAGCCGCGTTCCCCCCCGGGCTGTCCCAGAGCCTCGCCAGGAGATGGTCACTGAGCACATCAGCCTCCCTCTCCTCCTCCCCTGCCTGCCTGAGTCGTTCCCAGCCTCCCCTTTTGTCAGACATTATCTGTATTCATGGGGCGAGGCTGTTGAGGATGAAGTCACAAACATGTAATTATAAACCCCGTGGCAGAGCAAAGCATTCTACCCATAAGAAAAGTAGACACTGTCAGTCTCTTGCTGTGATGCCACAAAGAAAGAGCACCTCCCTGAGATAAAACTATACGTAGTTAACAAAATGAAAAGCCTTTATCTCTATGTTTTGCCAAAGGAGGCAAATCCCAGATGTTTAAAGCCTCCTAGCGTCTTTTCAGGAGAATGTGATAAGAACCTAAGAACATCTACAATCTTCTGCTGCATGTAAATTTGGTTAAAAGAGAAGTGCGTATCTGTGTATATCTAGTAACAGGAGACACGAGAGTGCTTAGTGCTTGCTAAGAAAAGATACTTCACTGTTTTATCAACAGGGAACATTTTTTTTGAGAATGCCAAAATATTAGACACTTCCATGTTGGACTTAAATTATGTCCACTTCCATTTCAGAAGGTCAGCAGAAGTAAGTTTAGGCACAAGGAACAAAGGAGGTGTTTCTTCCCTGAGGAACCTTAGGTCTGAGCCTTCTCAGAGACGTACATGCTGAGCATTCTGCTCCCAGCCCTTGCCCCTGTAGGGTCATTTTAGGGCTCCTTTCCTACACAAAGGGCACCCGCTACCACAGAAACACTTGTCTGTCAGTAGCTGTCACTGGGTTGATTTTTCAGTAGTTTCCACTGTAAGTCAAGAAATCTTCCAATATTGACGGTATCTATCCACACAGCCCCTAAGTCAGTGGAGAACTCTGTTTTTAATGAATCAGAGCACACAAATATCTCCATTTACATTGAAGATCTAGTCAGAGGGAGTTAAATTGTAACATACATTTTTCCCATCTTTATATGTTTGTATCAGATCATAATTGTGAAAAACATACTTGGAGGCTCAGAAGTCACTATTAAAAAATCTTTTGGGGGACGATATTTCTTTACATTGATTGGAATTACAGAAACAAACAGGCCGTTCTGCTCTGAAGTACTGCTTTCTAACTTCCTTGCCTCCTGCACTATGCTGGTAACATTTTTAAGATGCCAAGGAAAAAGTTAATTATTTACAAATAAATAAGAAGTTCTATTGCTGAGAACTACTCTAAAAACTACTGTAAAAAGAGACAAATGACTTTAAGAAGAAGAAAATTGCACATGGGTGTGACTAGGTTGTCTTTGATCATTGTAACCTCAAGTAGAATCCTCACCCATTTGGTATCCTTCCCATAACTATCTATAATAATAAAAGTGTAATATGCTAATTAGACCGGACAGCCGAACCACCTTCCGGACGTCATTCTGGATGTACTTCCAGACAAAGCTGCATGTCGGGGGCTGAGGCAGAGGCAGTTAGGGGCGATCAGGCAGGCAGGTGAGCAGTTAGGGGCAATCAACCAGGCAGGCGAGTGGTTACAGGTGATCAGGCAGGCAGACAGAGGTGGTTATTGGCGATCAGGCAGGCAGGCGAGCGTTTAGGAGCCAGCAATCCCAGATTGTGAGAGGGATGTACGACTGTCAGTTTAGGCCCAATCCCGCAGGCCTAAACCAGCAGTCGAACATCCCCGAGGGGTCCTGAATTGCGAGAGTGAAGGACATGCTGAGGAACTCCCCCCTCCCCCCACCACACGAATTTCATGCACTAGGCCTCTAGTAGTTCAAATAAGGCTCTTAGTGATCCATGTGACTTTAAGAAAGACTATTTTCATGACTATTATCTGGCACTACTGTATTGGGAGCACAAGGTTGAGGAGTGTTTTGTTATTAAAAATACCCATGCAAGGTGCTACTTCCAGCATGGCTATATAGTCATGCTGCCTAGAAACCTGACACTAACTGGAAGATGCTAAGCTGCCTTCTACTTATTGGGTTGTTGGCATGTGATTATCAATTCCTACAGCAACATTCCAAAGGATTCAAGTTGGCTTAGTTTTCTGTCCACCAATCAAGTGTATAGAATTGTTTTTAAACTACAGCATATGGAGAGAAACTATCCTTTCTTACCCTGGTATGAGTATGCTCTACTAAATTTTCTTCTGCTCTGATCTGAATGACGCAAGTACATACATATTCAGATCAGAGAGTTTTCAGAGAAAACCTGTACATTATCACTATCTAATTGTCTTACTCCTGATCTTTTAAGCCAGGCAATTATGAGATGACTTTTACAACTAGATGTTACCCTAGGATAAAAAACTCCAATAAAAAATAATCTTCAGACCTGCTACTTTAACTCTATAAATCCTAAAACATCTAGATAGATGTTTGTCCATATATTTCAAACTCCCATTGTAACACATGTACTTAATCATAACAGGTCATCATCTTGTGACTACATGTATTCAATGTCTTCTTTTAATCAGGGATTCTCAACTTTGGGTGCACATTAAAAATTCTAGGAGCTTTTTATAAATACTGACTTTTAGGCCAATAAAAACTGAATCTTTACACATTTGTGCTTGTGTTAGGGATGGGGATAAGGAAGAGGGAGAACTCATATAGTTGTTGTTGTTGTTTTTTAACTTTAAAGGTATTTCTCTTTTTTTAATATATTTTATTGATTTTTTACAGAGAGGAAGGAAGAGGGATAGGAGTCAGAAACATCAGCGAGAGAGAAACATCAATCAGCCACCTCCTGCACATTCCCTACTGGGGATGTGCCCGCAACCAAGGTACATGCCATTGACCGGAATCAAACCTGGGACCCTTGAGTCCACAGGCCGACGCTCTATCCACTGAGCCAAACTGGTTAGGGCACTTTAAAGGTATTTCTAAAGTACAGCCGGAGACAAAAACCACTGCTCCAGATTGTTAGCTCCATGAAGAACAGGACTAGTTCTGTATCTTGTTACCTAGAAAATAAGAATACTCAAAAATGCATGTTGAATAAGTGAATATCACACTGATGTCATGTGCAGCATCATCCCATATTTGAAGCTAACCTTGGACAATTGTCTCTGAGTGTTATTTGTGATGAAACAGAAGTTGATGAAGTTATAACATTAGTTCAAGCCTTCTTCTTCAAGCTTAAATTGCCACTCTGAGGTGGCTTCAGAAGGCTATTCAACACCCTCTAATTACCACATCCTCCCAACCCCCAGAGTGCACAGGCAAGAGAAGGCACACACCAGAGGGGAAGGTAAACTGATGTGCTCTTCCTGTACCTCCCCTACCTTTATTTTTAATGGGGGGACCTATTTATTGGGGTGGCCAGTGAGGACTCTTGGCTGAGGAGGACCAGTTGTCAATTCTCAATCAGAGCTATTGCAGAGAGGAAAGGGTTACCTTTTCAGGTCCATGAGCATAGAGTTGTGCATGAATGAAACAGTGTATTAGCAAGAGGAATGTCAATCTTTTCATTCTCTCATATCAAATCAACTGCTGATTTCCTACTTCGGATATAAAGACATATGGATATCTATAGATAATGACATTCATTCCTAGTTCATTCAGGTTATAGGTTTGGGTCTGGCAGAAGCACCAAGGGAGATGTTGATAAAGGGCATTATTTGCCCACCTTAATATCAGAATCAAAAATCCATATCAGTACAACTTAACAAAAGGAAGATAAACAACCCAATCAAAAAATTGGCAATAGACCTAAATAGATACTTTTCGAAAGAGGACATAAGGAAGGCCAAGAGACATATGAAAACATGCTCAAAGTCACCAATCATCTGAGCGATGCAAATCAAAACGACCATGCGGTACCATCTCACACCTGTCAGAATGGCTATCATCAACAAATCAACAAACAACAAGTGCTGGAGAGGATGCGGAGAATAAGGAACCCTCCTTCACTGCTGGTGGGAATGCAGACTGGTGCAGCCACTGTGGAGAAGAGTATGGCGTTTCCTCAAAAAACTAAAAATGGAACTCCCATTTGACCCAGTGATCCCACTTTTAGGAATATATCCCAAGAAACTAGAAACACCAGTCAAAAAGGATATATGCACCCCTATGTTCATAGCAGCACAATTCACCATAGCTAAGATTTGGAAACAGCCTAAGTGCCCATCAGCAGATACGTGGATTAAAAAACTGTGGTACATCTACACAATTGAATACTACACTGCGGTAAAAAAGAAGGAATTTGCAACATCATGTATGGAACTGGAGAGCATTATACTAAGTGAAATAAGCCAGTTAGATAAATATCACATGGTCTCACTCATTTATGGAATATAATGAACAACATAAACTGATGAACAAAAACAGATCCAGAGACAGAGAAGCATCGATCAGACCGTCAAACCTCAGAGGAAGGTACGGGAGGGTGGGGGTAAGGGAGAGAGATCAACCAAAGGACTTATATGCAAGCATATAGGCCTAACCAATGGACACAGACACCAGGGGGGTGAGGGTATGAGCGGGGGGGGGGGGGCGCAATAAGGCAACATATGTAATACCTTAATCAAAAAAAAACAAAAAAACACCATATCAGGATAGTGATTACTTCTAGGGGAAGGAGAAGGATAAGGCACATACAGGAAGGGTAGCTGAAAAATTTCTAGTTCTTGACCTGGGTGGTGGTTATTAGGTTCTCACTCAAGCCATTAAGCTACACATTTGTTTGGTGTGGTTTTCTGGAACTGTGTTTTATTTTATAATCAAAAGTTTAAAGTAAACTGTAGTAATATTCAACCAATTTTAATTTAAAGTAATTTACCTCACTGCAAAAATAACCATATGGATATTAAAACATCTCTATTTGAGTTCAACTTATCTTTTCAAATCTATTTACATATTGATTATTACCAACTGTTGGGTTATTGGACTCTCTAAATGTGTTCTTCCCTCCTCTTCCAGGCTTCAAGGGGGTTTCCTTCTGCTACCACTGTGGAACTCAGAGGATAAGCCTGTACTTCCTCAATAGAAACCAGCTGTGACATCGGTGACTTCTATCAAGCGCTGGCTCGGCCTCCCTCTTCCCAGACAGAAGAGCCCAGCTTTTCAGTCCGTCATCTCAGGACAGCACCCCCAGCCCCTTGAGCACAGCCCTTCCCCTCTAGACATGGAGCTTTAGTTGGCGGTGTAGAAGCCAGAGACAATTTAAGTGGTTTCTCCCAGCTTTATACTTCTTCTGCCGTTCTTTTCCCTCCTTAGTCAAACTTAAATTCTAATTATGGAATAATTTAAGTGGCTCTTTTTTATTTCTCCCCAAACCCTTGATTTCTCCTTGAAACTCCTTTGTGTCTGTCAGTCAGTTGACATTTCCTGAACATCCGAGTGGGTGCTTTGTGAATTCCACCAATTTCTCAGAGTGATTCTGACTTCTCGGGGCTTTCTTCTTATTTCATCCTTTTACAGTTCCTTTCTCTCCTCTCTTGGTAAGTATGTCTTCCAAACCTCCTTTCCCTCCCACTGTTTCCTGATGGAATTAATGAATATCTATACACTCCCTTTGTTAGCCTTCCATTCTCATACCTACTTCTCACCCCTGCCACAGCTACATATTTCCTGAGGTAAATTGGATTACTCACTGCATCCAATTGTCATTGACAGACATTCAAGTTCATATCCCCTCAAGCCTGTTTTAATTTATTAACTTGAATTCTAACTTTTAGAATTCTATGTGACAAAGGATATATTTAAATCCTTATTGATGATAATAATTCTAATAATAATTCCTACTCAACGTATATTTTACTAATTAAGTATTTTCTAAATGAAATCAATGCACTAATCTTCTTAACCTTCCAGTTATCCAAACAGAAAGTATAAATATTCCCATTTTGCATATGAAATCACTGAGGTAAATTATTCCCATTTCCTCGGTGGCTAAGTAGGACAGGAAGGAAGGAAGTGCCAGACTCCCAGTTATCTGCTGGGCCACAAAGAAAAAAACTTCTTAAAACTCAAAAAAATTCAGATAAACCCTTTGTGCCAACGACTTCCCATTGCCTCCCTTGAAATGATTATAGTGAATATTTATTCAAGAAATTCTGAGATAGCTCCTGTATGTCATGCTACCCTGAGGAGGAAATGTCAAATGACTAAGAATAAGAGAAATGTCAGGAAGAACATGACCCACAGAGGTGATTAATATGGAGTTTATCCATTGAGATATAAAATTTAAATGAAAATCCTTGACTTAATGCAACCTGAGGATGGAAAATCCCTGGAGATAGTTCTAAGACTTGAAATAGTGCCTTTCCAGAGTTCAGAGACCTGATTGAACTTTCTCTCGCCTTCTTTGCCCTCATACAATGCTGCCCCTGACTTGAGGGGCTATGTCACAGGAGGAGAAACGAAAAATCACGTTTAACTTGATTCATACAGGAGAACTGGGGAGAAACAGAAATGATTCCCCAATCAGGTGTGACATTACAGGTACAATAATCGTAGAATTGATGGAGAGGAAAAACAAGAAAGAAATTACAAATTTAAACGTTAGCTTTACGCTCAAACAGTTTTAGATATAATCTCTGGCTATTATAACACTTAACAGATAGGCAAAAAGCCTATAGAAAAACCGCCTGATGCAGGCCAGTTGACATTGGATTTCTATATCTCGCTTGCTATATGAATTCAATGACACTGAATGATTTTAGATTTTAGTTTTGTTTTGTTTTTTCCCATGAACCAATTAATACACCCCCAGCTAAAGAAGCTAATTCTGTTCTAAGCATGTTTTATCCCTGTTGCTTCAACTAAATTTCCTTGTATCTGGACCCTGTTCCTAGCACCCCGATTTGCTCATAACTCCTGCTGACTAACAAGCCATCCACAGCAGTAGGTTTGTCACAGTTATAATTTTTATTTCCCATATTTCTTATTAGGGCTTTATTACTATTATTATTACACACTCTTGTGTAGCAGTGGAGTCCTCAAAGTCTTCATTTCTTTTTCACTTTCAGGAGAAATTCACCTTACCTTTACCCTTCTCTCTTCCACCATCCTTGAAACTAGAACCATGGTCAATCTCTGCCAAGGAATAAAGGGAACTTTGAGAGGACTTCTTCCCATGTTGCACATCCTTCTTATACAAATCAGGATGTTATTATTCTGAGTTCCTGTCTGCCAGCTTATGAGGCCCATTAATAAAATTCAGATAGTCAGAAAAATATCATGTTGCTGGACCTTTCCAGAAAACTGTGCTTCTCTTTGGTAAATTCAAGAAACCTAGGTGAGGAGGCAGAATTTTTAGGCAAAAGCATAAATGTCCAGGATGGGTATTATAGCAATAGATTCCTCTGAACAAAGTTTCAAGGCAATAGTTGCAAGTGCACAGTAAAGGTATTTAATAGATCAGATCGATTCAGGTCTCTGTTATATTCCATTTCCTAATCCTATTTTCAGAACTCTTAAAAAGTCCTTTGGTCCTAATAACTACTCTAGATACCACAATACCCTTCAGGGATGTTAAGACTCCTCTTTGGAACTGGGTTGGTTGGGACAGTAGAAGGAAAAAGAGCCAGGCTCATTGTGCATATGTACATATATTATGCAAATGCAAGTACATCTATGTTGCAAAATAAGGAAAGAAAGGAAAAAAGATAATTGCAGATTTTTTTAATGTCTGACAGGATACCATTTTAATATTTTTATATTGAGATACCATCTGATCTCTATTCCAAATATAGGCATTCATAGGTTTTTGCTATGAACGTGGAAAACCATTAGTACTGACAGGCTGATCATATTCTCAAAAGGTCAGGATCTGCTGTAATAGTGTTTTTTCTTCATCACTTGTCATTTTTGCGGGATTTTTTTTTTAACTTTGGTGTCAACATATGTGCTTCCCACATCTGGATTGACATCCTCACTTCAAAAGCATCCTCACTTTTATCCCTGTTGCTTCAAATGCATGAAATAAGATAACCTCTTTTTAATAATTAAAAATAATTTTATGAAGAGAAATATCTGTTATATTGAAAATGCATCAACATATTGATCGCTGTTTTCCTTTGAGGTTTACCTGGAACTTCTATCCAAATTTGGTGAGGAAAACATAGACAGATATCATTAATCTTTGGTGAGGTGAAAACAGGCAGGTATCATTAACATCGTTTAATATGTAGGGACACACAGAAGACTCCTGAAAGAGTCGTCAGAGGATGAAAGCTAAATCTTCTCATTCTCAGTTTATGCTATCTTATTTGGAATCAATGTCTGAGGGGTCATGTTGAAGCATAAATTAGTACAGCTTCAAGTTGTGATCCAACCTCTCCCTTCAATTTCGGTTCAGGAGAATAGATGGAAAGACAAAGAATGGAAGGGACTTTATGTCTGAATTGGGGGCCATGAAGAAGGAGGAACCAATTACCTCCCCTCTCCCCATACTGTTCTTGTTTTTCATACCTCTCCATCCCAGATCTTTTGTTCTTCCTATTTTCCAACAATGCCTTTTTTATTCCATCTCTAATCCTCAATTTGCCAATCTGGAATATTTCAAATAACATCACGCAAACCCTGCTTTCTGTGGAAAGATTTCCCTACCGGTTATTTACCCCTTCTACAGCAATAACATCACTCTGCCATCTTCCAGATACTTTCATGTACAGCACCTCAAAGGTGGAAGGAATCTTTTGGGATCAATTGGTGCAGGTCTCAGTTTTTAAATAGAAGACCCAGCATCTCAGAGAGATTAAATGTTTCTCCAAATGCATACAACTCTAATATAACTCTTTTAACTCTGTCTTCAGTGATTTGTCCTACTTTTTGTTTTTTATGGAAGTTTTTTATTCTGCTGTTTTTATTGTTGTTGTTTTGTTTTGTTTTATAGGAATGAGGAGAATTGCCACTCTTACTATGCTGGAGAGTTGTTAGTGATCCCAAATCACGTAGGAACAAAACTGGAGTAGGGGCCATCAGTTCCCGAAGACCCCAGCCTAGTCCAAGTTCCACACAGCCTGAGAGTGACCAGAACCTTCTTTGGAGGAAGTACATGGGATGTTGATGAGTGTATTTTTTGGACAGGAAACCATAGAGTTCTATTCCTTGTTTGTTTGTTTAATCCTCACCTGAGTATACTTTTCCATTTATTTTTTTAGGGAGAGTGGAAGAGAGAAGGAAAGACAGAGAGAAACATCAATGTGAGAGAAACACATTGATTGGTTGCCTCCTGCACGAGCCCCAACTAGGGCCTGGGCAACCAAGTACATGCCCTTGACTGGAATTGAACCTGGGACCCTTTGGTCCATAGGCCGATGCTCTATCCACTGAGCCAAGCTGACTAGGGCTAGAGCTCTATTCTTTAAAAATATCCCCATTTTAACAAAGTCAAGGATAGAAAAGTACCATTCAGATATTGAACCATTTCCAGTACTTCAGTTGTCTAAAAGCTTCTGCACACTAAAGCTAAAATTATTTTGTCATTGCTCTTAAAATAAATGCAAGAGAGGAGTCTTGAACTACATTCTAAGATCATTCTACCCAACTTCTCCTAAAAAAAATAGCTATATTTTCCCACTGTTTGAGCTTGCAATTTCCAAATGTTTAAAAGGTATTAATTTTGATGACTTTAGCTATCAAATCTTGCATCCAGCTTCCCAAGTCACAATTCAGAAATTCATCAAGATACCACCCTCAAAAATTCCACTTCCCAGCTCAAAATAGAAATATCATAACCAAATCCAAGGGCATTCTCATTCCTCTTGGAGTTCACAAAACAAAGATATTCTCCTAAATAAAAGAGTGATTTAAAAGCCCCAAGACCTTAGGAGGAGGCAAAAAGGCCTAACCCAGATCTTTCTGAATGAAGTATTACCATTATCTTTGTATAAACTCAAGTCATTGATGAAAAGCTTATCTGAATAGCAAAGTCCAATTCTGGACTACACATTCTGTGTGGTTATTTTGTCAGCCTCCAACTCAATTATTTGTCAGCATACCATTCCAGTTATCACATGTTCCCCAAGCAGCAATTAATATTATCTCCCAAATATTCTGTTTTGGGCTGTTATGAGCTAAATATTTATGTCACCCCCAATATTCATATATTGAAATCTCAGCCAAATGTAATCATATTTGGAGGTTGGGCCTTTGGGACGTAATTAGGTTTATATTAGGGAGGGTTAAGGCCTTTAAGGGGAAGTCAGAGAGATCTCTCTCTCCATGAGCAAGCACTGAGGAAAACAAGGAGGCTGTCTATAAGCCAGGAACAGAGCTCTCACTAGGAACTAAATCCGCTGGCACTTTGAACTTGGACTTCCCAACCTCCAGAACTGTGGGACTAAATTTCTGTTATGTAAGCCACCCTGTCCATCCTATTTTGTTATAGCAGCCTGAGCTGACTAAGATATAGTCACTATACTACACATTTAACATTCATTAACTCATTTAAAGTTTACAAAAATCCCACCAGGAGACATCATTCTCCCCACTTAACAAATTAGGAAACTAATACTTAGACCAAATGCTCTTCAACCTGAAGAAAGTAAAGCAGCAGAGCTGGGTTTTAAATATGGCTCTTCACTGTGAATCATGCTGCTTAGTACATAGTAGACACCAGGTAATTAAATGGAATACCTCCTATTTCTTCCTTCTACTTTAGGAATTTAAAACCATCAGTTTGTGTATTTGTCTTCATCAAGCATCTAGAAGTTCCTTGAGGGCCTAAACGACTATATTTTTAGTGTCTAACACATAGCACGTACTCAACACCAGAAGGAATGATTAAGTGAATGAATGAATGTATGAAGTCTATGTGAATCCATAATTAATGGGTATATTAGTTTGCTAGAGCTGTCATAACTAAGTATTACAAATCGAGTGGCTTAAAAAACAGAAATTTATTGGCTCATAGTTCTAAAAGCTAGAAGTCCAAAATCAAGGTGTCAGCAGGGTTGGTTGTTTCTGAAAACTGCGAAAGAAGGATCTGCCAGGCCTTTCATCTTGGCTTGTAGGTGATCAGATTCTCCCCATGTCTCTTCACATCATCTTCCCTCCATGTTTATTTCTGTGTCCAAATTTCTTGTTTTATGAGGACACCAATCATATTGGTTTAGAACAGGGGTGGGCAAACTTTTTGACTCGAGGGCCACAATGGGTTCTTAAACTGGACCAGATGGCCGGAACAAAAGCATGGATGGAGTGTTTGTGTGAACTAATATAAATTCAAAGTAAACATCATTACATAAAAGGGTACGGTCTTTTTTTTTTTTAGTTTTATTCATTTCAAACGGGCCGGATGCGGCCCGGGCCGTAGTTTGCCCACGGCTGGTTTAGAGCCTACCCTAATGAGCTCATTTTAACTTGATTACTCCTGCAGAGATTATCTGCAAATAAGTTCACATTATGAGGTACTTGGGGTTAGGACTTCTACATACGAATTTGGAAGGAGACACAACTCATAAGAGTAGATAATAATGATATTCTCCACTTGCAGCACAGCTGGCCACAGTACAATCCTACTGTTTAAAGGACATGGGGGGTAGGTGCAGGAGCGTCTGTGATTCTGAAAAGTCCTAATCTCACAGCAAAAGAGCTCACAATTGAATATGTTAAATGATAGCTCAATTTATTTACAGTAGGCTCTAACTCTCTTGCAGGCAATCTGTAAACTATAAAATTTTTAAGGCATCGTTTTTTATAATCACTCCTACATCACCACTTATGCATTCAAGTTGGCTCCTAGGGTATGACAGAAATCATTATAGGCATTTTTTGTTCTCCTCAATTATTCTTTCTTGGTCATCATTTGTCTTGGAAAGATAAACTCTACTCACAGGATCGCATTCTCTCCAGAGACTTCTGAGCTGATCAGGGAAAAATTTGTTTATGCCAAGTACTCAGTCATGATCTCTCCTAGGCCTTTTTGTACCATGAAATGTGGTGAATATCCCTGGACCCATTATTAATCCCATTCTTTCAGGAAAGAGTAGTATCTTTTCATCTCTTTTTCTTAAATATAGTTTTTATTGATTTCAGAGAGGAAAAGAGAGGGAGAGAGAGATAGAAACATCAGTGATGAGAAAGATTCATTGATCAGCTGCCTCCTGCACACCCCACACTGGGGATCGAGCCTTCAACCTGAACATGTGCTGGGACCAGGAATTGCACCGTGAACTCTTGGTTCATAGGTCAACGTTCAACCACTGAGCCATGCCAGCTGGGCTTTTTTATCTTCTTAAAACTGCATTTCTTGGTAGTAAAGATAAAATCTGCATCCATGTTCCCTGAGTTCCCACACCAAGGGCATATAAAAGGATACATAGGATTTCTGAGCTCAGTTACTAGGCTCAGCCATAGATGGCTATCATACGCCAATGGAGTAACGTGTCCACCCACTATACAGGCACACAGAGTCTCCAACTCCTGTCTTTCCTACTGGGGAGGAAAGAAACCCACATAATACTAGGGATTTAAACCCTCTCTGTCCCTCTGCTCACTGGTCTCACCTGTGTTCTTCACTGTGTTTTCAGATTATGTTAAAGTACATGGATGCTTCTTTTTTTTAATATATTTTATTGATTTTTTACAGAGAGGAAGGGAGAGGGATAGAGAGTTAGAAACATCGATGAGAGAAAAGCATCAATCAGCTGCCTCCTGAACACCCCCTGCTGGGGATGTGCCTGCAACCAAGGTACATGCCCTTGACCGGAATCGAACCTGGGACCCTTGAGTCCCCAGGCCGACACTCTATCCACTGAGCCAAACCAGCTAGGGCGGATGCTTCTTTCTCTAGCAGAGGTCTGAAGGAGATTCTTAGAGGGTCATCTTATCTGCTCTCCCTCATGGGACAGCATCTGTCTTATCTCTTACTTTTTCCTACTAGATATTCAACGAGCTGAAATTTTTAGGTTTCATGTGATTTTGACCCCATCATCTCCTTCCCAAATTAATTTCATTCCCCTAGTTGATCTTATTGTTCAGATTTTCTCTACTCTTTCAAACACTCCTTGTTCAAATTTAAATCTATTATTTCTATTCTTATCTTTGCTAACTAATGAAAGTGGTTTCTTCTCCTATGGGAAACTACCAAGTTGTATGTAACTGCATTCACATTTTCTTATATATTTTCTCTCATATTTTTAGAGGTTATCAAAATTCTGAAGGAGAAAACCTGGTTTTAATTAAAGCTTTATTCTTGCCCAGGACCTCCTTACATGTTTATTTTTAATATTTGTCTCCTTAGAGAGATGTAGAAGTAATAGAAAAGAGGTTCCTCAAATACTGTTTAAAACATACAGCCTATTATCAAAGCTACTATCAAAAGGCCACTACTGTATGACTTGATTGTGAAAATTGAAGCAACTTAGCATACATAGAGATTATTTGAATACCTAACACTGTCCCAGGATGAAATTATCCCCAAAGCCCAATTTCTTTAATAAATTAGTATAATTTGATCTACTATTCATCTGATGCATGATGAATAGAGAAAAGTCATTTCATTTCCATCTTCTGAGTTGTCAGTGGTTTTAACAGAGAATTTAATTATGTTGCTTATGGAATAATATAGCCAATGAATTAATAAATATCAATAACAATTAAAAATAATGATCTAAACAT
>NW_005871048.1:30679473-30688284 GCF_000147115.1 Myotis lucifugus | reverse complement strand
CTAATGACAGAAATATTTCTGCCACCTCTTCTGATCCTCAGATCTCTTATTCTATCTCCCTCTAAACCAATCTGTATGTCAAATGACTATATTCTGACCCATATGAGATTCCTCTGACAAAGGATAAACACCTTGCTTCTTTCCCCACACACAATAAGTCTACTGCTTCTATCATTATAGGGTAAATTTCATTACTCAGTATGATCAATGCTTCCAACCCCACTCACTCTGACTCAGATCAGACCTCTGTCCCCTTCTAAATACACTCACCTTCATTATCGCTAGCTCCATGAGCTGCTTCAATCCCCTTCATCACTCCCCCGCCCCTAGTCTCTGTTGACCTCCTCCTTTATAATTCTACATGAGCATTCTTCAAAAAGAGAACAGGAATGCTTGAGAGTATATAACTATTTTCTTCCAAAGGATACACAATCAAGTATGGTTTTAAGGGAATCATTTTCCAGATCCTTACCTTCCATTTATGTTTTTTTTATAAAATTGATCATCTGAGAATGTTTTTAGGTAGAGGACAATTATGACAGTTCTCCTTCCCCACCTCATTTTTCTTAATTTCTCATTTGTCCTTTTCTCACATAAATAGATACATATATGCATACCTTCATAAGTAGATACATAAATAAAATCTCTCTCATCCCAAATCTTACTGTATTGCAATGCCTTGAGATATTAAAAACCTCCAGGGCCCCAAAGAAAAAAATTCAAAAATAGGTACTAAACCCTCCTTTAATCAAGACTTCATAAATCTTTGCTGGGCCTCATGTTTTTCTTTGTCTTATATTTCTGTTAAGCACCAAGTGTGGCATAGAAACAGGAGGTTTTTACATCCCTCTTCAGGGATGTAATGGATTTAGATGTTTTACACAGGGCAGCAGAGGGAGTGATAATGAGTTTAAGGACTTCATCTCTTTCATTACTCAATTGTTTACCAAAAAAATAAAAATAAAGTAAAATGCATTGTTGTTAAAGGAGTGCCAAAGAGAATAAAGCATAGAGTACATGGGGGAGGAAATATTGAGACCAGTAGAAACTTTTTTCATTTAGGCAACAAACTCCTAGCAAAGCTCTTTGACTTGTCTATCCTAAAATTAGAATTAAGAAGTGAGATGTCAGGGAGTGTGTTTTTAACACTTATTTGAATTGATAAATGAGGTCAGATTTGTCTGAGAAAGTAAGTCTAATTTACTAATTGGTATAATAAAAACTGGCCTTGCCTACTTGGTTAAATGATAGATATGTCCCATAATTTGAATGAGTTAAATCTGTAATTCCAAAGTTTTGATGAAAAAATAATTAAAGCATGTGATACAATAAACTCAATTTACAAAATAATGAATGTATTAGCAAAGGTATATTGATATTAACAATGTTTCAATGTTCCCAACTGTTTCTGAATATACCAGTTGTTTTTAAAAAGTGCCTCTAAATGAAAGAGAAACAGGAACAGTTAATAGTCATTTGATAAGCCTTAGTGAAATGTTTTTGTTATCATCACCAGAAATTCAGAAAGTAAACAAATATAAAGGCAATTTTTACAAATTCTTTCACAATTCATTGCTCTCAATAAAACTAAAGAAGAACCTTTCATGATGACAGATTAGTGATATATTACTATGGTTTTTGGTACTCAACTCAGAATGAATTCAAATAATTGTGAGAAATTGTTATTAAAAATTAACAAGTTTATTTTATTCCAATTTAGGCTTCCCAGTCCATTACACGCTTACATCCATAGCAGAAATAAAATTGATATTGAATCATCTTTTATTCAATTATCCACCCCCCATAAGAAAAGGCTATTCATCTGATTTTAAAATGCACTTCTGATAAAATGTATTCTAAGTTTAATAATTTTATATCAAATCTATAATATATGCCCATATTGCTAACTCATACTAAGGATAACTAAAAACCCTAAGGATAACTTGATCCTGAAGGAAAAAGTTTAAGACTTAGAGCATTATGGTTACAAAATAATCATTATTTTAATTTCAATTGGGGTAAAATTTTATAAAGAATATTGAATAGAAATATAGGTTCAAGGAGTAAGAGAAATGATACAAAAATTGAATTAAAGAGAAGCTTATGCATTAATATTCTATTAACTTTTAACCTAATAATGACATTTATTCAGCATATAGTCAGAAAAATATAAAAATCTTCAGTGTAACTCAAATGTTCACAAAATGAACATGTAAAACAGTACACAGATTAAGAATAAGAACATCAATAATATCCCATTAAAAACCTGGTATGCCACCAGTTTCTTCCCCCAAAGTTAGCCATTATCCTTGTTTCCAACATCCTACTTAAGATGTGCTTTTTTAAAACTTTATATATTTGCCTGGCTGGTGTGGTTCAGTGGTTGAGCATCCACCCATGAAGCAAGGAGGCTATGGTTCAATTCCTGCTCAGGGCACATACCTGGGTTGCAAGCTCAATCCCCAGTAGGGGGCGTGCAGGAGGCAGCCAGTCAATTATTCTCATCATTTATGTTCCTAGCTCTCTCTCCCTTTCCCTTCCTTTCTCTGAAATCAATGAAAACATATTTAAATACTAATAGTAATATAATTTTATATAAACTAAATAACAGAATATGGTGTTTTATCATCTCTTACTCAGAATTATGTTTGTGAAGTTCATCCATATTAATATATTGTATAAGTGCATTATAATGGATATAGTACATTTATTTTATAGTTTGTGAGAAACTACATATTTGAAAGTATTTAAACATGTTAAGAAAAAGTTGGATGTCAACTCAATATAATGTAAGAGTAGTTATTTAAAGTCCATGGGCCTCAATTTTATCATAGATGAATTGGGATGAAAATACTGTTTTTCTCATAGAGTTGCTGGAAGATTATCTATAGAAAGCACAGTTCCTGACATAGAAAAACCAGGCATTGCTGTGGTTGTAATTGCTTTCCAACTGGTCAGTCCAACTTTAATAAAACCTTTTCCAAAATCCTTGTTTACTGACTTCCAAGTGATGTAACTAAAACATAAATGAACATGACCCTCCCATGCTTAAAGTAACTTTGTTCTAGCTTCTTATCACTTAAAATATGTGGTTCTACCACTCCAGCATGACTTGCAATGGCAACCTGGACCAGACCTGCCTACCTCCCCTGTCACTTAGGACTACCAATGCCTCTTTCACTGGATTGTTAGGGAAAAAATAACCAGAAAATACAGAAGATAGAAAGGGGGGGAAAGAAAAGCCTAGTTTACATATGTAAAGCACTTAGCATAAAGTAGGTGCATAACAAATGGTAGTTACTTAGGAAGAAAGAAAGGGAAAAGGATTGAGAGGAAAGATTATCACAATTAGATTATGTAGGTGCTAGAAGGGTACCTGTTATGATGACAGATCTATATCTTAGTCAGTGGGTCTTGATACCCACTTCTTAGCCAAGGTGTCTAGAAGTGGCATAAGTAAAATATGTAGGATGTATGATTTTATCCCATATTGAAGATGAGAAAACTGCAATCTTCAGAGGTTAAGTAATTTGCCCAAGGATTTACAGTGAATTGGTGACAGATTCTCATGTTGATCTGTCTGACTCTAGGGCTATGTTTTTGTTTCGGTTTGGTTTGGTTTTGCTTTATTCCATTGCCTCTCTGAAATATTCTAATTTTGATGTGCTCTCTATCTCAAATATGCTCCACTCGTAGGAAGAAATAATGTTTAATTTTAGGCTCTCTGAGCCTCAGGGTCTAGCCTGTAAAATTGAGCTAATAATAATAATTGCCTTTTAAATTAGTTAATACACGTAAAGTGCCTAGAGTAGAATTCAATAAGTGTTACCTTTGTTATTTTTCAAATTTAAACTATTGATTCATTGAATTTTTTATTTAAATAGAAAATCAGTGTATGAGGCTTTGTTCAATATAGATCAGATATCTCAGGGAGTGTTATCCTTCCACTTAAAGTAAATATCAAGATTATGATATAACCTTAACCTAATCATTACCATAGGTCATTATATTCCTGTGCATTCAAACCCCAATAATAGGTGCTAAATAAATACTAATTCAAAAATTAGTTATTAAGATCCATGCTCTTGAAAAGCTTGCAACACACCTGTGAAATTGGCATACAACTAAATAAAAAATTTAGCCATGCTTCTCATAATACAACTCTAGTCTCATCAAATAAACTTGCCATAGTGTCCTAGTTTTAAAAACAACTTCTTCCTGCAGTTCTTAAAAATATTGACGCTAGCTGAAAATATGAATATTTTCTATGGCTACTGCTTTAGAAATAATATTTATTATTATTATATCTTAAGATCTATAATGCCCCATAGTTTACAATGTATTTTTACATTTATTATTACCTTCAATTTTTCTCATGAATATGTGTTTGACCAGGCACATTATAAATATAAATGCTGTCATTTATATTCCTGGAAAGGTGAAAATGAATGGTCCACTTCAAAGGATAATTCAAATCATCCTTTATTCATATAATATGAAAAGAAAAGGACTTGCCTAGAGAGTCAATGCTGTTCAGTAAACATTAATTGAGTATTTAGCACGGCCACAATGGATTAGACAGGGGATCTGAAGATGACCTGGGCACAATCACTGCCTTTGGGACTGCCAACCCAGAGGAGAGGAGGAAAACAGACACCCATGTGCCCAAACGCACACACAAAACATGTAAACAAAGTCTGCATCGTACAAATTCATGAGGTAGATGGACAAAATCCATGTGGTTGAGCTGAAATATTTTGGATGTGTAGTCCATATAGCTGAAGTAAAGAGAGATAACTACAAATGAATTGGTAATTTTTAAAACACTGTGGCATCATGAGACACAGCTTGGGGCCGGTGCTATGCCTCTTCCTTCTCAAGGTGTATCTGAGCAACAGCAGCCTCAGCCTCACCTGGGAGCTTGATGGAACTACAGAGTCTCGGGGCCCACCAATAGTCTGGTCAGATTCTGTATGGATACACAGTAAAACTGGAAAAGCCCCGTTGTAAAGTGGTACAGCAGAAATACCTGGGGAGTTTTCTTAAGAATGTCTTTCTGGGCCCCACCCAGGCCTATTCAGTCAGAAGCTTACCCATCTTTACCAATTCTCAGCCCAAGCATCACTTTCTCTGAAAAGTCTTCTCTGACGCACCTTCAGACCAAGCTAATTCCTCAATTATGCCTTCTCAAAGCACTCTTAGCTCTTACCACACTTTGTAACTAAACATTTGTTCGTGTTATCATATGATAGCTGTCTCTCAAATTGGCAAATGCTCTATAAGAGCAGCAATATTTCTAGTTTTTCTCAGCATTACAATCAAGTGCACATAATTCTTGTAGCATATTAGACATTCAATAAATTTATTCATTTATTCCACAAATATCTAGTGAGCACCTACAATATTCTGAGTTCTTAAATTGTATCAGTGAATGAAACAATGACCCCTGAGGAAGTGACAGATAACAAATATGTTATTCTATTTCTAGCAAGAAGAGAATATGAAAAATAAAGGCATGTGGCATGCAATACAGTCAGTAATTTGTAGCTGTAATGTACACCGAATTTCTCCTATCTCCCCCCATCAGTGCTCCCAGTTCCCCTTAGTTTTATCATTTTTATAAAATACATATCTCTCTAACATACTACATTATGCCTTTATTTTTTGTATTTATCCACTTATTTATTTATTCAACACTTGACTCTCTACTTTGTACAGGTATCTAGAAAAGATTTCTGAAGATTAGAGTTCCCTTTTTGAAGAGAGACAAAAGAGATCAACAATATATGTTCTTTTGTATCTTCTTTTAAAATTAATTTGTGTTTTACATGTAGCTGATGTTTATTTACATATATTGCAGTATAGTTCTTAAGTGTATAAATACGCACAATTTATTTATGCATCTTACTGTTGTGAAGCATTGATTGTTCCCAGCCTGTGGCTATTATGAATAATGGTAACGTGAACTTTCTTATACATTTTTGTCAATATTTATTGATCTTATTTCTAGAAGTAAAATTATTAGGTCATAAGTTATGGGTATGTACAACTTTAGTAGATAATGTCAAGCAATTTCCCAAAATGGGTTTTATCAACTTAAACTCTTACCAGGAGAGTATAAAGTGTTCCTATTTCTCTGCATCAGTCTTTAAGTGACATTGTCCTGATATGTGCCTTATCCTGAGCTGCTCAGTTTTTGATGTGAAGATTATGCTAGCCTCATAAACACATTAGAATGCAGTCACTTTTTTAAAATTCTCTGAAAGTTTTTGTGTAAGACTCACATTATTTTGTCTTTTAATACTTGGAAGAATTTGCTAATAAGACCATTTGAATTTAAAGTTTCCTTTTTGGTGAAGGTTTAAGATGCTGATTAAATTTAAAAGTTATAGAATGGGAGAGGAAAGCAGCAGGCCTGCAATCCATTCTCTCCTTTGATTGAGAGACACCTGGGTAGAATGAAAGATGACCTAGTCAAGTAAAATTCTGAAGACCAAACTCAGTCCTACAGCATGCTTCAGGCGCCCAGTAAACCCTTCCTGATAGCCTGACCTATGGGAAGGAGAAATTTGCCATTTTTATAACATAATATTTTTTCCTTGATTGTATTAAGTAAATTTTACTATTGTGATCGACCCTACTCTCCTTGGCTTAATTGTAAATGCCTGCAAGTCTTTTTTTGGGGGGGGGGGGGCAGGTGTTCACTTTTAATTACCCCTCAGTGTCAAACATAACTGGCTGGCTGAATAGGGAAGGAATAAGAGAAAAATATTAATATCCAGAATGTTATCCCCACCGTATCCATGTTTCATTAGAAAAAAATAAATTACCAAAACAAATAGTTGAAGGCATTATGCCAAGTGAAATAAGTAGACAAAGACAAATACTGTATGGTCTCAATTATATGTTGAATCTAAAAAAAATCAAACTCCTAGAAACAGAAAGCAAATTGGTGGTTGCCTGGGGCAAGGAGGGTTGGGGTGAGGGTGAAAATAGTCAAAGTATACAAACTACTAGTTATAAGATGAGTAAGTTCTGGGGATCTAATGTATAGCATGGTGACTATAGTTAACAATACTGTCTATTATATTTGAAAGTTGCCAGGAGAGTAGATTTTATAAAACCTGCCCCCCACCCCCAAATAAAACTTAAAACTATGTGAGGTGTGTAGGATACATTGACTAACCTTACTGTGGTAACCATCTTGCAGTATTTACATAGATCAAATCATTGCATTGTACATCTTAAACAATCTTATTTGTCAATTACATCTCAGTAAAGCTGGGGGGAGGGAGAAATAAAGTTATTTGAAAGTGGACACAGACAGGGTGGGGGGGGGCGGGTGAGGGCATGTGGAAGGGGGTAGGGGCGGCCAGGGAGAGGTCAATAGGGGAAAAAGGAGACTTATGTAATACTTTAAACAATAAAGAATTTAATTTTTTTAAAGGTAAATAGCATATTGAAAAAAAGAAAAGAAAGAGTCTTGTAATTAGCAGGAAAAGTGAAACTGCTCAGTCTTGAAAGGTGAGAATAGCCCAAGTCTTTTCAAATGCCACTCTTGCATTTACCCATGTTTGGCTTCCCAAGAGATAAAGAAAATGCTTGAGTTGACAGTTTGATATGGGAAACACTGAATCTCTGTATGGTTTATCCCAGTCAGAGTTCAGTGGTTATTTTCCATCGTCCTCTAATAATAGGAAAGGTAAGCAATCATGTCACGGGTGTCACGCCCTTGGAAATGTGACTCCAGGCAGTCACAGCGTGCTTCAACATGCTTTTCCTGGACCATCTTTAAACGGGGTAACTTACACTTGAAGTGTCATTAAGAATAATTATATATTTTTCCCTCACATACACAAAAAGGAGGGGGGAAGTCCTCCCAAGCTTGTGCATGGATATTCTTTAGAAACAAACTCAAGTTTCTTAAGTAAGTGTTAATGAACATTGCTGCCAAATTATTTTTCCAGTGAAGACATAAAGGATATCTTTCTATTTCTTAAAAATAAAAAAACCCTTTTTAACCCTCTTGGATAATGACATTGGTAAAAATTATCAATAAAGTAAACAGCCTTTATTCAAGATTCTAAAAGCCCTGACCTAAGCAGTTCTGACCCTCCATGGGCATGGCTCTGAGGTTGGGTCAGGAATCTCTTTAAACTGTTAGTGTTTTATATAGCCCACAAATACAATTTTCTTTATTTTGAGATAGAAAGGTATGTAACTAAGCAATTTGGTCAGTTGGATTTAATTCAGCTGACCTTTAAACTATAATACTACAGGGTAGAGAGATATGTTGTTACACTCTTACAACTAGCTTAACAAAGTGCTAGCACAACATATACTGACAGAGTTTGTATGCTGTACAATTCTACCACTGTCTTATAGTCGCAGCCACTGTGTCTATCTTCTAAAATGTCTTAGGACATCTTGTGCTTTCTAAAAGACAGACTACTTAGGGTGGATCAAGCACTGAGAAGCACTGCTTATATTATTAGCACACATTGAATCTTTCTATCATTAGCAAATTGTAAGTTTGATAAGTATTTGAGGATGGAAAATGGGAGGGATGGTGGAAGAAATTTAATAAAAGTAAAATATCATCACGCTTAAATGGGGTTTACTTAGATAAGCTGAACACATTATAAATTATTGTGTAAAAAAATATACATGATGGTTGCCATCACCCTAAAATATTACAAGGTGACACTTTTTAGATTTATTGTCGATTCCCAATTTACTAACTCAGAATGCATTTCTTTATATAACACTAGAGGCCTATTGCATGAAAATTCATGCAAGAGTAGACATTTC
>NW_005871048.1:30631793-30679373 GCF_000147115.1 Myotis lucifugus | reverse complement strand
CCGCTGCCGGCACTGGCTTCCCTCTGGCATCCCAGGACCCAGGCTTCCCCCGCAGCCTGGCTTCGTCCAGAAGGCCGTCCAAAAGGACATCTGGTCTAATTAACATATTATGCTTTCATTATTATAGATTAGGTTCTATTTGAGAAGACTATAGGTGATGGTTGAAAAAAACATGCATTCATGGTGAAAAATATAGAAATGATTGTAACACTAATAATTTAAAATACATAATGACATAATAAAAAGTAACAAGAATACTATAATTTTTACTCATTTTAAGAATGCTTTGTTTCATGAAAAACAGAGTTATTTTCAGGGAGGTAGAAAATTTTCAGGAGATTCTAAAAGACTTGTTAGATGATTTAGAGGTTGAGATCGTGTTTTCTAGGAGCACTTCTCTTTTAAAATATTTCTAAAGAAATCTAAAAGAATTTATATCTCTCAAGGAAAAATACTTTTAGAATGTTAAGAGAAACAGAAAAAGATTTATATGATCACCAAGAGGTGAATAAAAAAGTAGAAAGAATGGTTAGATTGGATAGTCTCCTATGCTAGCCATCAGGTACAACTGTCTGTCAGGGAGTTCTTAACTCTCAGCCTGGGTTAAGCATGTAGGAGGGCTACATGTTCCCTATCAATGGTGTGCCCAATCTAAAAGCTGAATCTAGTCATTGTTTACCTCCTGTATAATTTTAGAGGGAAAATGGTATAAAATATAAGAATAGGGAATTTCCAAAACCTAATAGGGATTCATTGTGTAAATCATTCATATATGATAAAATAACCTTACATTTTATAATCAAACTAGAAAATTTGGGGGAGAGCAAAGCGATGCTATTAACAATTATCCTAGGAAAAGTGGTATAAATCAGACTATTCCAGGCACATTAGGACTTATAATTAATTATAAAACATTATAAACTATATACATAAACTTGATGGGTCATAGAAATAGATGAAGTAAATAATGCTAAGGTGTTTTCTAAAGTGATTGTGCAGTTTATCACATCTGCACCAAATCTTGGTTTTACAAAGCTTTAAATTTTACCAATATAATGAGTGTAAAATGCACTGCATTGTTGTTTAAGTTGGCATATCCCTGATTACAAATAAGTTGAATATCTTTTTATAAGTTTTGAACTTAATTTTTCCTCCTTTGTGAAATGTCTATTAATGACTTTTACCTTCTTCTCCAGTGAACTGTCTTTTCTTATTGAAGATTTTTTTTATGTCTAGACACTGTCCTTTGTTAACTTTATGTCTTGCAAATATCGTCTCTCAGTTTGTGACTTGACATTTTCTCTGTTGTTTTTTTTGGGGGGGGAGGGTCTTTTGTTAAATTATTGTAATCATATTTATCACTTTTTCTCTGTTTCGTGAATTTGATATATTGATTAAGAATCCATTCTTATGCAGAGATTACATACAGGGCATCCAAAACAAATGTACACACACTTTAACAGCTGATAGCTCAATTTTGAAAATGAAATGTACTTTAATAAATACTGCCTTTATAATTATTCAACGTGTGTGTATACATTTTTTGGAACACCCTATATTTGCTTCTAAAAGTATTGAAGACCTGTCTTTCTCATTGAAACCCTTTTGCTGTCTGGAATTGCTTTTTGCTTATGGTGAGGAGAGATCCTAGGACAGTGATGGTGAACCTTTTGAGCTCGACGTGTCAGCATTTTGAAAAACTCTAACTTAACTCTGGTGCCGTGTCACATATAGAAATTTTTTGATATTTGCAACCATAGTAAAACAAAGACTTATATTTTTGATATTTATTTTATATATTTAAATGCCATTTAACAAAGAAAAATCAACCACAAAAATGAGTTTGCGTGTCACCTCTGACACGCGTGTCATAGGTTCGCCATCACTGTCCTAGGAGGAAGAGTAGGCGGCACCTGCCCCTCACTTAAGTGACCACTCAGAGACCCTAACACATGTGCCCTGTGTGTGGCAAGCACAGTACACTGCTGTCCGAGGCACGCCTAAGCAATCTACAGGGAGAAGAGGGTGCTCCAGTGGCTTCTGACAGAGAGCAGACTTTGTGCAGAGCTCTGATGTGATCTTGCCATCTTTGCAGGCCTCAAGTTTTTCCATTTGTGTGTAAGCTGAACAAGTCCGAGTTGGCCAGTGGGGCAGAGCAGATACTCTTCTTCGCCTCCCAGCAAAGGCCCAATACTGCCCTTGCTTCCATCTCTAGGTCCCTGCTTTCTCAATTTGGGCTCCAAAGATTTTCCTTCCGCTCATGAATTAGCCATACATTGAAAAATATGGTTTATGTATTTTATTCAGGATTTTAAATGTCCTTCCCTAAGAAGTGTTCTCTGAACATCTGCTCAGCCATGTTGCCTGCTACAGAGATCTATAATGTGACTTCAAAATGTTTTTAAATGGAGTTGAGGCTGAATGAACATTAAGCCAGAGTTTGTATTCAAGGTGTCAGAATTGTCTGTTTTACAAAAAACTCCAAGTGATACCCAGAGATATTAAGTTTCTTTGCCAAGGTGACTCCAGTTTTGTTTCTGAAAACATTATTATTTTTTCTCTTATTTCTTAGGGTTGGCAATGATATAGTTCCCTCAAAATCTTTGCAATACCTTTTCCACACTCTTTCTGACAAAACTCCCTGAGTTATTATCTGGAACTATATCTGAAGAGAAAAGAAGAGTAATTGATTATCATTAGCAAACTGCTAATTACAATTGCATAACAGGAACTAAAAATGTAGTCAGAATAATCAATTTAATTATTTTCTCACGTTGGTGTGCTTAATAAGAAACTCCTGCCTATGAAAATTAAATTTGAGAATACAATACACTATGTATCTACTTTGTTTTATCATTGTTATTTAGAAAAATGACTTCCCTTCCTCTCATAATCAAGTTGCAAAAAGGATGTTTTCTTAGGACGGGCTTTCTAGAGACAGATTTGAAATAGATATTTGCCTGCTGGAAATGTATTGGGAGATATCTTAGGCACAATATGTAAAGAAAAAAGGGAAAACAGACATAGACAGAAGGAAGGATTGAACTACAAGGTAACTGCAACAGAGGACTTAGCTTTTTCTATCATAAACTCTAACTACCATAGTTCTTCAAAGTTGTCCCAAATTGAGGCAATGGCTTGACCATGGGATGAGAGTGCCATGGAATTGGGGACAGGATGTAACTGTGGGTAAAGTGGCTTCCTTTGGCCAAGCGCAATTGCTGTAGAGGGAATCCCTCTGTGAGCAATAGCAACCCACACTCTTAGCCGCTGTGGCAAAGCAGGTCTTGGTCTTGAGTGGGTGGTGGGAGGACTCTCCCTGGAGAGGGCCCTGGGTAGCAAACCACAGCATTTTTAACCAAGAGCTACGGTAGGCTCCAAGCAACCAGTGTTTCCTGACACTGATTTCTTCTGACTTACTTATATTAAAGTATTTCAAAACCATAGCAATTTTTCTAATTACCTCATATACTGAGGAAATTTTAATTTAAAAATTAGTTAGAGGGAAAAATGATTAGGAATATTTCAAATTGGAAAGCTAATGTGCTTTGGGTTTTTTAACAAATTTCAAGTTACTTTTTTTTTTTAATGAGAACACTCATTTTTAAAAATCGTAGTAGAACGAAATGACACAGTCAGATAAAAGCGTACAGAATGCTGAAGCACCACTGCCTATGACAGCTGCAGCGAATGCTATGATGTCCTGCCCGGATCCCCCTCCAGGACCATGGTATTTATTCACCCACCTGCCTGGATGTTGGCTCTTAGCTGCTTATAACCAAGATTCCTTCTGGAAGTTGCCGTTGGCAGAAAAAAAAGTCACCAGCCCAAAGTTTCACTCCATCTTTAAAAGTAACCTTTTAGCCCTGACTGGTTTGGCTCAGTGGATAGAGTGTCAGCCTGCGGACTGAAGGGTCCCAGGTTCGATTCTGATCAAGGGCATGTACCTTGGTTGCGGGCACAACCCCAGTAGGAGGTGTGCAGGAGGCAGCTGATCGATGTTTCTCTCTCATCGATGTTTCTAATCCTCTATCCCTCTCCCCTCCTCTCTGTAAAAAATCAATAAAATATATTTTAAAAATAAATAAATAAATAAAAGTAACCTTTTAGTGGCTGGTTAACGTGGGGATACAGAAGTGTGGCCGCCCTCCCTCAAATTAAAACAGCTCTCAAAGGCCATCCCAGCTCCAGAATCCTCATGTGATCACCTGAAGGCTCTCTTATAACTTCACCACAATTCAATCTCCTTTTGCCCAATCGTGCTTCTTTTACTCCTTTACATACCAGTATCTGTGTCCAAAAACACTAACCAGCAAACTTTGTGAATACACACGTCTGTCTTAAAGTCTTTTTTTCCAGGGGATTTGATTTAAGACACTTAGCGCCAAAAATAATCCTAAAAAGGAAACTCTAAAATGGAATTTTGGAGCTGAATCACCCATTGGCCAGCTGGCAACGAGGACCCTATCACTGGGGCGAGATGGATTACTGATAGTCCCTAGAATACTATATTGTTATAACTTTCACCAAAGGCAAACTGGTATAAGGAAATATGTTGGTGTGGCCAACATCTCATGTATTTGAGAAGTCAGGAGAATTTAGTAATGAAGATTTATAATGAAAGGCTAAGGATAATTAACCATTAGTTAAACAAAGTGTGAAAGCCAGAGGGCCTCCTCGGAAGCATATAAATTAGCTCTAATCTTTTGCAGACAAAAAACAATGAAAGCTAAGTATCAGACCCAGTACTTATTATAAGGTAGCATATTTCCAGAAAATGCTGAATGTTCAGCTCTAGTAGTTCTTCTATTCTAAGATCAGGACCTTGATGAGGAAGAAGTAGGACCATGAAACACTGATTGGGAACATTTGGGTTAATGCACTAAAAATTTGGAATCCTTAGGTTTTGCTGAACCCTCTGAACCTACACACAAGTGGCTCATCATTTGTATTAAAGGCCAGTGTCCCACCCTTCCTTGCAGAGGATGCAAAGCCTCTGCCTTGAAAAACAACACGTGCCTCCTCAAGATCCACCTTCACTTCCTTCTCCGACTAACAAACAAATTGTGAGGGTCATGTCACAACATAACCCTCCAAGAAAGTCCTAGGTTTATTGAGAGAGAAAAGGAAAAATGTTCTGAAGGAATTTCAGGGCCTAAAAGACATATACCAGTAGGAGCCAGGGGATATGACTAGATCCTGATGGTGCCGGATCAAGGTGGTGCAAAGCATAAATTTACATAAGAGAGTTTGTTGATATGGAAGCTTTCCCCCATACAGATATAACACCCTGGCAAGGACCCGGTAACTACACTCCTAGGTAGTTCTTGAAAGTCTAAAAAAAAAAGGCTATGATCCACACAAAGTAAAGTAGAAATGCCAGGACTGTCATGGCAGATGTGGAAAAAAAGAATTAACAGGTTTAGGAAAATGAACATTCTAGAATGAATAGACTACATAAGGCTGGAGAATCCACCAGTGGACTATATTTCATGGGGTGACAATGATAGAGAATGTGTTGGTTAGAGGGGCACCAGAATTACTGGAAAGCTCAGTGGTACCTGTACTCTACTACAGAACTTCTCTCTCTGACAGCAATATAGATTATGAAGTCCAGGAGGAATAATAGACATAATAATAGAGGCTAAATGGTAATGATGCTGAAAGCATCAGAAGCACATTGGGGGTAATTACTAATAAGGAGCTATGGAGAGAGTTCCAAGAACATGGTATTCCTAAGAGAAAGACATGGAGAGTTAATAAGTATATTTCTTAATTTATACAACAACAACAAAAAGAATGGGCAATCAAGATGCTTAGGGCAGCTGCCCGGTTTATAGCCCTGAGCCAATTCTCAGACCTAAAGTCCAATGACAAAGAGAGATGCTGGGTCCCTAAGAGAAAGAAACCTGCAAGGGCAGAGCAAGCGTACATGGTAGTCCTTGCTTACAATGACCCAAAGCCATTTACTTAGGTAGCTATAAACCTGGAAACAAGGAGCACCCATACTTTTTGAGAATTTTTAGACATAGGGTCCAAATTCACATTGATAACCTAAGGCCCCAAAAATTGTCATGGGCCCCAGTTAGAGTGGAGATATATGGAGCCAGATACCAAGTAGAGCCCTGGCCTAAGTCTGGCTTACAGCAGTCCACTAGGTCGATGGTCATTGCCTTGGTCTTCAGATATATAATCGGACTGGATATACCAGATGGTCTAAAGAACCTCTACATTTGTTCCTTGGCATATAGGGTAAACTCTATCTTAGAAGAGAAATCCCAATGAAAACCTCTGAAACATCCCTTTCAAAACTAAAAATAATATTTTGTCTTGGTGGTAGTGGCAGAGGTTAGAGCCAGCTTTACAGATCTAAAGAATGCAGAGGTGGTGGTCACCATTACATCCCATTTAGATTCATCATAGCCCGAATGAATTCCACAAAGCCAGATGGATCCTCTACATGACATCTGACAACTATAAACTTAACCAATTACAGCTACTGTGCCAGACGTGGTATTTTACTACAACAGATTATTATAGCTCAAGTACAACCTATGCAGCCATTAATCTGGCAAGCGTTATCTTTTCCACTCCCATCAGGAAAGAAGATCAGAAGCAGTTTATATTCATGTGAAATGGACAGCCATACCATTTCTCATAAGCTTTCAAAAGCCAAAATAATCACTTGAAAAATGAAGGATTTGACTAACTACATAGTTATTTCCTCTACATAAAACTGTAGTGTTCAACTGTGAGACTGCAGAAGGACCTTCAAAGACATCTAGTACAGGGATGGGCAACCTTTTTGTGAGTGCGTGCCCAAACCAGCAAAATCTCTGACTCAAAATTCTTCTGCGTGCCAACCCTAATTTTTTGAGAACATGTTATGCCTACTTGATATCTCTTAAGGTGTACATATGTGAAGAACCTTGAAGAAATAATAAAATTCATTTGAGCAACAAAAACACAGTATATGATGATGAAAAATACATTTATTTTTTAATGTATACATGGACACTGATAGTCCGACAGAAAACTTTATGACTCCGTTTGATATTATCAGTGGGACTTTTGCTGCTGCATCACTGAAGACAGAGATTTTACATCAGGTTTATATTTCGTGACCTTCAGAGATATGCACGAGCTACTACTTTCATCCGTCAGGCTACTCCTATTACGAGACTTAACAAAATTCATCACTGAGAACAAAGATTCACAATTGTAAATGGAAGATTATAAGAGAGGGTTTCGAGTGCCAGCAAAAGTTACTGGCGTGCCATATTTGGCACGCATGCCAGGGGTTGCCCACCCCTGATCTAGTATGTCTTCGGTCTTACCCTAAGGCTACCCTTAACCTGGATTACGTAATACAGTCCAAATGAATCACCTGAATTACATGGATATTTCACAGAACATCACACTGGCTCACTACAGTGATGATATCATGTGAATCAGAGCAGATACTAGCAAATAAGAATTGGCAAGTATGTGAGAGGCCTTGGTAAGAAACTTGTGCTCCAGAGAGTGGAGGATAAATCTTACAAAGATTCAAGGGCCTCACTTACCAGTGAAGTTTTAAGGAGTCAATTGGTCTGGTGTGTGTCAGAACATCTCTCAAAAGTAAAACACAAATTATTAAATCTTGGAATTCTCCTCACTAAGAAAGGAGAATGACACCTAGTATGCCTCTTCACATTCTGGAGGTAGCATATTCCCTACTCTGACCAATTTTCTGAATGACATGAAAGGCAGACAGCTTAGACTGCGATGTGAGGACAGAAAAGAACTCTATGGCACTGCACCAGGCTGCTGACCAACACCTCGGCCTCTTAGGCCATGTAATCTGGTAGGCCCTATGGCATTACATTTTCTCAAGATTAGAAGCAATTCTAAAAATTAATATGGTTTTGCAATAATTCAATATAGCTAAGTCAGACGACAGCACTGGTTGCTTAGAGCCTGCCATCCTTCATGTTTAAAATTTGGCTACTGGAAAGGAAGACATTTTCCATGTTAGGACTGATGTGATTACCCGCCCCCCATCTATATGAAGACAATGTCTGGATAATGGATACAAATAGCCATTAATGAAGGAATTTCTCATAAGCTTTCAAAAGCCAAAATAATCACTTGAAAAATGAAGGAGTTGATTAATTACATAGTTATTTCCTCTACTTAAAACTGAAGTCTTCAACTATGAGACCGCATAAGAACCTTCAAAGACATCTAGTCCAACGTTCTAATTTTACAAATGAAGAAACTGAGGCCAAAAAGAAGTTAAGGAATTTGCCTAATATATTTTCAATTTAAATTTTACCAAAGCCTAATTTACATCCAATTATATTCACATAAAACTAAGTCTAATCATATCCATATTTAACAATTAAAAACCAAAATCAATCAAATCTAAAATGCAATCATGTAAAAAAGATTCATATATTAAATCATAAAATATAGAACAGGTGATTAAACAAGGAGTCATTTGCCCAGCCATCTCCTTATCTGGAAACATAGTTCACGTGTCACGTGGTCTTAAGTCTTTATTTCTTCTAACAAAATCCTTTACACAAACTCATAATGACACAAAGTTGCTAAAATTTATGTCTCCATTTCCCCTGATTAATTTATAGACTGAACATTATCACTTTTAATCATTTTATGAGGCTGGTATTTTTATGGCCAGAAAAGGCTTCAAGGTTATCTTCTGTGTTATAGGATTTGGTGTTTAAGCTCTATGAATCCAAACTTGATGGTCTGATAAGCCAGAGGAAAAAAATAACTTACTCCTCCCAAACCTATATAAGGCTAATGGCTGCCATAAAAGTCAGAAATCATTCAAGCAAAGGTTTCTGTTGATCAAATCCTACAGTCTCTCTTTAATACTAATATCTCCTGGCCTCTTCTCTTAAACTAGGGTGCTCCCACTCCTCAGTTTAATTAATCACTCTCCTGATTCCCTTCTTGCATCTCTGACCATTTCTTCTCAGCCTCCTTTACATCTGTTCAACCCTTAAATATCGGAATGCCTAAGGATTCTACTATTGCCTTCTTTCCTTCTTTATAACAGGATGTATTCTATAATGAAGCAGATGTGAATTTGAATAGGAAAAATTAAATTTTCACTAACCTCTAATTCAAATTCAGTATTCAATTATGAAGTTATTCAATAATATTAATATTATAGTATTGAATATGTATAATGGTAATAGTACAGTAACTAAAGATTTGTAAAAAAAAATCACAGGCTTTTAAAAATATCACATTGAAGTTGTTTCAGAGATCTCAAAGTAGCATTTGCACTCATCACATACTTCAAAAATAATGTAGGAGAAACCATCACATAAAAGCATAATATGAGAAAATACAAGAATAAAGAAAGGGATACTTTTTCATGGAGGCAGAGGGGGGAAAGTGTGTAACTTTGTTAGGAGAATTGGAGTATTCTATTCAGGTGACATATCACATTGGCCTTGAGAGATGAATAGAGGTTGTCCAGATGAGAAAAAGAAGAGAGGCCTTTCCTGACAGAAAATATAACATCACAAGGACTGAGTTGTGAAAGAGAGGGGTGAATGGTTCTGTTCCATAGGAGCACAGGATATGATGGAGGAAGGGGAGGAGAGGGGAGAGAAGGGGAGGGGAGGGGAGAGAGCAGATGATCTAGTTGAGAAGATACTAGTAGATGGCGAAAGCTGTAAAAGGCTATACATGCTAAACCTTTCAGATATTTTCCTGTAAGTGATGATAAACCACCAAAGATTTTCAGCAAACGAATTTCAGTACCTTATTTGCATTTTAAAGTGCTAAAGCTAAAACCAACATGGAGGAAAAACCAGTGGCATGGAGACTAGTGAAAGAGCTGTTGCAATAGTTCATGTAAGAGATGTAACTTATTTCTTGGGAGATAAGAAAGCAGTAAAAATAAAACTGTATTAATTTTCTGGCTTAGATGATAGGTGATAGTGATACCATTAACATGAAGAAGTAATATAGACATGTGAACACAAAGTCTTAATTTAAAAGGAATGTAGTATACTTGGGAATGATTAGTTGGCTTTATGAAACAAAGAACATGACTACCAGCGGCTTAACATAAATAAGGTTTTCTCATTAAATAAGAAGTTTGGAGGCGAGCAGCTACTGACACCTGTTCAGCAATTTGATAGTAATTTCATGGTCAGAATTTTTAATGTTCAAAATGCATTTTTTTAGATCTGTAGCAAATAAATGGACTTGGTGTTGATCTCATTTTTTCCTTTGGTGCCATGTAAGCATAAGTAGATTTCCTGTCTTATACAACTCAATTGTTCAGAAATTTTTGCTTTCCAACTCTTGTAACTTTGAACAACTCCTCATTCACTACCTATATTTACCTTTATTTCATTATATTAAATTTTATTCATACATGGCATATTATTTTACTTAATAAATCTGTAATTTGTTCTAAGTTCATAAAAAATACAAAGAGACTAAAAAGCTTTATAAATCTGATCATGTCCATCACATCCTCACATATAGCATATAATGCTATAGTTTTAATTCCTATTTGATTATGTAAAAACTAAATTTCAACTAATGAAATTCATTGTAGTATAAGTCTAGATAGATAGATATCACAGTTTTTAGATAAATAGTAGTTGGGAACTTTACATTCTTCTCTTACTAAGAAATAAATAGCATTGTATCTATTTTTTAAAATTCCCTGTGTGCATTGCTAATGCTAACCATTCTTCTTTAATTATGTCAAAATGGTATCTTGGAAGACAATGGTTCGATTCACTGTGAATTCACAAACAGCACTGACTCAATAGAACTCCTCATCAGACCTTTGTACCATTTTGTCATGACAGAATCTCTAGTTCATGAATACAAGTCTAAGATACAATCAGAAGTAAGTTCAAGGACAACGGTGAGTTTTCTGGGTTAATACACACTGAATTTGTGAAGTCATCTTTGCTTGAGTTCTCACCCTAAGTCTGAAAGACAGGCATGTCTGAGCAACATTAAAAATACTGGTGATTTGTTCTCAGGTCAAATTTCTCTATTTATGTATGCTTTTTTTGTCATGGAAGTTTTGTCATGTTTGTCCTACACAATTATTTCTCTTCTCAGCCCCACCTCCCTGCAGGCATGGGAGGACTCCCAAACAGGATTTATGAATGCACCTCAAGATCCACTTTCTGACCTCCTCTCTACACTGTACATGACTGTTTAATTTCCTATTTAAGACAAATTAATTGTTGCATGCTCTAATGAGGCTGCAAGAATCCTGCTCCAGTCCATAGGCTTGAAGAGGTTACCCAGAGGTTGTCCAGATTGATGGTTCCAGGGTGGATGACCTGAAAATGAACTTTGACTAAACTTTGCTCTTTGTGCACTTGGCAGTCTATACTTGGAAAGTGGTAATTGTTTGCAGCAGACAGTTTAAAACTTCAGCCCAAGATTTTGTTTGGAGATTAGCTTTTGGAGGAAAGAAGTGGGGGGAAACTCAACCTTTTCATACTAGTTTTACTAATTCTTTTCTACGTGTTTTATTCTTCTCTATAATATCCAAGTTATATTTCAAGATACAAAGTATTAGTCTAACTAAAAATTTTTTTTCTTTTTTATTATATCTTACTCCAGGCACTATACAAGTTAGAACTGTTTCTTAACTTAAACTCAATCTACTATAACGCAAATTGTATAATGCCCTACACTTAAGAATTTAGAGAATGTGCTTACAAATATTGATTTCTACAACCTGTAGGCTATGTATTAAACTCATTTTATTAATTAGATGTAATTTATCTCAGGCTTATGTTGGCATTGAAGACAACTGTATTGAAACTATCATATTTCAATTCTGTGATACAAGACTGCAATCTGTCCAGGATATTTTCCCTAAACTAACGTCTTTAAAATGAATGTTAGAAAAAAAATTTCCATTAATGTGACAGCACAAAGACAGGATATTCCGAGAGAAATTATTGGGTTTTAGTCTACTCTGGAAGTTAAGCTGGACTCTATAAAACCACCTTTTGAATAACATAAACTCCCCTCCACTTAAAATACATAAATAAAAAATAGTATTCTTTTATGTAATATTCTTCACTGTGTTTCATCAAAAGCAAGTGATAAATATCACGCTATTCTCAAAGTAATCATGACTAGAAAGTGGCATCTCCCTATGACAGATGGAAAAATTGACCTGGGAAATGAGTTATTTTATGAAACAATAGATTTGGAATGAGAAGTCAACACTTTAATATATACTTCTACAGGTAAGTTGAAAAGGAGTTTGCATATGTCTTTTCCCTTGACCAAAATCCCTATAAAAGTGTAGGGGGCATTATAAAAGGTCACCACATACTCAGAACCAGATTGACATGCTCAGAAAGACTCTCAATCATGTCCTGAGGAAACTAGATTATTTCATATTTTAGGGGTACTCTTCAGGTCTTAGTCGAATCAGAAAATTTTAAGTCCCTTTAGAATACATCAGAGCAGAGCCCCATGGGATTCCAGAGCAGATTACAATTGCCTTTTTAAACCTCATCCTTTCTAATGCTACGGCACACTCCTAAAGCCAAACTGCTTAACCCAGAGACAAAGCAACTGGAGATTCCTAAACCAATTCCCCTGATGCTTCCCAACACTTCCTTGGCAGGAGTTCTCTAGTATCAACCTGTATCCTTGACTCACATAGAATTGTGCAGGGGTCAAAGAAAGCATCTTTATTGTCCATAGCTAATCACCACATTATCATCAGCAATACTGCCATGGGGGGTGGTGGTAAGGTATATGTGGCTTTGAGGTCTTTCAAAATTACCCTTGGGTAGATAGGATATAGAAAGGGCTGTTGATAGAAACTTTCATCAATAATCTGTCCTCTGTGCTCTTTACTTCCGTTCCCTTGACCATTGAAAATCCAGGATCAAGATTAGAAACAGAATTTATGGTCAGGCATAAAGTAAGTCTTAGAGTTAGAACTCCAGTGGCAGTGTTTCTGTAATACCCATACAAATGAAAAGCAATTGGCTGAATAATCCATATTATAAGGGCCTGATCTCCTTCGCCAGAATAGAGTTTGATTGTTACATCCCAAGCTAAAGGCAAAAGCTGGAAGTGAATAAAGCAGAAGTAGTTCCCATGATGAACAAAGATGCTCTGAGTTAATGTCAAAAACAAAGAGGGTAAGCATGAACTGGGGGGAAAATAATAACCTTTTTACTTGGAGAGAGATAACATCTGCTAGATAGAATGTCTTCACAATTTAACATGAGGCTTTTGGGGTCATTGCAAATCACACCAGGTGGTACTAACTTGCCTCAGAGGCTAGAAATTGAGACACAGCTACAATCAAGTACTTGTCTCAGTTTAGGATGCTGTGGAAAATGGTAGTATGATGACCCATTCTCTGTTGCTTTCATCTCTCATTGCTTTCACTCTTTTACCTTCATCTAGTGAGCAATTTGCTGTTAGTGATATTGCTAATATGAACTTTTTTTAAGCCACTGAACTTACCTTTTGGTAGAAATTTAAGATGTATCGCCACAAGTCCTATAAGACAATGTTGTGGACTTCGTGGAAAAGAATGATTGACAGAGTGCCTTTTGAGAGTTATTTTCAGAGTGCCTTCCAAACAGAATTTTATTTAAAGCCTCCAGCCATCTGAATTCCCAAGCTGTTCTATACAGACAGCTCTGGGTGCTCCTCAGTCCTTTCCATTGGCCACATGACTATGCCTTTCCTTTTAAAACAGTTTAGGGAACAGAGTCATTAACAAGCCTCAGACCACAGTGCAGCTAAAAAATATTAAGCAAAAGCTAATTCCATTTTCTTCTATGACCAGGGTCCCTGAACACAGGTCACACGCAAATGAGAATATAGCCTAACTTGAGGTTAATTTCTTCATCACAAATAATTATGGTGTATTGGTTCTATACTGTCAACTCCTACTACATTTTCAATTGATTTGCTGCTAAAACAGGAAAAAGCCCAAAAGACTAATGAATGCCATGCAACCATTATAGGAATAAAAGTTATATAGTCGACAAAGCACATATTTTTAATTGTTAAATCTAATAAGTGGTTTTGAGTTAAATAATTATTAACATACTAGAAAAATTTGGAAGGTGAGAAGATTTATTTTCCTAAAATATATTAGTCTATTAATCATTAAGGCAATCCATACATATGTAAAAAAAAAAAAGATTGCTTCCCCTTTTATGTTTGTGCACATTCATTTAAAATTACATAATTAAAATTAAATACCAACTTCAAATTTTTCGTTAATCTGAATTTTTAATAGAAAATGAATAGGATGTTTCAGACTCCTCTTTAAGACAGACTTTTAGTTCTAGAGACCTAATATGATGTCCAAGGATCTACAAGCCTCTATGTCATCATCATATTCCTTCTTATTTTACCTTTTTTATGCTGACTCCCTTGGGTTTTTCTTTGTTCTTCCTGTTTAGGGAAGGCAGCTTTCCTTCATATTATTCCCAACAGTGTTGAGGTGTGAAGCAAACCTGAGACAATAAGATACTAGCTATTCATCAGGATTAGGTGAAAGTCAAACTATTCAACCAAAATTAATAAGAAGGGATGTAACAAACCCACCTTCTAGCAATTCATTTGAAAGTCAGATAATATCAATTAGCATTTATCAAATAAGAGCAGGCAGGTGAGGGTGACAATATCTTACTTACCTTGCAGGAACATGTAAAGATGAATGACTCACTCATGAAATACATTAAGTCAGCATTTTCTCAGCATTCACTGGGTATGTTTAAGCAACTCCAAATATCCAGATAAAACAGAAAAACTCTTTTCGGAGCCATAACTGAGTGGACACAAGCCCAGTATGCTTCATATTTCACTAAGTTAGAACCTTCCTTTCCAGCTGCCAATGTTCACAGTGGTTCTCAACCTTCTGGCCCTTTACATATAGTTCCTCATGTTGTGACCCAACCATAAAATTATTTTCGTTGCTACTTCATAGCTGTAATGTTGCTACTGTTATGAATCGTAATGTAAATATCTGATATGCAGGATGGTCTTAGGCGACCCCTGTGAAAGGGTCGTTCGACTGCCAAAGGGGTCGCGACCCACAGGTTGAGAACCGCTGTAAATCTAAGGGCTAGGCATTAAATGAAGTTGACCTGGACTCTATTTAATTCCGTTTCAGTACAAAACTATTTTCTGGGTAAGTATATTACTCTTTTCTAAGGAGTTCTTGAGACTCTTTGCAGTTAATTCCCACTGATCCCTGCAAGGTGGGTACCATTAGACCTCTTAAAAGAGGGGAAATGAACGCAAAGAGACCTTACAATGACTTATCCAAGCGAAAAAACTGAGAATGGGAAACCCAATTACTGGGCTCTTAGAGCAGCACTTTATTCGCTATGCTCAACTGTCTTTTGTGCCAAACTACTTACAGGAATACTTTGCATGTAGACATTAGAATCATCACTGTCACCACTTATCTAGGCTAATGCATGTCTACTTGGTATGATCTTGCTGATATATGAAAACAGCCAGATACAACCTAGTAGAATTTTCATTCAGATAAACACAGACCTCCTTCTCATGCCTCAGCTTATTTACCAGTAAGTCAGGATCCCTGCAGTGAAGGAAGGAGAATCCTTGACCTTGAGATTCCTGGCACATTCAAGTTTAAATTCACTAAGGATGTTTAGGCTGCTTATATTTTATTTGAACACTGGATGTCAATACTGAGGCCAGTATTATGAGACTGAAATGAAATGTTGAAAGCAAATTTGGCTGGCAAGGTATGATTAATTTAAGTTATGTCTACAAAGTTGAATATAATGGCTTAATCTTCCAGTAAAATGGATAATAAATACCCCCAAAAAAGACTATCATCTACATTCATTATAAAATTTCAATTTTATGAGAAAACTATTCAACTCAGCTGAGTTTTTTCCCTTTATTCATTCATTTAATGCATAGATATGTGTGGAGCACCTGCTGTTCTACACTAGGGCTAAGTATGTAGTGACTAGGCATTGTACTAGGGCTGAGGACACCCACAGAAAGCAGGCAGCAGGCAGAAGGCAAACTCTGCCTCTGCCAGCATAGAACCTACAGTTTGGCAGAGGAGAAACCAACCACGACATTCAAACATGCTATGGTACACAGGAACATAGAGTGCAATGAACAGAGTACAACATAGAGTCACCTAACCCACCAGACAACAGCCAAGGAAGTCATCATAGTGACAAAGATGTGTACATATTCGAGAAATATTTAGAAAATTGATATGATTTTTAAATGTATTCTGAGGTCCATCCTAATGACTTCATTTTAACTTGATTGCCTCTCTAAAGATCACATCTCCAAGTAAGGTCATGTTTTAAGGTATTGGGGTTAGGACTTTGACATATGAATTTGGCAGGGGATGTATAACAATGCTGAAAACTACAAAGCATGGATGAAAGAAACATATAAATGTAGAGGCATACTGTGTTCATGGACTGGAAGAGTCAGCATAGTAAAGATGTCAGTTCTCCCCAACTGGGCTACAGATAAACACAATTCCATTGCAAATCCCAGCAGTATATTTCTGTATATATGACAAGCGTATTGTAAAATTTATATAGCAAGGCAAAAAAACTAGAACAGCCAAATCAATTTTGAAAAGAATAAAGTTGACATAATCATGCTACCCAATTTAATAAAACTTTAGCAATCAAGGAAGTATGGTACTGTTGATGGTATAAACATACACAGGGTGTACCCCAAAAATGCATACACCCTTTAACAGCTAGTAGCTCAATATTGAAAATAAAATGTATTTTAATAAACATTGCCTTTATAATTATTCAAAGTGTGTATATACATTTTGGGGGGACACCCTATAGATCAGTGCAACAGAACAGAGAACATAGAAATAGGCCCACAGAAATTTGTTCCCATCAATTTTGACATAAAAAGCAAGCACAACTCAAGGGACAAAGGATAGTCTTGCAACAAGTGGGTTGGCATAACTGGATATCATATGCTAAAATATGAATCTCAAACTAAATGGCACAATTTATACAAAAATCTACTCAAAATGAATCACAGATCTATGTCAAATTCGAAATTAGAAAACTTAAAAGAAAACTTAGGAGAAAGTTTTAGTGATCTGGCATTAGGCAAAGAGTTCTTTGCTATAAAACCTAAAGCTCAAGACATAAAAGAAAAAAAATGATAAATTGGACTTCATCAAAATTTAAAACTTTTGCTCTACAAAAAACACTGTTAAAAATAAACATAAGCTACAAACTATGAGAAAATATGTGTAAATCATATATCTGAAAAAGGACTTGTACCCAGAATGCATAAAAGGGCTAAAGACTTGAGAAAAGACTTAACCAAAGAGAATACATAAAAAGCAAATAAAAATAGGATTTTTGAACTAATTTTCTCAAATTATTTTATACTAGTGGCCCAGTGCATGAAATTCAAGCACTCGGGGTGTGGGAGGGGGGGTGTCCCCCAGCCTGGCCTGTGCCCTGTCACAGTGCAGGAGCCCCACGAAACGTTGCCCCAAAGAGGTAATAATGGGGGATCAGGCCCAAGCTGGCAGTCAGACATCCCTCTGGCAGCCCGGGAGCCCTTGGGGGATGTCCACTTGCCAGCGGGGAGCAGACCTAAGCTGCAGTCGGACATCATTAGTGCTGCTGAGGAGCTGGGAGAGGCTCCCACCACCACCACTGTACTGGCAGCCATAAGCCTGGCTTGTGGCTGAGCAGAGCTCCCCCTGTGGGAGCGCACTGACCACCAGGGGACAGCTCCTGCATTAAGCGTCTGCCCCCTGGTGGTCAGTGTGTGTCATAGTGACCAGTCATTCCCAGTCTTTCTGCTGTTAGGGTCAGTTTGCATATTACCCTTTTATTATATAGGATAGAGATCTGGTGCATGGGTGGGGGCTGGCTGGTTTGCCCTGAAGGGTGTCCCGGGTCAGGGTGGGGGTCCTGCTGGGGTGCCTGGCCAGCCGGGTGAGAGGCTGATGGGTGTTTGCAGGCTGGTCACACCTCCTTCAGGGTGGTGGTCCCCACTGGGGTGCCTGGCCAGCCTGGGTGAGGGGCTGATGGCTGTTTGCAGGCTCGTCAAGCCCCCCCCACAGTGGGGACCCTCACCCCATGGAGGTTTGGCCAGCCTGGGTGAGGGGCTGATGGCTGTTTTCAGGCAGACCACACCCCCTTTAGGGTGGGGGGGTCCCCACTGGGGTGCCTGGCCAGTCTGGGTGAGGGGCTGAGGGCCGTTTTTAGGCTGGCCAAGCCCCCCCGGCAACGGAAGCTCCCAGCCTCTCCTTTTTTCCTTTTTTTTTTATTCTGGGATTTATTTACCTTCTATAATTGAAACTTTGTAGCCTTGAGAGGAGCTCAGAGCCAGGGCAGGCGGGAGGGAAGCTTGGCTTCCTCCATCACCAGGGGCAACCCACTCCTGCTCGCTCCAGCTCCGTGGCCATGGCTGACTGAAAGCAGGTATCTGGGGTTTATTTACCTTCTATAATTGAAACTTTGTTGCTTTGAGTGGAACGCAAAGCCGCCGTGGCAGGCGGGAAGCTTGGCTTCCTCCATCATTGGGGCAACCAAGCCTCCTGCTTGCTCCAGCTCTGTGGCTGCTGGCCGCCATCTTGGTTGGGTTAATTTGCATATAGTCACTCTGATTGGTGTGTGGGTGTGGCTTGAGGTGTAGCAAAGGTACGGTCAATTTGCATGTTTGTCTTTTATTAGTGTAGATTCCTCTTTTCTTTGTTGTTGCTTTTAAGATTTCTATCTTGGTCTTTTGGTATTTTGTAGTTTTACTGTGATATATCTAGATATGAGAAAATTTTTATTTATCACTCTTGGGACTTACTGTGATACTGGAAACCTTTCCCCCATTATTGTTATTCTTTTCTTCTGGAATTTCTATTAGGCATAGGTTAAACCTTTTTATCTGATCCTCCATTCCTCTCTGATAATTTCCAACCTGCATTGTGGATAATTACCTTAGATCTGTCCATTTCTTGGCTTGGAGATTTAACCTTCACATTTGCATAAAGCACAGGCCATTTTTATATATTTTAAAAACAGCTCTTTTATTCCCAGCTAGAATCCAAGCCAAAAGGAAATGGCAGATTTTTTTTTTCTATTCCTACTTTTGCTGAAATTGTAGCCTTTTGAGAATTCTAACATTATATGGAGATTTCAGTTTCAACTCATCTCTTTGGACAGGACCAAATCCTAATCTGCTGTTTTCATTTGAGCATCAGAAATAATGTCCCTAGGTTGCCATGACTCATAATCTCTCCTACCTAACTTATCTTCCACTGCCACACCTCGAAGCTATACATCAGCTATTAGGCTCACCACCAAGGCTAATTTATCAAACCTAGTAATTACTTTCCTGTGAGCTCAACCATGCATTTAAATGTATTAATTAAATGTTACTTTTTTTATTCTTTGTAGTGGTAGAATTTTTGTGTTTTGTTTTTGCTCTGTGGAATAGTACTTAATCATTTTTGCATCAGGGCACACATTTTAAAATAATATATATTTGGTACTCTGGAGATAAACAGAAGAATTAAGCCTTACCAGCCATATGACCTTGGACAAGTGACTTAATCACTTTGTACTTTAGTTACCCCATCTGTAAAATGGGCATAATAACACCACCTACCTCATGAGATTTAATAAATAACTGCCAAGTACTTAGAACAGGGTAAGGTACTTAGCAAGCACTGTTTAACTATTTGTTATATAAAAATGAAAGCAAAAATAAAATGTCAGTAATCCTCTATTATATTAATGTGATAATTTAAAGCAAAGAAATCTCATTTTGCTTTAAATTCTGGTGCCTATCGTGTAGATAGAGGATGAACAAGGACCAAAAATATTTTTATTTAAAAGCATGAGGTTAATATATCTGAATTTGAACAGCAGCATTCACTCAATTCAGTTATCACTCAACAAGAATACTACTCTATCCTATATATTCACCTTGTCACTCATGTCTCAAATTCTTATATACAAAAAAATTGTAAATGACAAGTGAAGTGACTACTGCATCTTCCTATTTCCCACTTGGGGAAGCACTCAGTTTCTGGGAAACACACAAATCCGAAAAGGAAACGACATGAAAGAACTAAAGGGGCTTGCTTTTTATTATCTTCCTCCCAACTCCCCTGGAACAGCCACTTTGGCATACTGCAGTTTATGTCTCCCCGCACCTGTACGGTAGAGTAACTTCCCAAGGAACATGCTGAGATTTCCATAGATCCATATATTTCTGCATCTTTGTTGACAAAGTCAAATTTTCAGTTATTCTTTTCTTTTTTTAATCCTCACCTGAGGACATTTTTCCATTGATTTTTCGAGGAAGTGGAAGAGAGAGGGAAAGACAGAGAGAAACATCCATGTGAGAGAAACACATTGATTGGTTGCCTCCTGCACACGCCAGGGTGCAGGCCAGAAAGGAGCTTGCAACCGAGGTACGTTCCCTTGACCAGAATCAAACCCAGGACCCTTCGGTCTGCAGGCCGATGCTCTATCCACTGAGCCAAACCAGCTAGAGCAAATTTTCAGTTATTCTAATAAATATATTAAGTTTAAAGTCAAAACCTTTTCCTTTGATTTGAATGTTGCATCCTTTCCTACGATCTCTATTAAAAGTTGTTTTTCCCCCCACAATAAAGTATTTTAGGAAATGCTTCCCTAACTATTTATTCAAAGGAAGAAAAAATTATTAGTCTTTAGGCTAAATATTATCTAAATGTAGATAAGTTTTAAAGTCAAAACAAGGAGGAAATGCGGTCACAATTACCCTCAAAATAACCCAAACCCCACAAATTAACCACAAAGTAGCTAAATGACATTTTCTCAGTAAGTCCAACACAGGCACTTGTTGCAATGACTAATCCAGCGATCATTTCCTCAGCTAAAACCTGATGATGGAGTCACCTTGTATTTAGGAGTCATGTCGTTGGAAAACATGTACATTTAAATACTAGAGTTACAATCAGGGCAATGAAAGGCTTACATTACACACAACAAGAGTTGCAGGATTCCTGTGGCCCACAGTGGAAACAGCAAACTCACACCTAACACTTACTGACTGTGGAAGAACAAACAGAATCAATCACCTGCCCTATTTAAAATTCCTCCCTCTCTCAGCGTTAAGAGTGATCAGATATTATTCTTGTATCCATGATGACGGAAAGCTTCGTCTCATTGGTTTCCAACATATTTTTTTAAATAAAATAAAATTAAAAAGAGAAAGAACAGCATTTGTGTCAGTGACAATTCAAGGCTGATCTTAGATTTCACAAAGGAATAATCATAAAAGGAGAGTACAAAGTAGCATTTTACATAGATGATATCATCTCTGGTTTACATGCCACTAACCCTGCTTATTGATGCTTAAAATGGCTGAACATTCAATAATAGAATTGCTGTTTTTAGAATATCAGAAATATTTCTTCATTTAGAAACTTAAAGCCTTTTGCTAAAAAAGGCATTCTTTTAATATATCAAAAAATGAAAAGGTGCAATCCCATTTCTTACTGGTTTTCAAATTGTTCTAGGGAGCCCAGAGTTTGGGGTTGAGATGCAATGGCAACATGGTAGCTGTCTTCAGCTATATGAATGTCTGCCAGTTAGCAGAAGAATTCAGTTTATTGGAACTAGGACCAATGGTTAAAATTTGCAGGAAAACATACTAGTATATTAATACGTGACATACAGTATGATTTTTAACAACTAAAGCTGCCAGAATATGAAACAGTCTCTCTATGACCTAAGGAACTGTCTATCCTGAATTTATGAATGGAATAATGGTGCATAAAAGCACCTGGCATACAGGAGGTTCTCAAGTGTTTATAAACTGAAATCATACCAAGCCTGGGTGATTCCCCATCAGGGCACTGTTACTAAAGATGACTTGAATGAGCTAATCTCTAAGACTTTTCCAGTTCAAGTTTTTATTTTTCAGCAAAAATGTTTCTTACTTTAGAATCTTATACCCCCTCCTCTCTCTTGTAATGTGCTGAAAAATAAGTGTCTATATTTCTTAATCAGATCAAGTCGGCCAGGTGTACAAGGCAAGCTACAATGTGAGAGATGGGTACAACACAGTTTGAGGTTAGCTAAGGGATCTCAGCCAAGTCTCAACAGTAGTTCTAGATCAGACTGCGAGTTGGGAATATAAAGCAAGCCAGTGTGCTTTGAAATCAGGATAAAATTGATGATCTCCTAATGTGGTGATTGTGTTTGCAGGCCTCCTAAAAGACAAGTTGAGATTGCTACCATCCTTTGCTTATTCTGGAGACTGATGACTTAGCCTTTATCCTACTGGAAATAAACCAAGATATTAGAAGGTCTCTGAGATATTTTCCAAATTTGCATTTCTGAACATGGCACATCAGAGTGAATTTTCATGTGATAGATATTTTAAGGTTCTGTTAAATTAAATAATTGAATTCAATTTCATTTTTCCTTTATATAAATCATAAAGACAGATGAAGTTGTCATGTTGGGAAACATTATGCACCGTACAAATATCACTATTAGTTGAATTAATAATCAATATTGCCCTAACCGGTTTGGCTCAGTGGATAGAGCATCGGCCTGTGGACTCAAGGGTCCTGGGTTCGATTCCGGTCAAGGGCATGTACCTTGGTTGTGGGCACATCCTCAGTGGCAAGTGTGCAGGAGGCAGCTGATCGATGTTTCTAACTCTCTATCCCTCTCCCTTCCTCTCTGTAAAAAATCAATAAAATATATTTTAAAAAAATAATCATTATTATTATCACATTAAGCTGACCATAGTAATTTTTATATAAAGGTTCACCTTGCGGGGGCGGGAGGGTGATGGGATTCTGAAATAGGCACTTTGTCTTCTTCTATTGAACTTAAAAAACAAACAAACAAACAAAAACAGAGCATTCGGTGCCAGCTTCTTAATTAAATTTAAATTGTGGTAGCTTGCTAAAAGAAAAAGAAGAGCCAGATCTTTTGATTCATTCATTTATGTATTTATTTGTTGGTCAAGTATTAATTAAGCACCAACTATGTTTTGAAGTCACATTACTAGTTACAAGGAATACAATTTTGAATAAGGCAGGTGAGTCACTGCCCTCCTGATCATACTCTAGTAGTGAGATCCCATTAGGTTTCTACTGGTGGGAACTTACAGCCTGAAAGGAAATACTCCTGGAAGGTCATTAGGAGAATGATTTGAAGAAAGTGTTCAGCCAGTGACAATACACACGTGGCTGCCTACATGTACAGGCAAAAATGCTATCAACATACGAGTTTGTCCAGCATTTAAATCCAATCTTTCTATTACTTAAAGAATACAAATCACCTAAAGTCAATTCCTTGGGTGGCTGCATGATGAAGTCAGAGCATCAGTTCTCTCAGAACCAGATTGTGAAAATGTTGTGACTATAGTATATTTATTTTTTGTTTTATTCTATTATTTCCTCACACACCATCATGCTTATCCTAATGTCTAGGTTCACAGTGGAGCCTCTGAAAATGTTTGATGAATTGATTTAAATGCTTTCTAATTAGTAGAAATTAAGAATAACCCATTGTAGCAATGTAAGAAAAAGATCAGCTTCTATTAGAAGACCTCTAGCAAGATACTTTGAAACAGGTGTATGTGTACATTATGTGTAAGATGTGAAAAGTCAATTATTCCTCTATACCAGGGGTCAGCAAACTTATTCTGTAAAGGGCTAGAGAATAAATATTTTAGATCATGCAGACCATACAGTCTCTGTCACAACTACCCAGCTCTGCCATTATAGGATGAAAGCAGCTATGGACAACACATAAGTGCATCTGGGTTCCAATGAAACTTTATTTACAGAAATGGGAGCAAGCCAGATTTGGCCTGCAGGTGTAGCTTACCAACCTCTGCTGTGTATACAGAGCTATAGATACTGTACAGGGTTAAAGAAAAATATATGATTTCTCTACAAACTTTTGATGTTTTATCTTATGCATGTTTTATGTTATACATTACATGTATATGTTATATGGTCCATATACAATTTTGTATGAATTTTAAAAATTAACATAACATGAGTATTTTCTTGTCATTAAAACCCATCATAAACATTATTTCTAATTACCACATAATATTCTAACACATGGACACCACAGTTTACTTAACTGTCCCCTAATTTCCAGCAAATATTTCTAAATTTTACATTTTGTAAAAGCACTTTACACTATGGAAAATGCAAACATGGAAGCATCCATGACCCAAAAAATAAGATATTTTAGAAGACCTAAACCTTCCCATTAAACATGGGATATGAACATGTTTGCCTTTTTTATGTTTCCTCCTAAAATAACAGCAAAAGAATATAAAAGACATAGACTCACAAGGACAAACAAGAGAGGAAATGACAGTAGACGAGAGATGCCAACAGTTTGGAAAGGAGAATAGATGAGAGGTACCTGTGACTTTCAGAGAAAGTAGAAAGTTGAAAAAGCAAGTCACTTTGATCCTAACATTTCCACCTTGTTACTATTTCTTATTATTTTTTCATTTTGTGACTCTCTTCAGTAATCTCCACAAGTATATTTTATCATGCTTCTTATAAATTCATGCTAATTCTGCTTCACAATATACTGCTTTGTATCGTGTAAGATACAAATATTGTTCCATTTGTTTTTACATTAGCTAGGATAAGGCTAAGTGGCTATTACAGAAAGACCCAACAAGTACGGTGGCTTAAGAAATATAGACACTAATCTTTGTCATGGAATAGATCTAGGAAAAGCAGTGGTCAGTGAGGCAGCTCAGCCCCACGTAATGATTCAGAACAACAGAATCCAACCCTTGTCCTGCTCAGCCATCCCCAGGTCACCATAACCGGCTGAATGGTTGAAGGTGAGTTGCTACCAAGTCAAGGTCCCAGCCAGTGGAAGGGGAAAGAAAGCTGCAGGAGGCATGCTCATCACCTGAAGCCTCAGGAATGTAAACAGCATACATCATTTCTGCTTACATCCCACTGATTAAGACTTAATCACGTACCACAACTAACTCAAAGGGAACTTTGAAAATGTTGTCTAACTTGGCAAGAAGGGGATAATTAATTTTGTAGAAAGCCAGCTGTAGCCACCACTCCTCAGGCATATAGTTATTTTCAGTGTAAACTAACATACCCCTGGGTGTACCAGTTCCTCTTTCTGACATCGTCCATTGGGGAAGGGCTGAATACTAGGAAAATAGTATAATAACAGATATTTCAGAGTGGCCAAAAGCTACTTTGATCAGCTCTTCATCACAGTCCAATATTCTTCATGATTCTAAAATATATAGTCTTGTTGTGTTGTGTTTAATTTTTTATTTTATTTATTTACTTCCCATCACCATTTATCCCCTTTATGCCATCTATCACCTCCACCCACCCCTAAAATATATAGTCTTATACACACTATAACTGTTTTCTTGAAATATCCTCAAAACATTGCTATTGGATTTTTTAAATATGTTTTATTTATTTTTACAGAGAGGAAAGGAGAGGGATAGAGTTAGAAACATTGATGTGAAAGAAACATTGATCAGCTGCCTCCTGCATGCCCCCTATTGGGAATCGAGCCCACAACCAAGGTGCATGCCCTTGATCGGAATCAAACCCGGGACCCTTCAGTCTGTGGGCTGATGCTCTATCCAATGAGCCAAACCAGCTAGGGCGCTATTGGATTTTTATTGACTTCCATGTAAAGGAAATATCAGGAACAAGACATCCTGAATAACTTCCCAATACAAAACACATATATGATAACAAATATTCTTCTATATGCTTAGCTAAATACACACACACACACACACACACACACACACACACACACACACAAAGAAGTCCTCATGGATTCAAAACAAAAGTTGGAAACCAGAGTGACAGCAGGTCTGAGAGTATTTGCTACTCTTGGACCATAAGAGTTACACCAGGGATCAGATACATGACTGTGGACCTGCAAAGATGAAGTATTAGAATTGAGAACCCAACATAAAGTTTGGACATCAGCAGGACTACACCCTTAGTGAAAAGTGGACCAGAAAAAAATCTTTCCGTGTATAAAAAGTGAAGTGAATTGTCTAGTTCAGCCTGGGCTCTGAGTAGGGGGAAAAAGTGCCTGCTGAGAATTTATAGCTATAGGCCTTCCTCATATAGATTTGAGACTCAAATTTATACTACTCTGGTCAGGAAATCCCAGACTGAAAATTAATCTAAAGTTGACTTGGCTCACTGGGACACTTGATAAAGCAAATGCAACTTTAATCCAAACCTGACTTAATTCCCATAGATAAAGCCCAGCCAAATAGAGTTTCACAATCCAAAACTGCACATGAGGAAATGAGTTACCATCAAACTGAATCAGGAGAAACACCAAATAGCACAATTAGACTCCTATCAACTTTAGATAATTATTATGAATTTACACAAATTATAAGATAAATGTGTTTAATACTAAAGAAATAAATGCATATCAAAAATATGATGAGAAGTGAAAATAGAATCAAAATAAGATTCAGTACGTTTTTTAAAGAACCAAATGAATCATAAAGAAATTAAAAATATAAGCATTGATTACAGACACCCTTATTTTGAGTGATGGGATAACTCAAGCATGTGAATAAAAGGCATTATAAATATATGTACATTTCTGCCATATTCTGGTTTACATTTGATTGACATTGCCCCATGATTTTGACCTTATTAACCTTTAAAATAATGAAATAATTGGACACAGTAAATCAAGAACCTACTGTGACTTCAGCCTTTTTTTTTCTTTTTAATACTCTAGGATAATTTTTTTTCTTTTAGAAATGTTTCAAACAAAGCTAATATACAGAAAAAAACCTATATATATAAAAGCCTAAGCAACTGTCTGACAGTTCACTGTCCAACTGGTAGCTATGATGTCCAATGACCACCAGGGGGCAGATGCTCAACGCAGGAGCTGCCGAGCTGCATTGACTTGGCAGCTGTGGTTCTAGGGTGACACACCCGGAACCAGAGAGGAGGGAGCCCGATTCCAAGGTGTATCACTCGAGAACCGCCTTCTCGCAATCCAGGACCTCTCTGGGGATGTTGGACAGCTGGTTTCGGCCCTATTCCTGCAACCCAGGCTGAAGGACCCCACTGGTGCATGAATCTGTGTACCGGGCCTCTAGTGTAATTATAATTACAACCATAGATTGACAATGGTGATGGTGGATAGGAATGGGAGAGTAAGGTCAGTCCATGACAGCCCTAAGACCTGACACCATAGGGATCCCTAGAGCCCAATTTGAAAAATTTCTGCTTTGATGCAACTAACTACCATGCTGCCTCAATTGCTTTTTCCCCTTCATTTCCTAAAGGTACAATTCCTGGGAGGTTTTATCATAAAAAAGAATTAGCTTTTTAGCAAATGACTAAAAGATTTTAAGCATAGGGTATTTTTGTTTTTATTCCCAAATGTTCAGTCATTTTAATATCATTTGCCTCTAAACTAACACTATTAAATATAGTTAAAGAGGATTTCTTTTTCCACGAAAGATGTAGGACTTATTAGAATAATTCATTGTTCCCTAAAGACAGCAATATACATGCAATTGTGGCAAATCACAGAGTTATCATCTTTACTGTGTTTTTTTCTACTGAAGCCTTGTTTTGCACAATCAAAATTTAGCAACTTCATTAAATGCATTGCCTGATGCACCTGTTTGGATTCTGGGTATCATTTTCTTTTCTCCAACACATTTTTATTCAAGATGTGCTGAATCTCCCAGAGGCTGTCTGGGGACTTAGAGACATCTGTACCCAGCAGTTTGCTTAAACCAACAAAAAGTATTGAAGCAAAAATCAAACTTTGGTGCATCAATTTAACTATTCCTTTTCAAGTATCCTACACTCAGTATCCATTGAATCCTTCACTTATTCATTCACTTAGAATTTTTTTTCAGTGCCAGTTCTATACTAGCTGTGAGGGCACAGATTATTCAAGTATTCACTGAGCACCAACTTAGCACTATAAGTACATATAATGCAAAATTGGGACAAAAAAGAGAAGCTTCCAAAAAGTCCATTTTCCAGTAGCAAAAATCAATTTTGGGGGGTTGACCACAAAGGAGCAGCCCAAAGAAATATGGGGATGATAAAACTATTGTGCAAACAATTGTGATGGCATACACATTACTCTTTTCATTTGTCAAAGCTTACAGACTGTACACCACAAGATGGGTTTTACTGTACAATTTTTTAAATAATTAAGAAACGAGCAGACCCAACGTGAATGCAAATTATGACAAAATAACCCAGTATTACAACAAACAAATCACATAATCACACTAAAGGGTGGAGAATAAAGAGACTGACCTAAGAAACTCTAGAAATTTTTGTTTTGACTTTATTTGGTAAGATAAAGCCAAAAATGACTGTATAAAAACATTGTACTTCTATACTCTAGTTGATGTTTTTCCTCCCACGGAGATATGGATTACTAATCCTAAAATTACTTTATATGAATGATAGGACTGAACAAGTAAATAAATGTCTTGCAGCATTAGGAGTTAGGTTTCTCACTATCAGAGAAAGAAGTTATAAATAAATAGGAAGGCTAGAATGATCTCTGCTTTTTTCAATATGAACTCATCAGTACACTGATAGCATCATATGAGTATGATTTCATGCTTCTTTTTATAAAATATAGAGAGATAAAGAGAAAAACTAAATATAAATGTGTGCATGCACAGGTAACTATATATATGTTACATATATATACACACATATACAGGGTGAGGCAAAAAGAGGTTTATAGTTGTTCTTATAGAAAATAATATAATAATAAATAATACTACAAGAATAAACTGTTTCACATACTCACAACTATAAACCTACTTTTGCCCCACCCTGTATATCTAGACAAATAGATAGAAAGATTGAAAGTTTGATAGCTAGAAATATAGAAATATTTCCTAGCTCTGCTGAGAAGTCCTAGAAACAGTGACACCACAGTAGGAATTAGCACACTTAGTATCCAGATCATGGTTTCTAAGTACCATTCTCTAATAAAAAGAAGCAAGGCCCTGGCTGGATGCTCAATAGGTTGGAGCATCGTCCCATTCATTAAAAGGTAGCAGGTTTGATTCCTGGTAAGGTACATACATAGATTGTGGGTTTGATCCTGGTTGGGATGTGTATGGGAGGCAACTTGTTGATGTCTCTCTCTATATATCTCTCCCTTCCTCTCTCTCTTAAAATCAATAAACTTATCCTCAGGTGAGGGGTAGGGGATGAGGTGTTGGGGAGCAAGGATCTTTGGAAAAGTGGTTGATTCCAAGGCTGGATCAGGTAAAATACAAGATAAGCCTGGAGTATCCGGTGGTGCCAAAAAGTTAAAAAAAATTAATGGAGGTATACAGAAAAGATACAATAGCCAACCTGAAAGTATCCCAAATGGTCAAATCTAGAACAAGTTCAGCAACAATATAAATAACAATAATACTATCTTATAATCTAAATAATAAAATAAGTACCCTTGATTTAAGATATTTATTTACCTAAATATTTATTTATAAACAGAGGGAGCATAAGGAAATACTTCTTTACTTAGTTATTTCCAATTAATAAACATAAAATGGATAAGGGAAATAGAAAATAACCATTAGCACATAACAATAACAATTGCTATAGGGGCAAGATCCACTGATGAATGCTAAAATTAGTGGGTAAATGTTAAGGAAAAACAGAATATTTGCATAATTTCCATATAATCATGAAAAAAAAAGGTGAGACAAACCCACATTGAAGCACAATCTCTGAAATACCTGACTAGTATTCTTCCAAAGTCTCAAGGTCATGAGAGTCACAGGAAAACTGAAGAAGTGTCACAGATTAAACACTAAGGTGATATGACACTTAAATATGATGGGAAAATCCTGCATTGGATCCTGGAAGAAAAAGAACCCTAATGAAAAAAACTAGTAAAACCCAAACAAAGTCCTCTTATTTAGTGAATAATATTACACAAACGTTAACTTTGCATTTGCCTGTTGTGCTCTAGTATATAAGATTTTGACATTAAGGGAAAATGGGTAAAGGAAATAAGGAACCTTTTTATACTACTTTTGCAACTCTTCCAAAAGTCTAAAGTTATCTCAAAATAAAAAAATTAAAAAGATATACCCATAATTAATTTATTTTAGGAGTAGATACTACTAAAGTAGGTTAGAGTATATCTACGGCTCCATAGTCACTAAATTCAAACTGGTAGAGTTTTAATATATGTTTACCTATATCTGTTCAGACTGTCAAATACATCATTAGAAATTTGGACGAGCTTGCCAAGTTGGCTGGGTCAATGTTAAATCTCCATTTGTGCATTACATTATATAGACACTGATCAAAATAGTAATTTTACCAGTGTTTACTGCACTTGGCATTGAATCAGGAAGATGTACCTTAAAAATTCCTATTCCAGTCAAGCCCAAGAAATATAAACTAAACGAAAACAAAACAAAATAAACCATGAGCACATCAAGTGTGACAGGCACTGCACTTGGGACCAGGATAAAGTAGTAGGCAAACAGACCTGTTTCCTGCCCTAATATGGTTTATATGCTACCACTGAGATTATTCAGTTCTTTGGAGTTCTTTTAAATCTTTCCAGATAATTATTTAAAAATCTATAATCACACACAAACTCCTAAAGGGCAAGAATTCTATATTCTCCTTCCTTTAAACACAATGGGATACATTATGTATACAACTGAAGTCCTCAATAGATGCTCTTGGCTGGCTGACCCAGATCCAGAGGCACATTGCAAAGGCAGTTTTGTTCATGCATGTAAAGGTAAAAGACAGCTCTTGAAAAATGTTCTCCACATTACAGATTGTAGTAAATTGTTTAAGTTGGTGATCCAGCTTACCTTTCACCATGTTAACTAGAAGACCAGCTGCAGAATTGTCAGAAACAAATTATCTACTTCTGCTCAGCAATAATGGAAGATTCTCTCTCCTCTTTGGTGATTCCAATTGTCAGATATGGCTAAAAATTATTGAGTAAAAACCTGCACAAACTGATTCATCTACTAACACAACTGAGATCTGTGATTTGAAGAGTAAGAATAAATTGAAAACTCTTTTCTGGTATGGAAATTATTTCTAAGGTATTTCAGGTCACTCCCTACCAAATGTTTCCTGCATTCAAGACTGGTATTATTTTCTGACTTGGCTTTTTCCTAATATCATGAAATATGTACAATGGAACTAACTCTCGATTTATGGAAATAAAGAACTTTTGAGTAAATCAGGACCCAGTAGAGTAATCAAGATGTTCGGAGAGCTTAAAATCTTGTCTTATAAGGAACAGTTAAGGGATCAGCTATGCATAGTCTACAGACCCAGGGAAGATTAGATAACAGTCTTCAAGTATTATGTTTGCCATGTGGAAATGGAATTAGACTTGCTCTGTACTATGTAATTCAGAAAAGTAAATCAAGGATATGCAAGTGAAAATAGGAGCAGTTAGTTAAACAATTAGAAGTAGATTTAGCTATATATAACATTAAATCCAAAATATAACCAACCTTAGAGAAGAGAGAATTTTGTTTCTCTCAAGTAAATGAAATCTGGAAATAAACAGTTCAGGCTTTTGAAAGATTCCACAATCAGAGACCCAGGCTCTTGATATCCTCAACATATACTTATCTCACGATCTAAGACAGTTGCTCAAGTCTGAGCCATCATATCTATATTCCAGTTAGCAGAAAAAATAAAAAAGGGTGTAAGAAAAGTATTACACCCCCTCTATTTAAAAATATATCCTGGGATATACACATAAATTCTGTTTATATTCCATTAGCCAGAACTAAAAGTAATATGTCTGCAGTCTGCTGCAAGGGAGCCTGGGAAATACACCATTAGTCCAGGTAGCCTTGCATCTGGCTAATAATCAGAAAGTTCTACCACATGGTCTCTGCCACGTGAACACCAAATCAATATAAGAAAATGTTTTCCAACTGATAAATAGCTCCAGAACAGCAGGGCTTCTGGGGGAGTTAAAAGTTTCCCATCATTAGAACTATTCTCAGCAAAAGTTAGATGATCAGTTGCCAGCTCAGCAATGCCAAACTATAATCTAAGCATCTTTACAGGTTTGGGCTAAGTCACTTCCAAGATTCTAGTAAACCATAAGGCATTAAATTACAGATAAAACAGGACTACAAACCACTGAATAAACCATTGGATTTATATTGATTCCACAGCCCAGATTTTACAGCAATGTACATATCAACAATCATGCTAACAAATTTTAGTCTTCCCCACTTGCCTTAGTTTGCTATGGCTGCCATATCAAAATAGACTTGGTGGCATAAACAAAAATGTATTTCCCCACAGTTCTGGAAGCTGGATGTCCAAGTGTTGGCAAGTCTGCTTTCTCTGGAGACCTCTCTCCTCGGCTTGTGGACACACACCTTCCCACTGTGTCCTCACATGAGCTTTCCGCGGTGCATGTGCACCTCTGGTATCTCTTCCTCTACGGATAAGGACACCAATCATATTGTATTCGGGTCCCATCCTTATGACCTCATTTAATCTTAATTACCTCAGTTAAGGCCCGATCTCCAAACACAGTCACATTCTAAGAGACTAGGGGTTAGGGCTTCAACATGTGAATTTGTTATGAACACAGTTTAGTACATATACTCTTCCTTCTTCTCCTACCTGCTCTGTTGTCAAAAAGCCAATGGACACTAAAATAGGTAGCAGGAAGTAAGAGTGAGATGAAAAAACTAAAAAGTTTTAAAATCATAATGGTTAATCAACATTTAACTGTACTGATATTGATTGTATAATAAAACAAGAGGCATTCCCCAAAAAGTAGTGCTGTGGTTGGGGAGTAGTAAGGGTCAGATTTTTTCCAAACTCAACTGTACAATATTTTTTCTCCAAATATATATCTATTCTACATCTATTTCTAAACATCGAATATCAGAACCTAACCAATATGCCTAGCTTAGGGGGATATTTAGAAAATGTATTACCTTCATTGTGTACTTTTTTCCAAAAACTAAATTTTTATTTAGCTAAGCAATTATAATATAAACGTAACAAAATGATACATGGGAGTTTTTTTTATTTTTTCCTTCCTTTATTGATTAAGGTATTACATATGTGTCCTTACTCCCCCCCCCCAACTGCTCCCTACATGGGAGTTTTTTTAACTTCATAAACACACTTGAATTTCATGACTCAGTCCTTTGCAACAGTGAACCAAGCTTAGCCACTCAATTTTTGTGCAAACTTTCCTAATTAGGACAAATATACTACTATCACTTACATACTTTATGAACCCTTTATTTAACAAGTATTTACTGAATGATGATCATGTGCCAGAAACTGTGGGTACAACAGTGAATGAGACCTTCAGAGTTTCTTACTAGTACATTCCCTGCTCTCAGAAAGCTGACAATCTGGAGAGATGTGCAGACAAGTAGATAAGCAGCTACTGCCCTGGGTGAGAAGGGACCCTGGGGGCCTGCAGCGGGGTCTCCCTGAGGCCGGGGAGGGTCCTGACTGAACAGTGGTCAGCCAGGCAAGAAAGGCAGAGTGCAGGTCACAGCCTGCTGCTGTTCTACACGCCTTTTTATTTTGAAAATGCTCAAAACTAAAATTTTGTTTTAAAAAAGTATAATAAATATTTTTTCACCTAAGTTCACTAATTGCTATCAGCTTGCCACTTTTGCTTGGTCTGTCTCTCTCACCAAAGTGTGTGTGCGCGCACGCGCGCACACACACACACACACACACACACACACTTCTTTATTATTAAATTTATTGGAGTGACATTGGTTAATATAATCATATACATTTCAGGTGTGAGTTTCTATGTTACAAGATCTATATATTGCACTGAACACACACATTTTGAAATGTGAAAATCAAGTCCATTATCACGAACCGTCTTGAAAATTAGTCGCATGTATCATGCTTTCTTACCCCTAAATACTTCAACACTCCTATAAAATTTATCACCGCCAAGACTTTTAACATTAAATCAACAGTGTCATCTAATATAGAGCCCATATTTAAATATACCAAATTATCCTCACAATGTCATTTTTCCCTTCTCCCTTTTATCCAGATCCCATCGAGGTTCATCCCAGTAGCCTGTCAGTGAGCTGGCAGGAAGCAGGGCCAATCCTTCTCTTCAAAAAGAAAAACCATACCCAACTTCACTTCCCAAGGGACCAGAGTTCTGAAATCTTCGGGTGTAGGAACCTGGCGTTCTCATCACTCCCCTAAACACAGCTAGCACTGATGCTCAGACTCCTTGGCACCTGAGCCAAAAATACTTACTTCCCAATCCCCTAATCACCACTTCAGGGGCCACTCTCACATTCTCATAAGAAGTGATAACCTGAGAAGGGCAGGGTCTATCTCTAAGTACACAAACAGGATTCTATCAACTCTGCTCTGGCTCAAACACACCCTCCACAGGATGCAAGAAACTCAAGGAACTATACATTTGATGATCCAGGATTTCTAGCCTGGGCTAATATTGAGCTAGTGTTGTCAAAGTGAGTAGGCAATATTAGCCCAAGCACTTCTGCATGAAACACCCCCACAAGGCATTTAAAGCAATTGCAGGGGGGTTCCCTGTTCATCTTTGTATTGAGACTAGAGCAGAGCCTGAAATATAGGGGATCCTCACTTGATGTTTGCTGAACAAGCAAATTACAAATGAAAGCTTACCTGTTTTTCATCTTCCAAATGACTCTACAAAGTGTTGCTGCCTGCCAATAACAACAGTGTGCATTCATAGGTATTTATAAATTTGCATCATATTACAAACGTGCAGCTTTAACACCAGTGAATGTCCTCCATTCCAGCTTGCAGGGAATAAAATGCCAGTGTGTTTTCACTGCCTCCCTACATATGCTGGTAGTAAAATATTCACAACTTAAAGAGTTATGCAGTGTGTTTTCAACAGCAGCTTTTGAAAGCCACTTTTTCCATTAAAACTGTCAGTTTGGTAATACAGCCATGATTTCAAAGCAAAGGAGCATTATGGCACAAATCAAAGATAGATTACATATTTTATGTTTACATATTCTAGGACCTTCATGATGTAAAGTTGTTGGATTTTTTTTAGGCTTTATGTAAGTCTCATCCATTTTGGAATTGGAATGCATCACCTTTATTATGAACTAAATAAAACCAGTGTATAATATATGTAGTATCACTAGGTATTATGCCTACGCTATTCACTAGCAACTGTAAGGGAAAAGAGTGGCAGTGAGAACTGAAAAAAGACATTCCCTGTCACTTTAATTTTTGCTTATTAAACCCCTGTATGTCTTCTATTTTCTTTATGTTCTGGCAAGATATGCAGATATCTCCAAAATGTCTATGATTATAACTAACTGCTGGTCAGATAATAAAGCTAACAAATAAGTTTACAACCAAGGGACCTTAAAAGTGAGAGGAAGCTCTGATGATTTTTTTTAGCAGGAGAAAATATGTTAATATCTCTGATAATTAGTTGCAATAAGAACTATTACTGGGTTTGTAGTACGAAGGAAAATTGCTTGGCAATAAGACAGCCTGTATCTTAATCACAGATTGCAATGCATACTTGGGCATGCTCAGCTTGAAGGGGAAAAAAGAAAAGAAACTAAATCTCTTAACAGTATTTGCCCATAAGTGGTGAGATTCTTCAACAACACATGAAAGTGACAAGATGATAGCATGTTTAAATACAGTTAGATAATATGCTTCAGAGATTTCTATCTTTAGCAATATGGTGGCAAACAAGGGCTGTATAAATTAAACTATACTGGAACAGCTTTGTAGCCTTAGATTCAAAATTTGATGGGAACTATTTTATTTAAGCATCTCTCTGGTCACCAAGACTCCATAAGGGAAAAAAATTAACTGAAAGAAAATAAAAGCAATGTGGCATCATGATTAATAACGGGGGCTCTGGCCCGGCCAGTGTGGCTCAGTGGTTGAGAGTCAACCAATGAACCAAGAGGTCACCAGATTGATTCCTGGTCGAGGCACATGCCTGGGTTGTGGGCTAAATCCCCAGTAGGAGGTGTGCAGAAGGCAGCAGATCGATGTTTCTCTCTCATCAATGTTTCTATCTCTCTTTCCCTCTTCCTTCCTCTCTCTCTAAAATCAATAAAAACATTTTTTTAATGTGGGCTCTGGAACAAGTTGATGGTTGCTAGATGGAAGGGGGGTAGTGAAGATGGATGAAAAGGGGAAGGGATTAAAATGTACAAATTGTCACATATAAAAATAGTTATGAGGATGTAAAGTACAGCACAGGGAATATAGTCAATAATATTATGATAATAATTACATATGGTGTCAAATGGGTACTAGATTTATTAAGGTGATCACTTCACAAGTTCTGTGAATGTCTAATCATTATGTTGTACATCTGAAACTGATATAATATTGTATGTCAACTTTAATTTTAATTGGAGAAAAAAATAATGTGGGCTCTGGAACAGCCCGAGTTTATATCCTGGCTCTGCCATTTACCAGCTTCTTAAAAAGCCACTTGGTGCCTTGCTTTCTGGTTCACAAAGTGCAAGTAGCACTAGTCTGACTAACCCAATGCCATTCCTAACCCCTTTGTCCTTTACCCAGAGAAGGTGAAAGAGCCAACAACTTGCTTACCCAGACTTCCAGACAGAATATGGTGTCATTCTGGCTGGAGAGAGAGAATGAATAGTCTGGTGGCAGTTACTAGTGTAGCAGCCTTTGCTGACTGTGGTAGCTGGCTCTACCCATTCTTCTCTCTTTTTGCTTTGAACACAGAGATGTCTGAAATTGTGGCAACCATTTTGCGACTTGAGGGAATGGTATGGAGAATCCCAGAGACACTGGTCCTGACATCATTGAGCCACAGAATAATCATCCATAACTGCTGGCCACCCAACTTCTATTTATATATGATAAATAAATACCCATTTCAACTTATTGTAAGCAGAGCTCTCAGTTACTTGCAGCTACAAGCATTTCTAACTGATGCAATGGAAGTGATCATAATCCCTATTCTATGGAGTTGTTTGTAGAGATTAAATAATTCACATAAAGCACTTAGCACAAGGCCAGCACAGAGGGGTAACTGAGTCCCTTTTTGAATGACAGAGATCCTGGTGCTCTGATATTCTGCACTACAAGTATTTACAAGACTACGCTTAGGTTCTGGCTATCATTGCAGGCAGAGGAAATAGAAGACCACAGCAGCTAAGCAGCAAAGGAGGAAGAATTGTTGATGAAAACCTGCACTGGTTCTGCCCACACAGGCACAGAGTGGCAGCTCCCATCTCCAATGCCCTGTACTGGTCTTTGCCATTGACTGGCAGGATACTAGATATAGGTTCATTCCAAATGCTTACATTCACTCGAGTCAATAATGTGCCATGTGAAATAAACAATATTAGGTAATTCCCCAATATCCAGTGGGCCTTTCTGGATAGAATAGACCTATTTCCTATCTTCTGGGCAAACAGTATACAATTCAAGGCTCTGTGCCATACTGGCCATTAGACAGAGCTATCCCAGGCTGCTGGCAGCACAACCATAACAAACACAGTGCCCCTTTCTCCTTCCTTCTTATTCATGGTGGTGTAAGGATGAATAGTTAGCTTTAACTTTGAGCTCCCTGGCATTGGTCCATTTGTATCACCACCCTGGCGTTATTTAAACACAGTGTGCTTCATATTTATGAGCTTACAAAATTTCTGGTCTCCTGCTTCTGCCATTCTTAAGAACCATCAAGGGAAAAGGGTGTGACCATAAAAGCTAGTGTGTAACAAACCTCATTTGAATGCAGGCAGTGTATTGGGAATCTTAATTCTATTAGAGCATGGACAATGAATGTATTTGTGTTAGTTACTTTCCCACTTTGAGGTTAAACAAACCAGTGAATGGGACTCCGGGTGGCACAGAATGAGATACTGCATTGGATGACGCAGGCAGACAAATGCCAGGAGCATTTCTAAAAACAAGTCTCTTTCCTGCCTTCCCATGACTTTTCAGCAATTTAGATTCTGTAAATGGAAATGAATAGCTCCAGCCCTCCAATATCTTCATTCAGCAGTTTGGTTCTGAGGGTCATGTGATTCATTTATCTCTATGGCTGCTTCTAAGAAAATGTACCCCATTCAAAAAAAGTCTAAATTAACTCTAGTAAATGTGTGCTGTCTACTCTTAAATTGATATTCTTTCCTGAATAAAGTTCTACTTTGCAATAATTTCAAGACTGAATAACTTATTGCAAACCTCCTACTAATGCCACCGTATGACTTATTTCCTACCAATGTGATTAACTGAAAATAGTTATGTTTAAAACAACACACACACACACATACCCCATACCTTTAATGATGGTGTAAGTTCCAAAACAGGTCCTCCTTCATTGCAACACCCATATGTCATTAATAAGCATCACTTATTTGAGGGGGAACAGGAGGTAGGCAGCCATAAGCTGCCTCTAGCTACCACCTGCCCAAAACTTTCACTTCACACACATTTACTGAACATGCCTGGAACCCAGCACTATTTTTAAGTAAAACTGAGGGCATATGGAGTCAACTTGTTTTTCAGAAGATTAATCTCTTCAGGTAGAGGACCTGGTATAGGATATGGGCACTAGAAATTTGGGTGTCATCCTCTTACCTCGCTCTACCACTCTGTTACCAGTATACTGCATTGTGGGCCTGAAGCTGTGTTGACCATGGTAAGAATCATTTAATAAATATCAAAAAAGCAATAAGAATGAACCCGTCCAAGTTAGGCAGATTTTGACTGATCAAATTGAATACATACAAGAGAGATAAGAATAAAGAAGTTAAACCTTATGACATGGTGCAATAAGATTCTAGGTATGTCAGGTTTTTCACGGGCCCTCAAGTCCAGCAGGACTTCTTCAAGCATACCAACTTTCGCATTATGGGGGTTCCAGGAGAAAAGAGACAGCAAGATACTGAAAAATCTATTTTAAGAAATAATGACAGAAAACTTCCCCTACCTGGTGAAAGAAATAGACTTATAAGTCCAGGAAGCACAGAGAACCCCAAACAAGAGGAACCCAAAGAGGACCACCCCAAGACACATCATAATTAAAATGCCAAGGGAAAAAGACAAAGAGAGAATCTTAAAAGCAGCAAGAGAAAAGCAGTTAGTTACCTACAAGGGAGTGCCCATACAACTGTCAGCTGATTTCTCAACAGAAACTATGCAGGCCAGAAGGGAGTGGCAAGAAAATTTCCAAGTAATGATTAGCAAGAACCTACAACCAAGATTACTCTACCCAGCAAAGCTATCATTTAGAATTGAAGGTCACATAAAGAGTCTCACAGACAAGAAAATGCTAAAGGAGTTCATCACCACCAAACCAGTATTATATGAAATGCTGAAGGGTATTGAAGAAGAAGAAGAAGAAGAAGAAGAAGAAGAAGAAGAAGAAGAAGAAGAAGAAGGAGGAGGAGGAGGAGGAGGAGGAGGAGGAGGAGGAGGAGGAGGAGGAGGAGAAGGAGGAGGAGGAGGAGGAGGAGGAGGAGGAGGAGGACGAGGAGGAGAAGGTAAAGATAAAAATATGAACAAATACATATCTATCAACAATGGAATCTAAAAATCAAGTGAATAAAAAATCTGATAAACAGAATAAACTGGTGAATGGAATTAAATCAGGGGCATGGAAATGGAACAGACTAATGATTCTCAGAAGGAAGAGGGTGTAGGAGAGTGTGGGAAGAGATTAGACAAAGATCTTATACGCATGTATGCATTGCCTATGGATACAGACAATAGGGTGGCAAGGGCCTGGGGTGGGAACCGGATGGAGAGGAGCTATAGGGGGAAAAAAGAGGGACCTCTGTAATAATCTCAATAATATTCATTTTTTTAAAAAAAAGTTAAAGTAGTTATCAAAGATAATAAAGCATGTTTTATAAGGAAAAAATTAACTATTTAGGTATTGCCAATGTTCAAGTCAAATTTTTATCCTTCAAATTTGCTAATCACTTACAATATCATAAAGACATAAAGAAAAATACCAATTGATGTTCACCTACAGGTGATCCCATGAGAATTCTACCAATTATTTTTATCATTAAAGACTTATAAAAGACCCTGAATAGGCAAAGAAATATTGAAAATGAAGAACAAAGTTGGAGGTATCATTGTACCTGATATCAAACTATACCACAAGGCTATGATATTCAAAACAGCATGGTACTGGCATAAAATAGACACATAGATCAATGAAACAGAAAAAAGATCTCAGAAATAAACTTACTCCTATATGATGAACTAATCTATGACAAAGGAGGCAAGAATATGCAATTCAGTAAAGACAGACACTTTAATAGATAGTGTTGAGAAAACTGGAAAGATACATGTGAAAAAAGTGAAACTAGATGACATTCTTACACCATATACAGGAATTAACTCAAAATGGATTAAAGACTTAAATGTAAGACCTGAAACCATAAAATTCCTAGAAGAAATCATAGACAGTAAACTCTTTGAGATTGCTCTTAGCTATATTGTTTGGATATGTCTCCTCAGGCAAAGGAAACAAAAGAAAAATTAAACAAATGGGACTACATCAAACTAAAAAGTTTTAGTACAGCAAAGGAGATCATCAACAAAATGAAAATCAACCTATGCAATGGAAGAAGATATTTGACAATGATATGTCCAATAAGGAGTTAATATCCAAAATATATAAGAAACTCATACAACTTAACACCAAAAACAAACAATTCAATTAAAACATGGGCAGAGAACCTGAATTGACATTCCTCCAAAGAGGACATACTCATGACAGATAGACATATAAAAAGATAATCAACATCATCAGTGAAACACAAATAAAAACCATAAGATATCACCTCACATCTCTCAGAAAGGCTATCATCAATGAATCTACAAACAACATATTGGCTAGGATGTGGAAAAAAGGGAACCCTTGTGCTCTGTTGGTGGGATTATAAATTGGTACAGCCACCTTGGAAAATAGTACTGAGGTTCCTCAAAAAATTAAAAATAGAACTATCATATGATCCATAAATTTCACTTTGGGGTATTTATCCACAGAAATCCAAAACACTAATTTAAAAAGATATATGTACTCTTATGTTCATTGCAATATAATTTATAATAGCCAAGATATGAAAGCAACTTAAGTGTCCATCAATAGATGATTGGATAAAGAAGATGTAGTACATATATACAATTGAATACTACTCAGCCATAGAAAAGAATGAAATTTTAACATTTGCAACAACATAGATAGACCTAGAGGACATTATGCTAAGTGAAATAAGTCAAAGAAAGACAAATACCATATGATTTTATGTATATGTGGAATCTAAAAAACAAAATATGTGAACAAAAAAAATAGAAAAAAATCATAAATCTAGAGAACAAGCTGATAATTGTCAGTGGAATAGGGTTGGAGGAATGGATGAATAAAGTGAAAGAGATCAAGAAATACAAATTGACCTATATAACTGTACTAGCCAGTATCACTCCAATAAATTTAATTTTTTAAAAAAGAAATACAAATTGCCAGTTATAAAAATAGTCCTGGGGATATAAAGTACAGCATAGGAAATATAGTTAATTATATTGTAATAACTATGCATAATGTGAGATGTGTACTACACTTATCAAGGTGATCACTTAATAAGGCATATAAATGTCTAATCACTATGTTGTATACCTAAAGCTAACATACTATTGTATTCCAACTGTAATTAAAATAGTAATTTTAAAATATCACAAAATTTAAAATTTTTTAAAGATTTAGAAAAACGTACCAATTTTTTCTAATGGGCCTAAGAAAAACAAATATAAAAATAAGAGAAGAAAACAGGCCAAAAATATGAAAATGCATCTCTCAAAAAATGATAAAATCCTTGATTTTATATTAGACCTCAGGGTTCCTAGTATTTTCATTTTTTTCAGTTTCTAGCAACTATGGCTATAGAATTTTTGCTATTAAGACAGTGTGGTGAATTAGCTGGCAATCTGAAATTATAAAGAGAGATTCAGGCTTAAAAATGAGCTAGGAGGTCCATGATGATTAAAGTTGAGTTAAAGTTTGCCATTTGACGCAGTCACTTTTCATAACTTAGAAGTATATTTAGCAATAAACTCCATCAGGATAGAAAATAAAATAACCTAAGTTAACACAGTATTCTTATGCAAATAGAGATCAGATCTACAGAAGCAAGTGAACAAGAGCTGTATAACTCTTACTCCCATCATATCTTTCTCTGAAATATATAGTTAATTTATTCAGGAAACTGCATCATCTATTGGTGGCAGAAGACCCGCCCAGGATTTTAGGGTGAAAATATCTGAGTCCTCTGGCTTCTGACCAGTCACCATTGGCCACAAACCTTTCCAGAAATGCTAAAATATATAAATTCATATTTTTAGAATTGTGGAAATCACACAAACAAAAATGTTTAAACCAGGTTTAAACTGAAGCAGTTTATCTCCATTTTATAAAACCCAATAAGCATTAAATACTTTCCTACATTTGTTCTTCTACCTCCCACTTCAAAGAGTGCAGTTCTTCCAATCAAAATAGCATATAATGTTCCGCCATTGGCTATCTTCTACCTGCCAGCTTTATCAAAATTTGGAGCTTATGTCCCAAGTCTCTTGTCAGTGAAGAAGAGTCAGATGCAAATGCATTCTGTATCCCTGTTGCAGTTAGACAAATAAATGTAAATGTTAATGTCCCTGGGTCTGGGAGTGTGTTTAGACATCTCTTTTCATGATATGTAACATTAAAAGCATGAACATTTGAGGACCCAATAATTTCTATTATGCTAGAAGTGCTAAACAATACAATTTTCTTACATAGAAAATAGGTAGAGCATGAACAGTGGCTATGGCAGTTTTTGTGTTTTCAATCAACAAAGGAAGGCCTGTACTTAGTAAAGTAAGAAAGTATTTTGGCCCCAGTTCCTATTTAGCCCTTAACCTCAAATGTGACTGACAAGTGGAATGGTGATTTGGGAATGTGAGCAGACACCTGTCCACTGAGGAATGGACTGGAGCCAATAGCTCATTACACAGGAAACGACTAAACAGCCATTGTAGAACAATGACTTTTCATCACCTGGGTCAGATACAAACCAATAACCTAGAGGTGAAAGGCTGTCCATCAAATTCCAGTTCCCACTTCCCAGGTCCATTCAATTCCATCTATTCAATTTTAAGGACTCTCCTCTATAGGTTTGTGCAAAAGAGGCCATGTGACTCAATAGAATTCAGACTGTTATTATTTATGGGACGAACTGAAAGGATTATAGATTCTATCACAATTAAGTTCTCCCCTAATGAATCTGCAGGCTTTAAATAATCTTCTCAAAGTGCACATCACTTTTCTTTTCTCCTTAGACGCTCTTGAGAGAAGGCACACTGGGTGATTTCAATGGTAGATACTCTCAATCCTGAAGTGGATTTGACATGTAGACGAGGCTGTTAAGCCCGAGACTGAAGTCCACACTAGTTGCAGTGTTCCGGATGTGTGAGCACGTATTTATAAATTAGCAGCCCAAGTATTTAATTTTCATGCGAGTACTTATGTGTTTACTAAAGATTAGCATTTTAATGAGTCTATTTTTTTTCTCAGACAATTGGCACAAATAGTATTTGTGCATACCTGACTAAGAGGATGCAATGAGGAAAAAGAAGGGTCACACAGTTTTATTCAGAAATCCTAATTAGCTAGTTATTCCCGTAGCATGAAAGAAAATGAAATGAAGTATAAGTTAGGTAACCACTGAGATTTTGTATGGTTGGTTTAGTTTGAGGTTTTGTTTCTTATTTTACTTTATTTATTGGTTATTTTTGGTGGTTATTATCTTCTCAATTATAGTTCTCTATAAAGAGTTCAGCAAGAGTCTTTTCTCTCAGATCTCTTTGTGTTGTGGATTTAGGTCATGCTTAGAATATTAAATATTTTGTGTCCTCCATTTTAGGTTCTGACAGTGTAACATTATGAAATGGCTTTAATTTAGCTTATTTCTAAGAGACATCAAAAGAAAATGATTGAGACACCTCAGCTCTGTTTAAAGGCTTTCTGCTGCAGTTGGGTGAAATCTTTATTGTGAGACTTTTTAAATGGAGGCCCTTAAAATGTAAAAGTTGCTAAAAACGTGACACAAGAATCCCCAAAAGAAACAGAAGGGCTTCACCTAGAAATGCCTACACTGATGGTCACTGCAAGGAATTTAGCCTTAGGATTCCTCCTAAGGCCATTTCACATCCAAATGCAGCAATTCCGAGGTCAGCTGGAGTCATCTGGCACTCCAGCAAATCAAATCATGCTGTGAGCTCATTTTCTCCTCTACTAGGTCTTTAAAATAGAAAGCTTCTTAAAAATTTCTCTACTGTTCAGTTTTTCCCAGGTACAACTTTTTATTTTATTCCCTACCTCATAGGTTTTTTTTCCATTTTGTTTAATAACATTTTCTATTTTAATATATAGCTTTATTCACCCGTCCAGCATGGCTCAGTGGATGAGCATCCACCTATGAACCAGGAATTCACCATTTGATTCCTGGACAGGCACATGCCGTGGTTGCAGGCTCCATCCCCAGTGTGGGGCATGCAGGAGGCAGCCAATCAATGAGTCCCCCTCATCTCATTATTAATGTTTCTATCTCTCTCTCCCTCTCAGAAATCAATAAAAACATGTGTTTTTTTAACAGAGCTTTATTCTGATATTACTCCCCCATCTGAGATTTGTTGTTTTATGAATTTTTTCTTGCAAATTTTTAAAAATAATATGCTTGCAAAGCATTTCTTTATGCTCACAAATTATTTGTTTCAGATGGTCTAGAATTTATGCATTGACCACAGGTGCATAGGAAAAGTTTGAGATTTTAAAGAATGTATATTTAAGTCCATAAAACATAATTTTTTGTTTGCATTATCTCTTTCTGTAAAATGATTAATTTGAGGAATAAAAAAAAAGATGATTTTAAAAATTAGCACCACAGAGATGCGCATCGTAGTGCCTCTGATGTAAATGTCATGGAGACTTTTTTAAATGTATAATGGAACCTGATCATCTACACTGGCACAGTTATGACTAGCTGTCACATACATATATTTTATGGTGTTATATATAACCATGTGGTGTTATTATTGTATGTAACATGACATTTGACAAATATGAAATGGCTGTCTGAAAAGAAGAGGGCACAGAGAAAAGAGATAACAAAATGTTCATGAGAAACAAGACAAAACAAATGACAGAGCAAATGATGTAAAAGAAAATAGTTATAATTGATCTCTTTCCTTCTTAGGATCACTCAGAAAATAAAGTCTCCAAATTTGGGGCCCTCCAACATTATTTTTAAAAACTTAAATGTCTGTGGGAAATTTCAACCTCATTATGAAGACCTCAGATACTTTACAAAGTACAGTGACACCTCACCTTTAGCACACAACTGAAGCATAATATCAAAAATGTTCTTTTTTACTTCAACTCTTTTTTAGATAACTGCTGAAATGTACTTCATACTTCCTTGCCTTCTCAAATTGATTATATTGATGTAATCATCCTATTATTGATGACTTGGAGTCATCATAATAAACATCAATTATTGTGCAGTAAGACTCTTATTGGCTATTAATTTTGAGCTTGCTTGTTCTGAAAGGAAATTTATACAGCTATGTTTTTATTTCTTATATCTGATATTTATTTATTTATATTGTCTCTTTGGGCTTCCAGCTGTCCCTACTTACTGCTACCAATATTCCTGTGTCCAGCAGTCACTTTAATATTCTAATTTCAAATTCTAATTGGCTAGAAAACTGATAACTGACTTTGGAATTATGTGAGGGAATGAGGCATTCTCCTTATCTTTAATATGTAAAATATAGTGCAAAGATATTTTGGCATCTGTATTTGCTTCTCAAAAATGTCTTTGCCTTCTCTTGCTCTTAGCTGCATCCCTCATTACTTTTGGTGGATAAATGAATCTCTAGATAAAAGAGATGTCCTTATAGTCAAACCTCTGAGTCGATAGGGCAAAAAGAGCTAGGACAGTTAAATTCAATGCACTGTCTTCTGACCACTTGATCTGGTTATTTTCAATCTCCAAAGAGTCAACTACGTCATGATATTGTATTTCCTGCTACATTTATAAACAATCATTGGTTAACAACAGATTCCTATCTTTTTAAATTGAAATTATTGGGGTCACGTTGGTTAATAAAATTATACAGGTTTCAGGTATACAATTCTATATCATCTGTATGTTATATGATTTCTATCTTAATATTGAGAAAAAAATCAGCTCTTAATCTATTTGTTCATTCAGTCGCTTTCAAGGATACTTTAGGGCCTACTCAAAGCAAATATAAAACACACAACCAATGACAAAGCACTGTGTGGGCAAGTAGTCTGCACCTGCATATTAGAATAGTAATAGCCACAAGCTTAAACATTTTGAACTGTCCCTGCAAATGAATATTAAAGTGCCAGGGACTCAAAATTAAAACTTGTATCAGACAGCCTTTCTTCACTAGGCATTATGTGGTCTGTAAAGTAGAGCATAAATTACTATTTCTCTAAGCACAAATAATTTCTCATGTAAGATGACCAAGAGCAGTTCACAACATTCTCTACAATGAAGTGCTTATCCAAGAGATAAAGAAATGTGCTAAATTTACATAAGAAACAAAATGAACAAATGTTTGTTAATCCAAAAATAGCTAAGTGCCCTATATAATACCACTTGCTGGCCAGACTAATTATTTGTATGTTTCTGACTCAGTTTCTTCTTTATCTGTGGAGTTGAGGCTACTTAGAAAAGGATAATGCTGGTATTGTCTACTTTTCATGGCTGTTTGTGGAGTTAATGACTGATTTAAAATGTGAATTTATCATATCAAATAATGTATGCAAAGGGACTTTGAAAACTTATTGTGCCTTATAGTAATGATTAAAATCAGTATAAAGGAAGTTATTTATGTATAAAATACAGTTGGATGCAGAGACATGCCAGCTGCAGATATTTCACTGCTTTGTGCAATTTCCATGTGTAAAATTTTAATTGTAAATTTTATAAAAGCTATTTTGCACAGAAAATTTGTGCTAAAAAGTAATATTGATAAAAGTTTGAAATGAATCCCAGTAATGGTAGCAATAAGAATGTGAGGGCAATAAAATATTTGTGAAAGTAAACCTCTTAAGCATGTCTTCACAACCTTAATGAAACTTAAAAAATGGGTTCAATAATTTTAACAATTAAAAAGAAACTGCTTCCAATGAAAGGGAAAAGAATGGCTCCGTAAAAATAAGGTGATTGAGTTTCTGTCTCCTCCAGGAATATATTAACTCTTCCAATGCATATTCCATGAAAGTCTACTACATGCCCCTTGCCTCTAGCTCCTGTTCATTTTTGGGTCTCAAAATAGGTATCACTCCCTCAGGAAACCTTCCCTGGAGTGCTTCTCTGAGAATAATTTGCATTTCTTTTTGTTTGTTTGTTTTTTGTTTTATTGGTTAAGGTATTACATATGTGTCC
>NW_005871048.1:30598751-30631693 GCF_000147115.1 Myotis lucifugus | reverse complement strand
TGAGTTTTGAGCATCTGATCAATGCTTCTCTGTCTCTGGATCTGTTTTTATTCATCAGTTTATGTTGTTCATTATAATCCACAAATGAGTGTTTCTCAACACCTTATGACAATTGCATCCTTTTCTCCTCCAATAGACTGTAGAAGCTCTAGAAAGGCTGAATTCTTGTCTGTCTTGTTTACAGTATCAAAAAAAAAACAAAAACATTTGCTGACTTAGTAAACAATAGGCCCTGAGAAATGGGGATACAAAGAATACTACATGGCCCCTAACCTCACCACACTCAAACAAACAATGGCAAGTGGGAAGAAAGAGGATCCCTGGGGCTGGGAGAGCAGCATGTCCAAGGAGACTTCTGGAGAAACGGAGAAGGGAGAACAGAGCCAACTAGCAAGTCACAGAACCTATTTGGACTATTTTCTCATAATAGAACCCTAGGAAATTTAAAGTTGAGATATTGGATGTCAAGCTAAATATTTTAGAACTACATAAAAAACTGATTTACAGAGAAACTGAAAGAGATGTTTTAGAGCTACATTTCTCAACTGCGTTTCTCAAGAGCATTCTGGTAGAATGTTAACAGTTATTTAGTGAAGAAAAGTAGAAGGGATTTCCATGGACAAATATATTTGGGAAATATCACAAGTTTACCCCCACAGGGGAATTCACAGGGCTTATTAGATTACTAGAGGCCCCGTGCACGAAATTTGTGCACATATGGGGTCCCTCCACCTGGCCAGCGATCGGGGCCAATCAGGGCCATCTCGCTTAGTCGCAATCAGGGTCATTCAGGGCCAGTGGCTGGGGAGGGATCGCGGGAGGAACCGCTGGAGGGATCCAGGGCATGTACGTCCTGTCTTGCCCAGTCCCAATTGGCCAGACCCCAGCAGCAAGCTAACCTACCAGTAGGAGCATCTGCACCATGGTGGTCAGTGCACATCATAGCGACCAGTCGGTCCACCACTCGGTTGGACACTTAGCATATTAGGCTTTTATATATATAGATTGTAACTCACAGCACATAATGCTTGGCACGCACTTTCCCTCCAGCCCCTGGTCTTGGAGACCTCATGTCCTTCCAAGGTTCTGCTTACCCTCTTCAGCTGCCACACGAAGTAAATTGCATCGTGTGCATGGAAACCCTTTGCAGGCTCCATGGGTGTGTCTTTACTTCGCTGCAGTTCCGATTACACCAACATAAGGAGAGACACCCTCATTATCAAGTAACACCATCATGGTAAGACCCCTGCTCAGCCTACTGCAGCAGTTTGAAATAGGCCATGGGTCGCCCTAGATGGTTTGGCTCAGTGAATAGAGCCATAGCCTGTGGACTGGAGGGTCCTGGATTTGATTCTGGCCAAGGGCACATTCCTGGGCTGTGGGCTCAATCCCCAGTAGGGGGCTTGTGGGAGGCAGCAGACCAATTCTCTTCATTATTGATGTTTCTATCTCTCCCTCTGCCTTCCTCTCTGAAATCAATAAAAATATATTAACAAAAATAAAAATAAATAGGCCATGAATCAAATGTCACTGCTCTCCATCTTCACTTCCTCTTTTGTCTTCGTCCCCCCCCCCCCCCACACACACACACACACACACTCTGTTGGGGTCTGTAAAATGGGGTCAGGATTCCTACTTCAACCAAGGGTGATGCTTCCACACAGCCTTCCTTCCCCTCCCATCTCTGTCCCCAGTCCTGTGAGGTCTCTCCCTCTCCCCACTCCATCTAACTTGGTGGGCCCTGCACTGCCCCCTCCTCCTGCAACCTCCTGTCTGCAGCCTCCCCCTTTCTCCTCCAGGAGCAGAGCTCCCCAAAGGCTGTGCAGTGTAGGGTTGTGTGGGACGGGACATGGCCGTGTCGGGTGGGACAGTGCAGAACTGAGCGGGGTGAGCCTCGGAGGAGAGCTGGGGTGTCGGGTCACAGGGAGGAGGAGGGAGGGACGTGGAGCCTGTCCTGTGGGAGAGGCACCAGGCTCCTCGGCTGCCCCCACCCAGCAGCTTTTCTAGGCCCCTGCGCAGCTGTCACCCTCTGCCCCTCACTGCCTCCTGCTTCCTTTCAGTTTTGGACTCGGTTTCTCCAACTCAGCCCTGGCCCGTCTCTGCTGCATCCCCAGGAGCCCGAGTCCACCCCTTGGCCTCAGGCAGGTGTGCCTGGTCTGTCCCCCCATATTAGTGCTACCCACTCTCCTGGAGTAGTTAGTGAAACTTAACAAATAAAAAGAAGCAGCTCTGAAGATTATAAATTGCACACTGAGAACCCACAGGCTGAGGAGGGCTGCACAGTCCATGGCTCTGGAATCATGCATAGCAGCCTCCCGCACCACCAGGTCCCTCCTGGCTCCTGCCCCCGCCCACCTCTGCCTGGGGCTCAGGCCAAACCCTGGGAGCTTCCTGACAGCTCTCACCTCACACCTCACTTTCCAGTCCAGCCCACCAGCACCCGCAGCAAGCTAACCTATTGGTTGGAGCATCTGCCCTTTGGTGGTCAGTGCATGTCATAGCGACTGGTCAAGTGGTCGAACTCCCAGCGGAACTCTGGTCGAGGGGACAATTTGCATATTAGGCTTTTATTATATAGGATTACAGGCTCCAAGTAGGCCTACAGGAAAGAACCTTGCTAAATTTTGTTTAAGCTGGATGTTCTACACTTATTTCTTCAGGAAACCCTTTTTCTCAAAACACCACTGCCATCTCAATGGATATAATTTGAAAACACTGATCTAGACATGCATAAGTTAGTTATGTGCTGCCTTCTTCATCAACAATATTATCTAAATTATTGATTTTATTAGAATACTAGAGGCCAGATGCATGAAATTTGTGCAAGGGGCTTTGCCCTTGCAGCTGCAGTGGCTTGCCTTGGCCCTTGCAGCCTCAGCTTTGTCCAGAAGGTCATCCAGAAGAACATCCAGAAGGTCGTTAGGCTGTCCAGTCTAATTAGCATATTATGCTTTTACTAGTATTATTATAGATTGCAAAAGACACAGCCATTAGTGTCATCTCAGAAACTATAGCTAATGATAATAAGGTCTAACTCAATGCTCACTTTCTCATATACTTATAAAGGAAAGGATTAACTATGGTGAACTATATATAAATGTGTGTGTGTGTGTGTGTGTGTGTGTGTGTGTGTGTGTGTGTATATATATATATATAGTTCCCTATGTAAAAAAACATTTAAAGGATTCAGCATTTACCAAAGGGGATGTGGGACACATATCCCCAATTCCATTTTCATCTCTAATGCTGAGATGATGCAGGCGCATGCTCAGTGACTTCCTGTGGAACTCTAAGCAAGTCCCTCATGTTGCGATCTCTAAGGGAAATGGGAGAGCTGACCTGGACAGGCTCTGAGTACTCTGGCACCACAACTATCCTACACTAATACTTTAATATACATTGTTCCTTTCACGCAGCCAGTTTTCATAATTGAAAATATTATGTTAATTTTTAATTGTTTTTTCTCATTATAATCACTCCTTCAATATTAACAAAAGTCTTTGGTGGATATAAATATTTAAAAATAGATTTTTATCTTCTTAATTGATTATTATCCCTGTATAATAGGCATGTTCCAGTGTCAATCCACACAGGGCTACTATTTTTACCCATGGAGGAAAACTTTTATCTCTAACAGTGGGCCAAACTACTGAACATATTTAGTCCCACTTCACTTTAGTTCTGGAAAACCTGTATTTGCTCCATCACAGTCTTTAAGAGTATGTTACATAATGCATTCCTAAATTAAGTTATAAATCGAACATCTAATCATGTTTGCACAGAAAATCAGGAACATGTCTTCAGCTAACAGAAAAATTTAAAATAGTTCCTTAAGTACAGGTTTTTCACCATCCCAAAGACAGCATTTCGTTTCTCAGAGATGATCACTGTTTGTCAGGAGACACCAGGAGATGATGTTAAATAACAAAAGCTATGAGGGTCCCAGCAATCCCCAAAGCTGAGACCACGGTGAAGACTTCAGACAGCAAAACTGTCTGAAGCAGCAGAGCACACCCATCGGCAGGAGAGTAATTAGCTGGATGAGCGGAACGGTCCTCATTATCCACTCGACCGAGTCAGTATGACAAATTCATGTTAAGACAATTTGAGGGATTCTTGAATATTTATATATTATGAGTCTCAAAAGTGAAAAAGTTTGGGTTGATGCATTGGAGGCCCATAAAAGAACATAGCCGTCTGCTGCATTCCTGTGAAGGCAAGGCAGGTAAGCTCCCATATGGCCCCCTTTTTTTTTTTAGTTTCACGCTTGGGAGAAGAAATAAAATTTTGATTCTGCTCCATAAATCCAAAGTGGTTTTTCAAGGCCTGAAAATCTTACTCTTTTTGAATTACAACTCTGCCCTGCTTTGGCATCGGAAGGTATTCATGACTGCTATCAAGGTAAGACAGAAACTGATGGATTGTAAGACGGCGTTTCTTTAGCTTGTGACATTTGGAGTTTGCTGGAGAGAGCTGGGATTTATTATGTGTTCATTAGTTCTAGGACTATGGGGCCATGGTTGGTGCCTTTTATGTTAATGAATCCCCTGCCTCACTTATAAGTTATGAGAGGTGAGAACGCCTACGCAGCCTGGCTAACCCTTACTAAATCTAAAATAATCTGCATCCTACCAATACCTTCTTTAAAAAGTACCATTGTTCAAGAGTTTAAATTCTTCCACACTTGCCATATTCAGAAATAATGTGGTTATAAAGAAGGCCTAAAGTTCTAAGTTTCAAAAAAACAGCAACAAAACTAAACACTGACAATTATAAGAAAAGATAAATGTTTAAGGGTAAATAATAGTCCTTGTTACAAATTTTCCCTTCAAGAAAATTAGAGGAAAGGTAAACCCACTTTTGTGGGAAATATCATGTAAAAAAGGTAAAAATCCCAAAGGGAAGAGTCCATTAATGATTGGTCATAGCCAAGAGAGGCAGAAAAGCACTGCAGAGCCGAGTATAAGAACAAGCAAAACACAGATGCTTGCCTTGAAGGGCATTTGCACAGGCCCCAGGAACCTGGCTCTGCAACAAAAGATTCATGATGATAGAAATTTCTTGGTGAGTTTATCTTAGAAATTTGAGAGTTGCAAATCATAAAGAAATTGAATATGATGAAATTTAAAGTTAGAGATGAGTCATTAAGCTCTAAAAAGTCATGAAGTGGACTACCTAGTATTAGAAAATTGTAGGCCAAGATTACTAGCCTTCTAGTGATACACAGAGAGACTGGCATGTATTTTTAAACAGCCTGAATCCAAAAGAGGGAGTTGAAGTTCACTGCTGGTGGGAATGCAGACCGGTGCAGCCACTATGGAAAACAGTATGGAATTTCCTCAAAAAATTTAAAATGGAACTGCCATTTGACCCAGTGATCCCACTTCTAGGAATATATCCTAAGAAACCTGCAACACCAATCAGAAAGAATATAAGCACCCCTATGTTCATAGCAGCACTATTTACAATAGCTAAGATCAGGAAACAGCCCAGGTGCCCATCAGTGGATTAAAAAGCTGTGGTACATTTACACCATGGAATGCTATGCAGCTGGAAAAAAAGGACCTCTTACCCTTTGAGATAGCATGAGGGACCTGGAAAGTATTATGTAAAGTGACATAAGCCAGTCAGAGAAAGACAAGTATCACATGATCTCACTCATATGTAGAATCAAATGTGGAATCAAATGAACAAAATAATTAATAAACAAACTAGATCCAGAGACATAGAAGCATGGAACAGAGTGATGAATCTCAGAAGAAAGGGGGGGGGGGAGAGATTAACCAAAGAATTTATATACATATATGCATAACACATGGACACAGACAACAGTGTGGTGAAGGCCTGGGGGGAGGAGTCAATGGGGAAAAAAAGGGGAAATTTGGATTAATTTCAACAATAAAGATAAAAAAAGATTTTTTAAAGAGGGAGTTGGAGACTATAGAGAAAACAAGAGACAGGTCAAATAGCATAGTTTATAACAGCGACCCTTGACATTCTTTGCTGTCATTTCAATTACCTCACAAGCTTTTAGTACATACTAAAGTTCCATCCCCCAAATGTGGATTTGGATCCAGGTTGGAGCCCCAGGCATCCTTGCTTTGTAAATGTTCCTAAGTGATTCTAAAGTGCTGCCTGGGCTGAGAATCCCTGGGTGACTGCTGGGGGTTCTTGAAATGGAAATATCATTTCAGAAATAACAAACTCATGGCAAAAGTGGCTGCCCTAAATATTTAGAGTCAGGCTAGAAAGAATTCAGTAATCCTACTGCCATTACCATAACAGAATGCATCAATGATATCCATCATATTCTAATCCTATATAATAAAAGGATAATATGCAAATTGACCCTAAGGCATTACGACCTGGAATGACCAGTCGCTATGACATGCACTGACCACCAGGGGGCAGACACTCAATGCAGAAGCTGCCCCCTGGTGGTCAGTGTGCTTCCACAGGGGGAGCACTGCTCAGCCAGAAGCTGGCTCATGGCTGGCCAGTGCAGGGGAGTGAGCCGAAGCTGTTAGACAGACATCCCCTGAGGGGTCCCAAACTGCAAGAGGGCACAGGTCAGGCTGAGGGACACCCCTCCCCCAAGTGCATGAATTTTCATGCACCAGGCCTCTAGTCTATATATATAAAAGTCTAAGCAACTGTTCAACCGTTCAACTGGTAACTTTGATGTGCACTGACCACCAGGGGGCAGACACTCAACGCACAGGCATGTAAACATGGAACAGACTGATGAATCTCAGAGGGAAGGTGGAGCAGGCAGGGTGGGAAGAGATTAACCAAAGATTTTATATGCATACTAGAGGCCCCATTCATGCACCAGTGGGGCCCCTCAGCCCCGCCTGCGGAAATCGGGCCGAAACCAGCTCTCCGACATCCCCTGAGGGGTCCCGGATTGCAAGAGGGTGCAGGCCAGGCCGAGGGACCCCACTGGTGCACAAATCCATGCACCATGCCTATAGTGTCTTTAATAATAAAAAAACAACATTATTTAATAGAAAAAAAACAGCATTTTTTAAACCTCTAAGTGTTCAGTACCTAGCCAAGATCTTTTTAGTTAAATGTTTTTAAGTTCTCTCTTATCTACAGTCTGTACCCTACCATGCATTGTCTACCTCATCCTCCAAGGCAATACAGAAAACAAACACTGGGGAACTATGATTCACATTTTGTGTAAAATGTGTTTCTAAAATAGTGACATCTGAGGTTTGATGGTTGTTCAATGCTTTTATGTCTCTGGGTTCAGAGGCAGGCTGGGAGAGAACAATGGGGAAATAGGGGACATATGTAATACTTTCAACAATAAAGAATTAAATAAAAAATAAAAGGCAAATAAATAAATAAATAGCAAAAAAAATAAAACAGTGACATCTCAGTAGCTCCTTATGTCCTTCCAAACATGTGACTGAGAAAAACCACTATTCAGGATGGCTCTCGTGTGTATTACATATTAGAAGTAAGGAACCATACATAGAAACAGTAGAGGAGTTTCATTTCTATTCAGGGAACAAAAATGTTTTTAAAGTTTCACCTTGGTCAAATGATTTCAGTCTTCCTAAAAGGGAAAATTCAGAAGCACATATATTAATACATAAGCTCCCAGAGAATCAGTGAGTAAAGCTGATCTAGTCTATTGATAGAGAAGCACCTCTTATGCATAAACACATGGCATGTGCACGCACATGTGGCAGCTCAACAAAACCTAGATGAAAAAGAAAATGATCCTGGAAAACTTGGATATTTAAGGACATTATTTCCTTTATACAAAGAAAGCTTCATTCTTCTGGGAGTCCAAAGAATAAAGCCATCTCTTTAATTGGTTTACTTGTGTTTCAAACAAGGTTATTTTTTGTGGTGGCAAGTTCAAGCTTTCTTCCTTGGTAGAAGAGTTTTGAAAATAAAAAGAACTTCCTTTAGCCAACATTCTATCAGTAAAAACAAAACAAAACACAAAAACAAACAAACAAAAAACAGTGTAGCTTCTAGTCCATGACCTTAACCTCTCTTCTTCATTTGCTGTCCTTCAATGGGGATTAGTGACTCTCCAAGTTGAGTTTCTTTCTTTTAAAAAAATATATTTTATTGATTTGTTTACAGAGAGAAAGGGAGAGGGATAGAGAGTTAGAAGCATCGATCAGCTGATCGATGTTTTTCCCTCATCGATGTTTCTAACTCTCTATCCCTCCCCCTTCCTCTCTGTAAAAAATAAATAAAATATATTTTTTTAAAAAAAAAGAAAAAAAAAGAAACATCGATCAGCTGCCTCCTGCACACTCCCTACTGGGGATGTGCCCACAACCAAGGTACATGCCCTTGACCGGAATTGAACCTGGGACCCTTCAGTCCACAGGCCAATGCTCTATCCACTGAGCCAAACCAGTTAGGGCCCAAGTTGGTTTCTATAGTAGCCTATCACCTCTGACAATGGAAAATCGGGGCTTAAAATTCTCTTTTGAAAGAATAAACACAAATATCATCCTTGTGAAACAAGTTTCGGATATTGGGGCAGCCTGATGTGTGTAAGGAGTCTCTTAACCCTCTCTACCTCTTCATGCAAGCTCCTGGGATTAAAAAACTGACTTTACTCTGACTGTCAACTAAATTGAAACTACAGGATCTAGCTGATAACCAGCACCAGACCAGCCACAGGAATGTCTCATTGCATGTGGACTAGCCTTAAAGTTATTTCAGCAATGTAGTTGAAAGGAGGAGAAAGCAATCCCATCTCTACCTTATAAATTCTTTTTCTTCTATCAACAAACAGGATGGAGCCCTGCCCAAATCCTCTTCCAGTGTCACCCAATCCATGTTGAATCATGGTATTCTTATAAACTCATAATACAACTTCTGGACCTACCCTAACCATAACTTTTTAAAAAACCATCTTACTATAGTAATGCCTTCAACTATGTTTGAATAAAAGACAATAAAAGGAAAATTAGAATAGAGTGGTAATTATTATTTTTATTTTCCTAATAGTTTTTTAAATCTAATTGAACCTAAATCATATAGTCACAGTTACATGGGTTTGAATCAAAATGAAAATTTAAAACCATTCTCTACATTAAATGCTAGTTGATTTTAAAAGAGGGGGAAAGGATGTCAGAAAAGGTATGGTTTTCTTTCTCTCCAGAATCCTTGATGGAAGATGATTGGGTGATGTGCAGCCAAGGTATTGGGAGAGATGACAAAGGGAGTCTTTGTTGTTGGTCTGACAATCTACCACTGAGCTCTGAGAACCTAAAGAGGCTGTGTATGAGAGCTTCGTGGGGGGCTCACAGAGATCCAGGAAGGTGGTTTGGAATTCAAGTCTGTCTCTTTTTTCTTTTTTTCAACATAATGAAAATGACATCCGCTCTATATTCGTCAATGACCATATCCCTGAAAATCTGGGGAACTGTGTGCTTTTGGCCAGAAACTGACTTGCAATAGCATTGTTTCCTGATGGACTTGGAAGAATGCTTCCATATTGCTTGACTATCCTCAGGTGATGTCTGCAACATAGACTTTAGTCTGGGAAAAGATAATGAGAAGTACATTGGCACCAGGAAGGTGATCCCCTAAAGAACATGGATAGTTACACTAATAAACTGAAGTATTGTAATATCACTCAACCTCTTTAAATGAAATGAGGTAAATTTGAGGTTTCATTTACCTCAAATGAAACCATACATGAAAAGAGGGTCCTATATTCTTAGTCTATTTTGTGCCAGGCCCTTTCAGTACATGATCTTATGTAATTCTCACAATACCCGTAAGAAGTAAATAGTACTATCCTTACTTTATAGAAGAGGAAACCAAGGTTCAGGGAAGTAAAATAGCTTATCCAAAGTCATGCAGTATGTAAAAACAGATGCAAAAGTTTAACCCTTAATCTCCTGTTCTAAATTTTACAACATGAGAACTCCCAGAATAAAGATTTCTTCCAAGCGGGGTCTAATTAACACACACACACACACACACACACACACACACACACACATCAGAAGGCCATGAATCAGCCTTTCATGGGGCATCAGATCAGAGAATTTGAGAACTATGTCTATTTCTAGAATAGGAAAAGGTACACAAAGTGGAATCAATTATACAAAGAAGTAGTAATGATGAATAAAGAAACAAAAAGGCAATTGAAAAAAATGGAGACTATAGCCATAAACATAATCAATCAATAAAGCAATAAATAAAATATGAAATATATAAAATAACTACTTTTAAAGCAATAAATATGACATTGTTCTTAAAATTTTCTCCTTTATCTCCTCGACCCTACCATACTCCCTAGAAGTAGGATGAACCTTTCTTTGAAAGTGAAAGGAGGCGCTAATAAAAGTTGATCTGGTTCAGCATGTATAAGCCAAGTCCTACAAACACTGTGACAATGAAGGATGATGAGAGGTTTCATTCTACAGCAAGTAGTTGCTTCTGTAGTTGGGCTGATAATAAGCAAAACAGGAATTTCTTGTGTCTCTAGTACTACCAAACCTCTGTAGTTTCTAATTTCCCCCCTAAAGCTGGCTTCCTCACACAACTACTTCTTATGCTGAAGAAATGAATCTCTAACTGTAGAGTACAACACAGGTATTTGGGGAAGCAAAGGACTCCTCAGCACCTGTAAACATGCCATTCCCAGGTAGGAAAAGCCCTGCTTATTATTTTACCTCCAGCTACAAAAAGAACTGAGACTAACTCCAGGAATATGTCTTTATGAAAGATCGAGGTTATTTGAAAACAGACAAGCCATTTAATTAAAGTTGTAAAACATAAACCAGAGGAAACCTTGTAGATCTTAGCTCTTGATTTTTTTCTCTTATAGCCTATTTTAAAAGTTGTCATCTGCCCTAACCGGTTTGGCTCAGTGGATAGAGCGTCGGCCTGTGGACTCAAGGGTCCCGGGTTCGATTCCAGTCAGGAGCATGTACCTTGGTTGCGGGCACATCCCCAGTGGGGGGTGTGCAGAGGCAGCTGATCGGTGTTTCTCTCTCATCAATGTTTCTGACTCTCTATCCCTCTCCCTTCCTCTCTGTAAAAAATCAATAAAATATTTTTTTTAAAAGTTGTCATCAGGAAAATGGTCATGGTGCACAATTGCCCTTCTTATTAAAAAAAGTCTGAATGCCCCACCAAAATGAATCAACTAGTCTAGAAAAGGGTTAATTCAAATGGAGAATTCTGAGGTCAGGCTCATCAGAGGCACAAGCAAATAGATACTTTCCTAGAACCACAGTGGCACAGACTACACATTGAGACATGTTTAATAAATTCAGTAAGTAATGAAGAAGTGACAGAAGTAAACATGTACCTAGAGACTGAGTTAGGTCCCTATACACATCATCCGACTACAAGTTATGTACTCCTTCAACTATGCAAGACTCAATCTCAACTTCTGAAAAGTAGTAGCATTATGTGGAGGATACTAACTATTAAAACACAGCAAATGTAAACACTGCAATCATAAAGTGCTTTACTTAAACTAGAAAGACAAGAGAAATATATTTATAAAAATAGTAGGGAGAAATTGAGATTGAGAGATGGATGTATTCATAAAATAGAAAGCAGGAATTATATTTGAGATAAGAAATATAAATAAAAATGAAATGTCTTAAATAGGGTAAGGGTGAGGGGGAAAGATTGAGTAGAAAGCAAAGAAAGACAAAAAGAATGTCTGTTGTTATTATTTTTATATAGTTACTATAAAATGAATGCTTCTATCGAAAATAATTAAATGACACCATATGACAGTTAAAAAAACAGGGTTTTTAAAAAAGAGAGAGAAACGTCAATGCTGATGAACAGAAATGTACAAAATCATAGCACATAGGAGGAAGAGAAGAAGAGATATAATTTCAAAATATATGAAGGTTGATAAAGGAATGCAGCAAATGAAATGTGAGCTGAACAGATAAACAGAATCTATTGAAGAGAAAATACAAATGTGATTATTTTAAAATTAAGCATAATTAGATGGAAAGCAAGCAAACATCAGAAGTGATAAAGGCAAATACACATGACCATGCACAAAAATAATAGTAATAAAAGAACAAAGGGCAGAAAGGAGAAAAAAATAAGGGGAAAAGACATACAAAGAAAACAAAGCAAATTTTTTTTCTCCAGAAAATTCTACCCTAAAACTTCCCATTTCCATACACACACTTTCTAAAGAACCAGACACACAACTCTTTTCCCAGACATTGAGAATGGCTTTGCCCCCAGACATCACCCCGAAGCCCCCCTTACAAAAATTCTCCTGGGAAAAGCAACCGTTCAGGCAGCAGTGCCTGGGTGGGTCCTTCGTTAGAATAGTTCCCACAGGCATGTGTCCTCCCTGGTATTACACAGGAATCCCATATGGCACAATCTGGATCTCGCAGAGGTGGAATCTGCATAAAGTAGGACGAAGCCAGGGCCAGCACAAAAGCAGAGCCATGCGTGTACCGACATTGGCTCCATGCCCTCTGACCCCGCTCTGCGCCTGTTCCCACACTTGGTGCAAACCCAGACGAGTGTGTCCGAGGGCCTGTAGGTAGCAGCAGTCTGTCACCGGGTCAGGACAGGGCTGAAAGGAAGCCCGGAATTAGTCCCTCGACAGTATGCTGATCAATTTTAAGGCAGTGCCCTGTCATCCAAAAAGAACACCTACGTGTGGCTGCAATTAACCCCGTTAGCGTGTGTCTAGCATTGTCCAACTGCCAAGCAATGACCCTGGAGGGAGGTGAGCAGAGCAGAAAATTCCTTTTGATGCTTAACACGGTTCTCTGCAGTTTGGGCTAGAACTACTGGAATTAACTAGTGAATACTTCATTTGTATACGCGTGGGTGTATGCGTTGGGGGTGGAGTGGTCTTGTTTGTTATTGCTTTCTTTTTTTGTTATTGTCATTGTTTTAAGTCAATCTACCTGAAGTAAAGCTAACTTTTATCTGCAATTCCTGGGGAAATAAACAGATTTCCAAGGGTTATAAATTAGTGAAATACACATTATGCTATTATGCTATTATAAATTATCAGAGAAAATATCCATAGACTTAAACATATTAACTAACAAGCATCTCTTAATAGAAGCCACCTAACACACACACACACACACACACACACACACACGGGACTCCACAGCTGCTGAGCACAAGAGGCCAAAGCCATCCTCTTAACATAGAAGTCAGATCTCTAGTTTGTGCCAGTATTTGTGTGTAACTTGGTGCTCCTTGAATGAAAGAAACTAGAAACATTTTTTTTAAAGTGAACTAATCAATTCTTTCTACAAGCCACTTACTCCATAGTTGGCATTTTGATCATGACAATTCAAAACCTCAGGAAAAATTATGGCTAAAATTTATCTTTAAATCAGGGATGGACACTCTATTTTTTTAAACAAAAATGCTTCTTCAATTTTCTTGCTTTTTTTCTACATACATTTTGAGTACATCCATGCAAAGAGCTTACCATTTCAAATAAGACATACAATTTCAACTTTCCTTATTCAACATTTTTGTTTTTCTGGCTTGAAAAATTATGATTATTTCAGAATCTTTATTTTGAGAAGAAAAGAACTTTTAAACATTCTCCTGCAAGTTTTTCGATGCCCACTACATGCTTGAAAAGGCTCTGAGGAGCTGCACCGATTACTCGGGAACAAGGGAAGACAGCCACCTCTCCTTGCCAGGCATCCTCGGCTCCTGAGACACGACGGGGCAGACTCCCAACTCACACGCTCTCGGTGCTCTGGGTTCTTGGTTCTTGTCTAGCAGAAAATATTTTTTATGAAGACGATGCAGCCTGAACTTGCTACAGATCTTCACACATGACACAAAATTCAGGCAAACTGCCTCCCTTGAATTTTAAGACATACCTAACTCACAAAGTTTAAAAGAAAGCTGCTGTGGGAGCCTAAAAAACAAGATTTATTTGTTATAAAGCTGCAAGCACAGTTATCATGAATGTCCACTCTGCATATTCCATATCGGGGGACAGTGGCAGTGCTGTCCTGCAGCCATCCTATCTCACTCCCCGAAGCTGGGAGCTCCTTCTATGGGAGAGGAACAGTGTAATGGTATTCTTGTTCTGCCAGTATATGTCTGATCTACTCCTCTTAGAGCAAGAGAAAGAAAACAAGGAAGGAGAGAGGAAATGGGTGAAAGAAAATTAGTACCATTGTTTTTTAACATATGAATAATATCTCATTTGAAATCACAGAAGAGACTTGTTTTGGTTTTTGGTCGCTGGTTGGTTGTTTTCAGAATTAAAACATAATCATATTTTTTAAGCAAGAATATTGCTTAAGTACTGGACGATTTTCAGCAATTTTTCAGCACACTGTATGATCCGCTAATGCCTTCTAATGTTTTATTAAGCATATTATAATGACTTCAAATCAGAGTAAAATGATATAACATATATTGCCTATCATTGTCTTTATCAAGTGTTCTACAAAATATTTTATAAAAATAGTTGCTGTTATGTTATTTTATTAAGTAACTTAACTTTAAAATACAAGGCAGTATCTGTAAATAGGTAAAATTCTATGTCTAAAACAACAGTTTTTACTGAGTTGAATATGCTGATAAAAAGTTTAGAAACAGTGAATATGTTGTAAGACCTTTCGCACGAAGCTGTAAGTTGGAATGTGGTTACACTTCTAGGCAGTGTGCTGTCATGATATAATTTGAGGGATCCTGGACTTGGCCCAGAACACCATCACTAACATTGTATTTCTTTGGTTTAAATGATACTCACTCCAAGTGTCTGCTTTTAAGAAATATTCAACTGAGAAGGCCAGAGGTGGCATGTATGACACTGTAATCCTATCTAACAATAGCCAAACATGGTAACTGACCGTACCTTTGCTATGCCTCCCATTGGCTAATCAGCTCGATATGCAAATTAACCGCCAACAAAGATGGCAGTTAATTTGCATATACCGGTTGGGAGCGAAGCAAGCCAGGCAGCCGAAAACAAGCTGGGCAGCGGAGGCGGGAGCAAAACAAGCCGGGCTGCGGAGGAAGGCGGGGGCGAAACAAAACAAGCCGGGCGGCGGAGGGAGGCGGGGGCGAAACAAGCCGGGCAGCGGAGACGGGAGCGAAGCTCGCCTCAGCGGGTTTCACTCCCTTCTCTGCTTCACTCCAGCCGTAGGAAGCCCTATTCTTGCAGGAATCTTCCTGCAACGGGCCTCTAGTCCTATATAATAAAAGCCCAGCGTCTGAACAGCAGAATGACTGGAATGACCATGGCCCCTCACCCCAGCTGGTCTCGACCCCTAGCAGGCACCCCCTCCTCGATTGGGGGCCCCCATCAGGGTGGGCTGGCTGGACCCCACCAGTGCACGAATTCGTGCACCAGGCCTCTAGTGTTATAATGAAAGGCCTGAGGGTACTACCCCCCGGGAATGGTGGAGGCCTGTGGAAGAAAGGTGTAGAACCTGACCGTGAAAAGCATTAAACTTCACTGAGGACAAACAATGCCCATCTCACCCTTATACTTGAGAGATATCTCAAGTATAAAACTCGGTATAAACTGCAGTATGGCTAGGGTCACCCTCACCCGGGGGCAGCGGCAGGGGTGCTCAGTCATGGGCAAGGGGTCGTGCATACTGCCCTACCACAGCCCGTGGTCAGCCTGTCAGGATAGTTTTTTTGGTCTGTCTAGATGTAACTTTGAAGGATGTTTTGTAGTCTTTGGCATTTTTTATCGTATTGGCATTTTATAATATAAAACTCCCAATGTTCAAATTGTGTTTTAAAGCCACTCCATCTTTTTGTAAGGAAATGTCCACCTGTTCACAGCTATTTTCAGATGAAAGCAAGGGCCCTGGTCTCCCCACTGACAGTGTTTTCCCCAATCCCTGCCTCTCGCTCGATACACTGCACTGAAACCACGAACATTTCAGTCAATTGTCTTTATAATCTGTCCTAGGATTTCTCAGTTTTGTTCTTGATATTTTCCCATTGTATTAATGGCCTCTTAACAGGAAGCATTGTAGAATAGGGGGAAGAAAACAACTTCTTTGGAAGCAACCTTTCTGTCACACCCTCCCTATAATTCCACACCTAAAACAATGAAGGGGTCGGTTCCAATGCAGTGAGGGGTGCAGCTTTCTGTGCCACTGCTCTGAAGGGCTCCTGCAAATTCAGAAGGCAGGCATCTCTCCCCGCCTCCCCGCCCATCACCTCAGCAACAGAAACCCTGGGATGCACAGGTCACTCCTCTGTGGCTCTGACAAGAACTCATCCCCATGGGTGGTCTGGCTTTTACAAGTGTTTGGGCACAAATACATTAATGCGGCCTTTTTTAAAAGCAGCCGATTCTTCAGTGCTTCCATGGAAAAATCATCGCACTAGTTCTCTGCTTTCTAAAACACTTTTCTTAAAATTGAGCAAATCCAAATACTGCGCCGTTTCAGATTGTTGTTGATTCCTGGATTCCCATCGTCCTTCTGCTACCCAGTCAAAAGCTTGTGCATTGTGTTATTTACGTTTTCAGTTCTGCTGTCCTCGGAGCATCTCCATGCTTTGCTGCACCGCAATGACAGTTAGTGTCCTGTCAGTTCCCCCGTGGCAAGGAGTGCAACCAAATGGTTTGCTACTTAATCGGCACCAACTGTGAGCACTTAGAAACCAGACACAGGAAGGGCTGTTCCTGACTACACTAGCAAAAAGCTCTCTAAATAAGTAAAATTGCCTTGTTCTATTGACAAGGAGAGTGTGCTCTTAAGCTGTTGTTCCAATTAAGAAAACAACAACAACCGCATTTCAAGAATCAGCTTTATATTGATATCTGCAAACAAAGTTAAATCAGTTTAGATGAGACGCTGGGTGCTTTTTTCATGTAATGGGCTGTTCAGGGTCTCAGAAAGTATTAAAATATTTTTTTCATGATTGGAAAGAAACACTATTTGCAGTAGCAAAAACCTGAAGGCAAAAATGCTTAATTCACCCACCGGTTCTTAAAAAGCAGCAGGACACACTGAAAATGAAAGACCTTTCGTTCTTCAGATCGAGGTGACTAGTGAAGGAGAGAAACAGCAGGACTTTGCAAGGGTTCTGTTTGAGGTCTGAGTTCTAAGAAAGTTGCAAAGGCGTCTTAAAAGTTCCAGTGGCTCCAGAAAGAAGTTACCAAATTAAACTGATTGCTTTTAAAGGGAGGGAAAGGAGAGAGCACACAGTGAATTATTCACAAGGCCTCATTAATGAAAAGTGTGTGTGTGTGTGTGTGTGTGTGTGTGTATGTAAGTAAGCTGATTCTCACAAAACAGAACAGGTGAATCAACTTGAAAAGAAGTTTAAAGTGAATGGCAAGTGGACATAAAAATCATAATGGATACCTATCCACCAGCTCATAAACTCCTGGTCTGTTGTCCAAAAAGAGCCCGCCCACCTCCTGCTTCATGTTCCTACGTGTTTTCCACTCTACCTCCTTGTTTCCGGAGATGTCCTTTATTCCTCCTTTGTTCTGTCCAACTTCTGTTTTACCCTCACTTCTCTCCCCTGTAACCTCTGTCATTCTTCAGCAGACTCTTGCTCTGTGCCCTGACCTTGCCCGCGTCCTTTCGGATCAGAGCTCCTTGAACTTCTCCCTGACCCTGAGTCTTGTCCCGGCTTTATTCTTGTCCTAGGGAGCTGCTTGCCAGAGGCCTCCCTGGCAGCCTCCTCTGAAAACTGGGGGCAGTGTCAGCACGGCTAACAGCCTGATCCGTGCACATAAGCCCCTTATGGACAGCGTCTTCCCAGAGGTGGGAAGCGTGAGTCAATTTTGAACTTGAACATTTTGCATGGTTTCCAAATGTCCTGAATGTATTCTCCTGTTTCATGTGATTATCACTTTGCGGTATGCTGCTGGCTACCTAAATCCCATGCAAATCGCTTGGAAAATGTAGGCTCAGTGAAAGACACGCTCCCCCATGTGCAATTAGAACGGAGCATTATTTCCTACAAATCTAGCTCTAAGAAATGAAAAAGGGGGGGGTATTATTTTTAATATTAATAGCAACTATTAGCCGTTAATTTAGCCTAAATCATCTGCAAGGGAAATCTGTGCTGCTTGCTTGTTAGATGAGTGGAGGGCATGATAATATGCTGTTGTGTGCTATGTGGCATACTCGGTTGCTAGGTTACCCGGAGCATCAGGAATTCAGGGAACAATGTACTTATATCTTTTTCAATTTTGAAAAATAAAATAGGTATTGACATAAAATACAGTGTGGCACTGAAGTAATTTTGTAGTGGAGAGATCAGAGGAAGGGGGCCTTTCATCTCAGTGACAGCAGTTTACTCCTCGTGGTGACTTACTGAGGGCAGTGACAGGACAGCACAACAGGATGTCGGTCTCTGCAAGAATGCTTGTGGTCCTGTACCCCAGCAACTGCTTCTTGAGTCAGGCTCCCCAAAGCCATCCAGCAGCTGCTGTTCTGAGCTGTGTCAACTGGTCCTACAGAAACCCATGACAGGCCCAATGATGTATGGGCCTGCAAGGGAACAGCCAAGCCTTTCATGTTCAGAACAAATATGACAGATCCGGCTAAGGTCCTCGGCCGGCTGGGGCCATGCCGAGAGATTTTTTTAATGATTATTATTATTATCACCTTCCTACTCAGAGATAATGTCATAATTTACAGTCAGGCATTGTGTGACCCCGGTGATTGATGCCACTTGGACATGAATTGGTGGGGTTAATAATGGTCTTTCAGCAGGGCCCAGCGTGGGAGGAAGCGCTCTCAGAAAGGCGCCTCCGCTTTGATATTCTGCTCAAGACAGGAAGGTGGACTTCTGGGAGCCAACGCTCCATCATGCTCTACTTCTGAAAGCATCCCCTGGGCCCTGGTGAAAACTAGGGGTGGGGAAACCTCAAAGCTCTTTGCTGTTCTCGCCAGAAGTACTTTTGATTTTGTTTAACCTTCAGCAGTGAATGTCACCATAGAAGCTCCACTGAGATGTGCAGCCTAAACTCTCTGATGAAACAAATACCCTGGGAAGGTGTATATCAAGACTCAAGATGAGGAATCTGCCCCATTCCAACCTGCATTATTCATTAGGAACCCAAATTAGAGTGGGTTGCTTCCATGTTTTTCAGTCTATTCATTATGCCATTATATCGAATGGCTGCAGTCAGACAGTGGGCTAAATGCTGAGGGGGGGTCAACAATGATTAAGAGTTTTTTTGTTTATTTTTAAAAAATGATTGAGATAATACTCTAATCTTTAAAGTGACTAAATCCAATTGGGGGTGCTGTAATAAATTTCTAAAAAGAAAAGGCAGAATGAGGGAGATTAGCATTCATTTTATACCTCTGTGGGAAGTACTTCAATGCAATTCTGCAAAACTTAAAGAAACTGAAGCCTAAGTGATGTTAAGTACGCTGCCCAAGATCACACTATTAGTGGGAAATCAGGATTCTAACCCAGATCTCTCTGACTCTTTCCCCTGCTCTATAAATCAGTTGAAAGGTAGCAGTAAATGATGAGAATCCTTTTTCAAAATCTACTATAAAGTACCACAAAAGTTAAAAAAAGAAACTATGCCTTCTGGCTAAAGCCATCAGGGAAGTTTTTGAGGAAAGAACTGTGAAAATGTGGACCTTGAAAGATAAGAGAATTTTGACAGACGGAGAAGAACAGATCTAGCTCCATAAAAATCATGTTGTGAGCCATTTTTCTGTTTGGAGAGTCACTGCACCTTTGCTTCTACCACTGACAAAAAGGAGAACTACTCTTAAAAATGACTAAATGTGGACAGCTCGTGCCATTAAGTAGCAACATTCATTTTTCTCAAACACTGCAGTTCACCTGTCCCTCTGAAACACATTATTAAGCTATCACTATATAAGCATCATTCATCTTGAATTTCCTTTTTAACTTTATATCTACTTCCATAATACCTTTCTTCCAAAGGCCCTACCACACTTTAAAAACAGATGATATTATTACTATTTTACTGGCAATGACACTGAATCATATCTACGGTGTCTAACACTCTGTCCCTGGAATTATCAAAATCTACCGGTGATAACAATTATTCTTTATGAACAGAAAAACAGAAATGCAGTGAGCAGTGAGCCTTCCTAAGTAATGAGAGGAGGCAGAATTGATTTACAAATACACAGTAGGTGTGCAGTAAATAGTGAATAAAATCCACTCTAACAACATATCAACATCCTCAAAAGCCATTTAGCGAGGGTCCTACGGCTTTCAATTCTGAATCTATCCAGCTTGTCAACTTTCAACCAGAGCCAACACAGAAAAGCCCAAAATCATCAGCCTGGCATCCATGGCCCCCCCATAATTTGACCCTATTCTTAGACCTACATTGCCCAGAGTCTATATCCTGTGTGACTCTGGGTAAGTTGACCACATGAGAGTTTCATGGGATTTGGAAGCCAAAAGTAAAATAGGAGTCATTATGTTCCAAAAGCCAGTCAATGTAGGAGCCTTCTGCAGGGGCTCACTGTCAAGGTTAAAGATAGTGATAACTGCAGCTTTCTTTTCTTTATTAATCCTCACTTGAGGATCTTTTCCCATTGATTTTTTAGAGAAAGTGGAAGGGAGGGGGAGAGACAGAGAGAGAGAAACATCGGTGTGATATAGACACGTTGATTGGTTACTCCTCCACGCATCCCGAGCAGGTACATACCCCTGACCGGAATCAAACCCAGGACCCTTCAGTGCACAGGCCAACACTCTATCCACTGGGCCAAACTGGCTAGGGTGATAACTGCAGCTTTCAATGCAACATTGTCTTTGCTCTCCACCTCTTTATATTCAGCTTCTCTGCTCAACTGCCAGTCCTGCTGACCTTCAGGCCCCAAAAGCAGAAGTGACCTTCCATTGACTCCTTCCCCAGCTCCCAAAATTATGTGAAGTCCAATCCCTACAATAAATCCTATATTTCATATAATTTTTAGTGTGGCTCCTTACCTGATCAAACCCAAGCAAAAACACTAACCTACATACCCTGACCATCTTTATATCCCACTCCTACTTTCACACACCGTACCTCAAAGAGAACTTGTCATCCCGATCCATTCTATTACTTCCCCCTAGGATGCCATTCCTTCCTTCCCTACTTTTGAGATAATAATAATAATAGCCAAAACTCATATAGAACTTACTATGTCCTAAAAAGTGTTCTAAATGCCTCTCATATTAACTTACTTAATCCTCACAGCAACCCTACAAGATAGGTACTATTGCTACCCTGATTTTAGAGATTAAGAAAATGAGGCTCAGAAACATTAAAATGAATTTGCCAAAGATTTCACAACTAGTAAGTAGCAGCACTAGGATTTGAACCCAGTCTGGTTCCAGAATTCCTGCCTTTTGTGACTATTCTATGCTGCCTCTTGCCTTCCATATAGCCTCTGCATAAAGCATACAGAGTTAACAATTACAAAGTCTCGGTGGTTTAACACATGAAGTTTATTTCTCGTTCATGCAAAATCAAATGAAGTCTCCTCCTCGCCATCTGGCCCCCAAAAGATGGCTATCTCAGAGAAAGAAATGGCCACAGAATTTTGCAGGACTTAAAATTAAGGGTCAGGCCTACAAATTACTTACATCTCTTCCACTCACATCCCATTGGCCACAACCCAATCACCTGGGCCCAGTTAACTGCAAGGGAGTCTGCACGTGTAAAGTACACAGATGCTCGCCAAACACTGAGAGCCTCTGACAGGCTCATCCTTCAAAATTCATCTTTCTCCATGAAAACTGCTTTCTAGGCTAAATGCATCCCTACTTCCTCAATATCAAAAGCACTATGTTTGCAAAGCTAGTTGATAGCACATAGCGTCTTCTTTTAAAACATTATTTATCTTGCCCTGACCGGTTCGGCTCAGTGGATAGAGCGTCGGCCTGCGGACTGAAGGGTCCCAGGTTCGATTCCGGTCAGGGGCATGTGCCTTGGTTGTGGGCATATCCCCAGTGGGGGGTGTGCAGGAAGCAGCTGATCGATGTTTCTCATCGATGTTTCTAACTCTCTATCCCTCTCCCTTCCTCTCTGTAAAAAACCAATAAAATATATTTTAAAAAATAAATAAATAAATAAAATAAAACATTATTTATCTTAACTTTATATTTGATCAAATTTTAAAAAGAAAGAACCGGAATGTTTTAAAGGCAGTTGATCATGCCACTTTAGAGTGAAAAACTATGGTCCCTTGCCCCAGCTCTTCTAGAACGCTCCGTCCCCCTCCTCCTTTCCAGACTTTTGTCCTATAGTCCTGCTACTCTGTTGTCATCCCAGCTATTCCCTTCTTGCCTCTCCTTCGTGGAATCTGTGTCCTGGTTTCCATGTCCTTTTCTCTCTTAGTTATGCCTTCATTTTGTTAGAGCTTTCATAAGTAGCTTCTATAATAGGATGCTTTGGAAGCAAATTTTCTGAGATCTTGTATGCAAAATGTGTTTGTTTTTCTGTGTACTTAATTTATAGCTTGAATGTCTAATTTATAGCTTCCATTGTTGCTATTAAGAAGTCTGATGCCACTATAATTGTTGATCTTTTATAAATGAGCTACTTTTCTCTCCTACATTTTAAAGAATCTTTTTATATTCTTGTTGTCCTAAAATTTCCCCATTGGTTGTATTGGTGTAGATCCTTTGTCAACAACCTTCATGCTGGGCACTCAGTGGGCTCTTTGAATGTGGAAATATATGTCCTTTAGTTCTGGGAAATTTTCTTACATAATTTCTTTGTTCATTTTTTTCCCATTGCCTTTCTGAATATTTTTTTGCATAAAATATTGGCCTTTCCAGATTGGTCTTCTAATATTCTAATCTTTTCTCACCTTTTGTCCATGTCTTTGTCTTTTTCTTCTGCTTTGTGGAAAATAGCATTAATTTCCCAACTTTTGATTGTTTTTTATTATTTTGGCTATCTTATGCTTAATTTCCAAGAGCTCTTTTGTTTTGTTTTCTAAATGTTCTTTTTGTGTCATCTTGTTCTTGATTCACACATACAGTATGTTTCCTCAGCTTTCTAAAGATTTTGTTAATGGCTTTGAGGTGGGAGAAGAGTGCATTTCTTCTGTTTCCTGTCTTATCTATATTTTGAGTTGTTTTGATTTTCTTTTTCTCTCTCTCCTCTGTCTTGCCTTTTGGAGGTTACCTTCAGATATCTGCTGAGTTGTTGCCCATTCACATTGAAGAGTGAAACAGTAAAAAGTTGTTTGGAAACTGGGTAAGGTGAAATTTGTCAGTTGGTGGATTTCACTGCTGGCTACAGACATCACCCTTTAGATGAGTGATTTGGATCAGTCTCTGTAGAGAGAGATAGGAGGTACTCTATGACAGCTCAGAACCTCCAGAGAAAACTCTCCACTTCCCTACCTACAAGCTGCTGCTGCTGCTTCTTTTTTTTTCCTAAAGAAAGAGGTCTTTCTTTTTTAAAAAATATATTTTATTCATTTTTTACAGAGAGGAAGGGAGAGGGATAGAGAGTTAGAAACATTGATGAGAGAGAAACATCGATCAGCTGCCTCCTGTACACCCCCTACTGGGGATGTGCCCGCAACCAAGGTACATGCCCTTGACCGGAATCAAACCTGGGACCCTTCAGTCCGCAGGCCGACGCTCTATCCACTGAGCCAAACCGGCTAGGGTTGTAAGCTGCTTCTTACAGCCAAGCAGTTCAAGGAGATCAGAGAGTATTACCATTCGGTATGAAGGCTTTCATTTAGATCTGTTTTCAATCTAGTACCTTACATTCCGCCATTCACATCAGTCTCTCCAGTTCAAATTTTTTTTATTAAATAAAACTCCTGCTTCACATTAACACTGAAGAAGGAAAGAGGAACAAGGAGTTCTAGCTTCTTGTTATAGAAATGTCTAAACAATTACCCTGCTTTCAATTCCATGATTTACTCCTGTCTTCAATTATACCAAGTTTCTGAGTCCAAGACTCTCAGAGGTCCTACAGCAAAATGTGACTTGTCTCATTGCCATTACCATTTATAGGCCCTTAGAGTCAATTTTCCACCTCTGCCAATGTTTTCATCCATTTCTATCTTCTAAAAAAGCTTTGCTCTGCTGTTGTATAATCTCCCGTTCTGGTTATGCTTGTCAGTCCATGTCTTTCTAATTCCTTTACTCTCATTTTAGTCCCTTGCCCCCAGCTCTTCTAGAACTCTCCGTCCCCCTCCTCCTTTCCAGACTTTTGTCCTGTAGTCCTGCTACTCTGTTGTCATCCCAGCTGTTTCAAGAGGATACAAGATAGATAAACGTGTACAATTCACTACGTTTAACCAGCCAGTATTTTTTTTTCAGGTACGTACTTTCTTTACTTCCATGGAGTACAAACTCCTTGAAGGCAGGGAACAGAGTTTATTCTGCCTGATATCTCCCCTGGAGCCTTGCATGTAGCGGCTCTCGATAAATGTCCATTTTATTAGAGAGTTAGAAAGTATCTGAAATTCTATCCAGAAGCTCACAAAACCTACTTCTCTTCAATGCATTTGAACATTTATTTAGAATAAAATGTTTAGATATAAATGTTCTGTTGCCAATCCCTAAAATTGTGTAGACCAGCCTTTTTTAGATTTTTAGATTGGCTAGAAAAAATGACTTTCACTCAATTTCTACTATTTAACCAGAAACTCAGAACAGCATGACTTATCTACACTAAAAAAAGACAAAGATGCTAATTGACCATATCTTCGCTATGCCCTAAGCCATGCCCACCAGCCAATCAGAGCAACTATATGCAAATTAACCCAACCAAGATGGCGGCCAGCAGCCACGGAGCTGGAGCAAGCAAGAGGCTTGGTTGCCCGGGCGATGGAAGAAGCCAAGCTTCCCGCCAGCCCTGAGCTGGCTGAAGCCTCCACTACCTGCTTCCAGCCAGCCTCCACTGGGAGCTTGGGTGGCTGGGGGTTGTGGCCAGCCTGCAAACAGCCATCAGCCCCTCACCCAGGCTGGCCAGGCACTCCTATATAATAAAAGGGTAATATGCAAATTGACCCTAACAGCAGAAAGACTGGGAATGACTGGTCACTATGACACACACTGACCACCAGGGGGCAGATGCTCAATGCAGGAGCTGCCCCCTGGTGGTCAGTGCGCTCCCACAGGGGGAGTTCTGCTCAGCCACAAGCCAGGCTGATGGCAACCAGTACAGCGGTGGTGGTGGGAGCCTCTCCCGGCTCCTCAGCAGCACTAAGGATGTCCAACTGCAGCTTAGGCCTGCTCCCTGCAGGCAAGTGGACATCCCCCGAGGGCTCCCGGGCTGCCAGAGTGATGTCTGACTGCCAGCTTAGGCCTGATCCCCCAGGGAGCGGGTCTAAGCCAGCAGGTGGTCATCCCCGAGGGGTCCCAGACTGCAAGAGGGCACAGGCCAGGCTGAGGGACACGCCCCCCCCCCCAAGTGCACAAACTTTTGTGCACCGGGCCTCTAGTAGTAAAATAAGAGGCAAAGATCTCGGCTTATCTCAAAATATCAAAGATAAAGCCAGCCAGAATTTCAGGAGAGATATAATTCTTACTTGACAGGGCAAATGTAGTTCCCTCCATAAAGGACTCCACTCTCAATCTTTACGTTTCTATTGGCATCCTCCTGTTGTAATTGAAATGTCCCTGCCATCAAAAAACTTAGAAGATAGTGACCCAATATCTCTGTGGTGTGTTTTTTAACAATGGTATGAATAGTGACTGCTAATACAATTAAGAATGAGATAGTGCACACAAAATAAGAAATGATGATTTAAAAGAGTAAAGTATAACTACACGTTTTCTATGACACACAAAAAGACTATTTCCAAATCATTAAGATTTTCTTCATAGCTTCTTGTGTGTGTGTGTGTGTGTGTGTGTACATATATATATAATTTTTTTAATTACACTTCCGCATCGGGCATGAGTTTAAGCTGAGATTTTTCAAATATGTTATTTTAACTGCTGCTGTTTAGTTTTATGTATTTTAATTGAAGTTTTAAATTTTGCTCTGGCACCCCATGGAGTATTAACCACAAAGGATACAATTTTATAATTGAAAAAAATAAATTTCAAAACAATGTGCTAAATAAGTTATGTTAGAGATGGACTTCCAAGAGATATATGGATATAAATGTTAGTGCCTGTGTGAATCTTTTCATAATAATAGTAAAATTAAAGTCTAAACTACTTTTTTTTAATATATTTTATTGATTTTTTTTTACAGAGAGAAAGGGAGAGGGATAGAGAGTTAGAAACATCGCTGAGCGAGAAACATCGATCAGCTGCCTCCTGCACACCCCCTACTGGGGATGTGCCTGCAACCAAGGTACATGTCCTTGACCGGAATCGAACCCGGGACCCTTTGGTCTGCAGGCCAACGCTCTATCCACTGAGCCAAACCGGTCAGGGCTAAACTACTTTTTTAAAAGCATTATAGTCTTGAACTAATTAAGCTACAAGGTTTTTTAAGTAAGAAATTCACAAGGATTGTAACATTATTGTTTGTTCACAATCACTGTGGAACCACTGTATGATGATACCATGCTTGCACTAGAAAAAAAGAAATGGCCCCCAAAAAGTGATTTGCTTTCACAGAGTTTGTGATCAAAAGACAGACACACAAACAGTTGCAAAACAATGTGCAAACTGCTAGAGCATGGGTAGGTGTGAAGTTCTACAGGAACAGAAACAGAAACGAGGGAACCCTTGAGTTGAGACTTCTAATACAGTTAAACATTATCTACCAAGGTTAACAGCTATAGTGGACATTCCAGAGCTGGAGTACAAGTGTGCAGAGCACAGAACAAGAAACCATTCAGTGTAGCTGGGAAACAATGAGAGGTGGTGAAAGAAGGAGCTAGAAAGGTAGGTAGGGGCCTGACTAAGGAGCTTGGACAGTGGGCAATGGGAAATATCTAGAATTTTATGTAATGAAGTAACAGATTCAAATCCATATTTTAGAGAAGTCACAAAGATGTAAAGGATGAGTTGCAAGGAGACAAAAATAGAGTTGATTGCACTGCCCAGGAGAGAAATGATAAGGACCTGAACTAAGACGTTGCCAGAGAGGCTAGAGGGCATACATATCTAAGAGATGGAACTGAGAGAAATTGGTTACGTACTAGAGAAGGGCAGGAGGAGTTGAGAATGCCTGTGACAATTCTGGCTTGGGTGCCCATGCAGACGGTTCCATTTGCTGAGATAACATATATAGAGAAGGTGATGAGTAAGAAATAACGTATGGAATTCAGAATTAGATATGTTCTGCTTAATGTAGAGATTCCAGTAGATGGTTGGCTGTGTGTTCTGGCCATGATCTACCTCTATGATTGCCTCATTTCCTCCTATTTCACCTGCACTCCAGTCACACTAACATTCCACTGTCATTGGGACAGTCAGGTTTGTTCTGGCCTTAGGGCTGCTGGGTTTCTTGTTCCTTACTGGAGGAGACCTTGCATGTTTCTATTCAAAGGGTTCCCAGAAAGGCTCTCCTTGCCACCTGATATGAAATAACCTCCAACCCTGACATTACTCGTTAGCCCCACACCCTGTTTTCTTTTCCTTTATAACAGTTATGACTGCCTGAAATTACATCATGCATGTATTTGTCTTCTTGTTTTTCACTATTTGCTCTAATAGAATCTTCATATGGCAGCAGTCTTAGCTATCCAACACAGAAAGGAACATTATATGAAACATGGTTCTTTCACATAACTCTTTTACTGCTCTCTAAATTTGTTCAATCTATGAGTGCTAGCATCCCAAACTATAACTGTTACATTAAAATTTAAATAATAAAAAAGAGATGAAAAATCTTTACCTGTAAGACTACTTTTACTTTTGGGGGGTAAAAAAGCAGGGGAGGGGGAGAGGGGACCTATTCTCCAGTTAACTAACATTTATTTCTTCAATATATTAAATATTTTTTAATTGATTTCAGAGAGGAAGGGAGAGGGAGAGAGAGATAGAAACATCAATGATGAGAATCATCTATCAGCTTCTTCCTGCACACCTCCCACTGGGGACTGAGCCCGCAACCCAGGCACATGCCCCTGACCAGAATCGAACCCTGGACCCTTCACTCTGCAGGCTAACGATCCATCCACCGAGCCAAACCAGGTAGGGCGATTTCTCCAATACATTAATCAAACATCAACTCAGCATCTACTAAGAGTATGACACTATAAATACCATGTATACAAACTATCGTGGCTTCTTTTTTTCAAGGAGCTTACAATAAAACTGGGCAGATGGTATATGTGTACAAGTACCTAGTGTAAGGTAGTGTTTGCTAAGTCCCATAAAAGATAATAAAAATCACATAGATGTTTGCAACAAATTGGGACCTCCCTCAGAGGAGAAAAGCCTGTGTAAATTAGGTGGCATTTTCATTGAAGATAACAGAGAAAGGTATGAAAGGATGTGAAGTTTGAAAAGCACAAGGCAAAGGGCTTTTGGGGAGAAATAAAAGATGAAACTGGAAAGGTATTTTGGGGTCAAATCTGGAGCAGGGCTTGAATCTTAAAGAGAGTTGAAAATGTTCGGAAAAACTGCTCTGTGGGATGAGCAGTGAGTCAGCAAGAGATGAATAAAAGAAGTGCTGAACAGAAATGACGGCTTGGCTAAAAGGAAAGAGCGTGGATTTGTGGCAGACTCAATCAGCACAGCTTTCTCTAGCAGCACTCTGCAGCCAGCAAGGAAGCAATTGGAAGATCAAGGTCAGAGAGGAATTTGAGGGAATAAGCAAAGGCACAGCTGAGTTGGCTAGTCATGGAGAGCAGGGTAGACAGGAACGAAAGGAAGTCAGAAATAAGCTAACAGACCACAGGGAAAAAAGGGCAGAGGCAGGGCTGTGATGAAAGTGAAGATCAGAGTCAGTATGAGTAACAAATTAAAAGTGACTGAACATTGCCCTAGCCAATTTAGCTCAGTGGATAGAGCATTGGCCTGTGGACCAAAGGGTCTGGGTTTGATTCCGGCTAAGGGCATGTACCTAGGTTGCAGGCTCCTCCCTGGCCCAGGCCCTGGTCAGGGCTCCTGCAGGAGGCAACCAATTGATGTGTTTCTCTCACATCAGTGTTTCTCTCTGTCTTTCCCTCTCTCTGAAAATCAATGAAAAAAAAAAAAAAAAAAAACCTTGGGTGAGGATTAAAAGTGACTTAACATTAAAGAGATTATGATAAGAGTTGGAGATTGTGAAGATAGATGATGAGACCCAAGGATGGAATTGGGGATCATTGGTATCAAGGTGGTAAGGAAGTGTGGAGTCACTCACATGACAAGTGACAAACAAGTTAAATTCATTTAGCATAAGAAAAAAGTACCATGGGGTTTATGATAGATAACATAGCATCAAGGATGGAGGAAGGGTGGTGTGAGATACCAGTAGCTATAAAGAAGAGAGATTGCTGAATTTCAAGCCAGAGCAATACTCCAGAATTGTCAATGGAGAACAGAGGATGTTGACCCTTTCCTTTGTCCTCTATGTTGGTGATAAAGGAAGGGAAAAGGAAAAGGCTGAACTGGGAAGAATTTCATGGAAAGTAACAACATTAATGAGAAAGCCAGGTTCACTTGTAAAAGAGTGGCAGAAAAAGCAGTAGTGAGAAAGAAAGAAGATACAGGAAAGTTTCATAAAAATAGAGAGGAAATCACGGTGTATAACCATAGGACCTGTACTACAAAAAGGCAAAGGTCATGTCTAGGACTGATTAGGGTTATTCACAGATATTCTGATTCACAAAACAGATATAAACATGGAGTTGCTTTGACCAAGTAAATGAGACCAAATGACATGTGTCACTTCTGATGGAAACTTTATAAGCTGGTACACATTTTCTTGGCCTAAGGCAATCTAGAAGCATGTGTTATAATGGAGCTCCAGTGCCTGAAAAGCAGAGCCCCTTGTCAACCTATGACATACATGTTGCATGAGTAAAAAATATATGTTGATGTGAGCCACTGAGAGTCGGGGGATGTTTGTATCTATAGTCTACCTGTCCTGAATGATATAAAACCCACGTAACTAACCAAGAAGCTTTTTTAGAAAGAGTTTGAGATATGGTATCCTCATGAGCCTCATAAAATGCAACAGTATTTAAAATTCACAACATTTTCATCAAGATAGAAAGATTTATGAGAGTTTAGGTAAGGATACTCCAATATTAGGATACCCTAGTGCTCACTGATAGTTTAAGACCAGCAGCAGCCCCTGGGACCCTCTCTCTCCTTCTCTAACCCCACAGCTACCCCAGTCTATTAGCACCATTAAGCCAAAGAAAACAGGGATAATGCAGGTAAAAAAGTCACTTTAGTCTGAGCTAGAGATGAAGGAAATAGCAGAAGAAAACAGTTTGTGAATAAATCCTCTAGACAAAAAATCAGCAAAGAAACAGCAATCCTAAATGACTCACTAGATCAAAAGGATTTAATTGACATCTTCAGAACATTTCACCCCAAAGCCATGGAATATATGTTTTTCTCAAGTGCACATGGGACATTTTTAAAAATAGACCACATATTGGGTCACAAGCAAAGTCTCCCCAAATTCAAAAAGACTGAAATCTATCAAGCATCTTCTCAGACCACAATGGCATAATATTAGAAATAAATGACAATAAAAACAATCCAAAAAATTCAAACACTTGGAAGCTGAAAAGCATGCAATTAAACAATGATTTGGTTACCAAAGAGATAAAGAAGAAATTAAAAACATCCTGGAAACGAATGACAATAAAAACACAACAATCCAAAATCTATGGGACACAATGAAAGCAGTCCTGAGAAGGAAGTTTATAGCTCTACAGGCCTACCTCAAAAAACAAGAAAAAATGGTAATAAATCATCTAATTCTACAACTCAAAGAATTAGAAAGAGAACAACAAGAAAAGCCTAGAGTGAGCAGAAGGAAGGAGATAATAGAGATGAGAGCAGAAATGAATGACATAGAGACCAAAAAAAAACAATACAAAAGATCAATGAAACCAAGAGCTGGTTCTTTGAAAGGATAAACATGATTGGTGAACCTCTAGCCAGGCTCACCAAGAAGCAAAGAGAGAGGACCCAAATAAACAAAATCAGAAATGAAAGAGGTGAAATAACAACAGACCCCACAGAAATACAAAGGATTGTTAAAAAATACTATGGACAACTCTATTCTAACAAACTAGACAACCTGGAGGAAATGGACATATTCCTAGAAAAACACAACCTTCCAAAACTCAATCAGGAAGATTCTAAAAATCTCAATAGGCCAATAACTATGGAAGAAATTGAAGCAGTCATCAAAAAGCTCCCAGCAAAGAAAAGCCCGGGGCCAGACAGCTTCACAGGGGAGTTTTACCAAACTTTCAAGGAAGAACTAAAACCTATCCTCCTCAGACTATTCCAACAAATTCAAGAGGAAGGAACACTTCCAAGCTCTTTCTATGAAGCCAGCATCACCCTAATACCAAAACCAGATAAAGACAACACAATGAAAGAGAATTACAGGCCAATATCCCTCATGAACATAGATGCCAAAATCCTCAACAAAATTCTAGCAAATCGGATCCAGCAGTACATCAGAAAGATCATACACCATGACCAAGTAGGATTTATCCCGGGGATGCAAGGTTGGTACAATATCCACAAATCAATAAACGTGATACATCACATAAACAAATTGAGAGATAAAAATCACATAATCATATCAATTGACACAGAAAAGGCATTTGACAAAATTCAACACCCTTTCTTGATAAAAACTCTCAGCAAGGTGGGAATAAAAGGATCATACTTCAACATAATAAAAGCCATATATGACAAACCCACAGCCAACATCATACTCAATGGGCAAAAACTAAAACCATTTTCCCTAAGCACAGGAACAAGACAGGGATGCTCAGTCTCACCACTCCTGTTCAACATAGTACTGGAAGTACTAGCCATTGTGATCAGACAAGAAGAAATAAAAGGCATCCAAATTGGAAAAGAAGAAGTAAAACTGTCCTTATTCACAGATGACATGATACTGTACACAGAAAACCCTAAAGACTCCATCAAAAAAATTATTAGATTTAATAAATGAATTTGGCAATGTAGCAGGATACAAAATTAATGCCAAGAAATCTATGTCATTTCTATACACCAATAATGAACTTACAGAAAGAGAGACTAAGAAAGCAATCCCATTTACTATCGCACCAAAAAAATTTAGATACCTAGGAATAAACTTAACTAAGGAGGTAAAAGACCTATACGTGGAAAACTACAGGACACTGAAAAAAGAGATAGAGCAGTGGTTCTCAACCTTCCTAATGCCGTGACCCTTTAATACAGTTCCTCATGTTGTGGTGACCCCCAATTTCATTGTTACAAATTGAACATAATTAAAACATAGTGATTAATCACAAAAGCAATATGTAATTATATATGTGTTTTCTGATGGTCTTAGGCAACCCCTGTGAAAGGGTCGTTCAACCCCCAAAGGGGTCGCGACCCACAGGTTGAGAACCGCTGAGATAGAGAAAGACATAAACAGATGGAAGAACATACCGTGTTCAAGGATTGGTAGAATCAACATCATCAAAATGTCTATACTATGCAAAGCAATCTACAGATTCAATGCACTTCCCATTAAAATACCAACGGCATATTTCATAGGCCTATAACAAACTTTCCAAAAATTCATCTGGAATAAAAAGGACCCCGAATAGCTACAGCAATACTGAGAAAGAAGAACAAAGTAGGTGGGATCTCAATACCAGATATCAAGATGTATTACAAAGCCATTGTTCTCAAAACAGTCTGGTACTGGCACAAGAACAAACATATAGATCAATGGAACAGAATAGAGAACCCAGAAATCGACCCAAACCACTATGCTCAATTAATATTTGACAAAGGAGTCATGAACATGCAATGGAGTCAAGACAGCCTCTTCAATAAATGGTGTTGGGAAAATTGGACAGATACATGAAAAAAAATGAAACTAGCCACCAATTACACCATACACAAAAATAAACTCAAAATGTCATGTGTCCTTG